>NW_028227270.1:77003138-77508138 GCF_978045245.1 Mus caroli | reverse complement strand
TGTTACCCATTGCTAAGTGAAGGGAAAGTTACCTTGGCTGGACAGAAACTGACTTTGGGTTAGTTTGGAAATGGGTTAACATATTGTGGCTATCTGTTGTTATAAAACACACACCATTGAAAGTAGAATGGCTAAGAGCAACCGGAATGTCATCCTTCACTCTTGAGTTAGCATGTTACAGCAGCGGAGGAGTTTAAGCACATCTGTCTCAGGGCCACTCATTTAAATGAGGTGGTCGGCCCAGGGGTGACAGCAGTGCTGGATGGTCTATGGTGGCCTTGTTCTCTTGGTGTTGCTGCTGGATTTTGTTTGGGCTTCTGTTGCTTCTGATCTTCAGGAATCTGACCTGGGCTTCTTCCATGGTGTCCTCAAGGCTGTAAGAGATGAGAGCACAAGTGCGGGGCACCTCACGGTCAGGCTTCTGAACTCCCACAGGCCTGCTTTACTTTCATGTTGTTGGTCAGAAGGAAGCCTGTGGTGGTTTGAATAAGGTTTGACTCCCATAGATTCATGGATTTCAATGCTTACCATTAGAGGTGTGGCCTTGTTGGAGAAAGTATGAAACTGGGATTTGAGGTCAAATATAGGTTTAAGCTCCATTCTACCAGTGTGGAATCCAGTCTCCTCTTGGCTTCCTTTGGATCAAGATGTAGAACTCTTGGCTCCTCCAGCACCATATTTGCCTGCATGCTGCCATGGTTCCCACCATGATGATAATGGACTAAACCTCTGAAACTGTCACCCAGCCCTAATTAAATGTATGCCTTTATAAAAGTTCATTGGTCATGGTGTCTGTTCACAGCAATAAAACCCTAAGATAAAACCCCGTGCCTGTTGATTAAAAGATGAGAAAACAGGTTCCTCCACCTGATGGTGACTTCAAAGAAAACTATATTGTAGAGAGTGTTTGTCAACACTGTGGAGAATTGCTGTGAAGAATTTTCAGGATAAGGTTGGGGGTAAATACAATTAGGCAAAGTGATTTATCTACTGTGGAGTCCTTTAGACTTTGGCATAGAAGAGTTACATAATGGAAATCTAGGAAAGAAGCTCCAAATAAAAAAGATTCGTGTGTGTGTGTGTGCATGTGTGCATGTGTGTGCGCGTGTGCATGTGTGTGCATGTGTGTGCATATGTGTGTGATTGTGTGTTTGTTCATATGTGTGTGTGATTGTGTGTGTGCGTATGTGTGTGTGTGCATCTGTGTGTGTATGTGCATGTGTGTACACGTGTGTGCATGTGTGTGCTTGTGTGCATGTGTGTGCATGTGTGTTTGTTCATATGTGTGTGTGATTGTGTGTGTGTATGTGCATGTGTGTGCATGTGTGTGTGTGTGTGCACATATGTGTGGGGGGGCATGTAGAAACCAGAGGACATTCTAGGCTTCTATTCTGCTGTTTGTAACAGGGTCTCATTGAACATGAACCTGGGGTTCACCAGTTCAGCTTGGATGAACTTGCTCGAAAGGCCCAGGGATTCTATCCCCGTCTCCACACCTCGAGGGCTGAGATTACAGGCACGGTTGCTGAATTTGGCTTTTACAAGGTCAGGTACAGTGGACCTGACCTCAGCCTTCATGCTTACATGCTGTCTTCCGCCCTGCAAACAGTCCAAATTCTAAAAACTATATACATTTTTTAAAAAGGAAAAACATGCAGAATTTGTACCTGTGTTTGAATTTAGCTGCTAGATAGTAATATAACTATTTGAATTGCAGTGTAAAACTTGAAAAGAATATTATTTAAGAAAGATTCCATAGGGCTGGAGGAATGGCTTAGAGGTTAAGAGCACTGGCTGCTCTTCTGTAGAACCCGGGTTCTATTCCCAGCACCCACATGGCAGCTCACCGCTGTCTTTAACTCTAACTCCAGGAGTTCCAACACCTTCACACAGATATATATGCAGGCAAAAGACCAATGCACATAACATAAAAATAAATGAATCAATGTTCTCTACAAATTCAGTTTTTATCACAGTTTACCATATGAATCAATACTTGTCGCAGGAATTATAGTTGGCAAGGGATCTGGGAGCCAGCAGCTGAAGCAGCTTGCCATCCTGCCCTCGCCCATGTCTGCCTCTCCTCACCTAAGCCTATCATGGAGTTAGAGCTCTAAATTCAGGGGCAACCACAAGCTGTGTAAGAGCTGAAGGTAAAGAGCACAGATGATGGCTTTCCTTCTGGGCCAGGCTGGCACTAAAGATAGAGCCTAACGTTCCACAGGGGAACAGGAATATGACCCTGGAGGATGGAAGGCTGAATTGAAAATTCTCCTCCTCCTCCTCTTCCTCCTCTTTCCTTCCTCTACTCCCTCCTCTTCCTCCTTCTCTTTCTGTGTCTATCTTTCTGTCTGTGTCTTTTTCTCTCTGTGTTTCTGTCTCTCTGTGTTTCTGTCTGTCTCTGTCTGTCTGTCTCCCCCACCCCCTCTTTGTATTCTCTCTGTAAAAGGCCGGCGTGTCACACACATCTGGGCTGCATTCTTCCTGTCTCCCAGGCTTTGGAGAAGTGTAGGCTTTGATTTTCCAAACCCCATTTTTAATATGGTTCATACATGTTTTAACCTCTCCTCTAGCCTACCACCTACACCAGAAGTAGTGGAAAAGAAAGGTTATTAGGATATGGGGAAGTGGACCTGTTTAGAAATTGTTCTTTGGAGGAAATCCAATCTGCCTTGTCAGGATATATACCAGCAGTCCAGTTCAGTAATGGCAGGATAGCGAACACAAATCAGCAGTAATGGCATGATCCAGCAGAAACAGCCAGGCCTCCGCTGAATCAGCATGAGTCAGCAGGAACAACCAGGATCAATAGGAATGCCAGAAGAAGTTCTCTGCTGTGCCTCTCTCAATGAAGTGAAGATCAGTGAAGATAAAAATGTGAGACCAACAAAGGGTTGCAAAGCTAGCTATGCAAGCCCTTGTCACTACCTGTTGAGTCCTATTTATACTCCCTCCAAATATCACGTGTCATCACTTGGGCCTTGCCTCAGCAAGACACCAAGTGAATCTGTCTTAGCAAAACTCCATGTGCATCTTCATCAGCTGACATCACTCTGCCAATCTGCCTAAGTCCATGGAAGTGGCAAGAAGCTGTCTGAGTCCATGGAAGTGGCAAGAAGCTGCCAGAACACAGCCAGAAGGTTTTTGGTGCATTTCTTTCTGTGAAGTCATAACAAACGATGACCATTAAGGAATGACAAGGTGCACCCATACCATCCAACGTTGTCCATTGGATTCTTCCTAACATCATGTATGTTTTTACATGTTTGCTTTAGCAAAACATTCTTCCACCTGTGTTCACTTCAGGAAAACACTCCTTCATGTGTCTGCCCCAGCAAAACACCATCCGACACAACTGACTGTCCAAAGAAACCACGATTTTCCACTTCAGAGAAGGAAGGTTCTCTCCTGTTCCTTGGCTGTACCCCACAGCTGTACCAGTATCCCCATGGTCCCCAGGGGTGGATCCCAGTTTTGACTACTCACAGGACTGCAGGCACATGGGTCCTACAGGAGTCACATCAGGACCCCAGTCATGTAAGAATGAGCATGATGCTACTGCAGCCAAAGGAGAGGCAGTCTACAAGAATGGCTAGAGTCACGCTTCACAGCACAGAGTGGCAGCTGCTGACAGGCAAGAAGAGTGAGCACATAGGAGATTTAAAAGCAGCCCAGAAAGACATCCAGGTGGTGAGCTGTGTGACTTGCCCACCAGGCAATCCAGTCACTGAGTTGCAGAACATGGTGATTGTTCCCGAGAGAACTGATAGTCTAGTTGTTCAAGTGAAGTGATCCGAAACACAGAACCAAAATATAAAGGGAAGGGGGTTCCTGAGGAAATGTTCAGCTAGGAACTAGAACATGTGTGTAACTCGAGAGCCGCAGGAAGTGATCAGACAAATACAAGAAACACATTCTCAGAGGTCACTCGAGGCACCTATGTATGTGTTGGAGCTCTCGAATGCCAATAGAGCAGAATCTAAGCTGCTTCCAGCCAGAGCAAGTGACCTTCTGTGAAGAAGTATTGGCTAGCTGTGGGTGTCTTCTCCACAGCATTGGAGACTGGAGCTGGAGGAGTGATAGAGGAGTAGTGGTAGACAGAGGAGAGAAGCAGCAGCTGCACATGCTGCATATGATGCACACTGCACGTGCTGGACACTGCACAATGCAAACTGCACATGCTGCATATGATGCACATGCAGTGTGCAGCACGTGCAGTGTGCAGCATGTGCAGTGTCCAGCATGTGCAGTGCACATGCACACTGCACTGCTGGACACTGCACTGCTGGACACTGCACATGCTGCACACTGCACATGCTGCATAATGCATGTGCTGGACATTACATGTGCTGGACATTGCATGTGCTGGACACTGCACGTGCTGGACACTGCATGGGGCACACACTGCACATACTGCACACTGCACATGTTACACTATACACTCTGTACACACTGTGCATGCTGCACACACTGCACATGCTGCAAACACTACACATGCAGCCTATACTGCACATGCTGGACACTACATGTGGCACACACTGCACATGCTGCACATTGCACATGTTACACACGCTGTATATGTTGTACATACTGTACACACTGTACACTTCACATGCTGCAAATACTGCACATGCTACACACTGCAAACTCCACAAGCTGCAAACACTGTACATGCTACACACTGCATGTGCTGCACATGCTGCACATGCTGCAAATACCACACATGTGGCATACACTGCACATGCTTCACATTGCACATGTTACACATACATGCTGTACACTGTACATGCTACTCACTGCACATGCTGCATACACCACACATGTGGCATACACTGCACATGTGCTACACTGCATGTGCTGCACACACTGCTCACTCTACACATTGTGCATGCCGTACATGCTGTACACACTGTATATGTTGCACATGCTGCACACCACATGCTGCACACACTGTACACACTGTACATGTTGCATGCAATGCTGCACACAGCCAGCTGTTCCCCTCCCGGGATTACCAGTTTTTGTGTAAGAATGTAGGCATCTTGTTACTTACTTTATGACAAAAATATCCAAGAACAGAATACCAAGGAATGGCTTGTTCCCCAGAACTATAGCCCTCACAGTAAGGGAAGATATCAGCAAGGAAATTACAGGCTCCACTGAGGTTTGAACTCAGACCACTGAATCCAAAGTCCAGAGTGCTAACCATTACACTGCAGGGTCATATCTAGGATCTTATTTTGGTAATTTATTTTTTTGAAACTTTATATATGAACACTGCATCTATGTCCCTCTCATCTCTCCCTCTCCTTTCAACTTCTTTCATGTCCTCCTACCTCCCAAACTTATGATCTTGTCTTTTAAAAAGTAGTGTTACATGTATACGTGTGTGTGTGTGTGTGTACACAAGTAAATGAAGAAAAGTAACACATTTTATTTATTTATTTTTATTTTGAGACAGTATGACTGAGTTAAAAAGCACATGCCAAAGTGGTCTTGGCAGTGCCAGCGTGTGATTCCAGCAGCGTGGGCAGAATTGTGAGCGTAAGGCTGGTCTGGCTACGGAGCAAGTTAAAGGGAAGTTTGAATAACCTCATGGAATCCTGGGTCAAAATAGAGTGTTTTAAAAAGTGGGGCCAGGGCAGTAGCTCAGCATAGAGCATTTGTCCAGCATGTGAAGGCCTTAGGTCACACACACACACACACACACTCATGTACACACACTCACAATACTCTCTCATAATCTCTCACATACATACAACACTCACACACAGGCACACGCACATTCACATATGTACACATTCACAAACACACACATGCTATCTCACATATTCTCACAAATGTACACACACACACAGGCACACACACATACTCTCTCTGTCTCTCTGTGTATCTCTCTGTGTGTCTGTCTCTGTCTGTCTGTCTGTCTGTCTGTCTCTCTCTCTCTCTCTCTCACACACACACACACACACATACTTGAAATAAATTGATCAAAGTTGAATACAGTAGGCTAGACAGTGATCCCAGATAAATGGAGCCAGTGGAATGAGCAATGCAGAGTAGATGAGGCAGAGCTTGAGATAAAGTAGTTGATGGGTTAAAGAATGATATTCTCAAGGGTAAAGAGGAAGAGTAGAGGAAGAAGGCAAGTGAAACTTTTACATAAAGAAATATACCATGGCATCTGTAAAGCAAAGCTGTTAGAGATATAAAATATGATCCTGCCAGACATTTTAATATACCCTGTCTACTTGCCTCTAAAATCTCCTATCCACTGTGAAGATGATAAGCAATAGATACAAAGTTATGTTTAATACCTATGCCGAGCCTGATGTCTCTTGAATATAGAACATTTGTTTCTGGAAGTCTTAGAAAATTTAAGCACACACTTGGCTACACAGAACAGTATATTCAAAGGGGAAGAGTTCTTTGGAGCTCTCTTCTCTGATCATAATCCATTAATAGAAATAAATAAAAGAAGGTGATGAAAGGTTTTTACTGCTTATAAGTGAAATAACTGAAATAATCTCCGTATCAAAGGATAAATCAAAAGTCAAATGAGCCAGGCATGGTGGGGCACACCTTTAATTCCAGCACTGGGGAGACAGTGATGGGTGGATCTTGGTGAGTTGGACGCTAGCCTGGTCTACATAGTGAGTTTGGAACCCTGACCACACAGAGCACCAGCAGTAGGAAGCTCAAATGTCAGGCTATCTAAAAGCCCACAACAGGCTCTAGAAAGTGAAAGCTGTAGACAGTGGGAAGTCGCCACCTCGGCACGCCTTAAAATGACCACAGACTAATTTTAGCATGAAATGAGAAAAAGAAATGGCAACCCACACTAAGGTAAATTAGAGGAGACAGTGCAGCAAAAAGCTGAAGTGAGGGAAACAAACCCAACAAGACAGGGACCCTATGTAGCTCTCAGATCGGCAAGATGCAGCCAGTGTAAGTCTGTGTGCTCAATAAGAAAAGGGACAACGTAAGCAAGTGTAAATGAGGAAGGGACCTGTTTGAAGGTGCTGGGGTCAACAGGAAGACAGTGAAGACAATCTGTTCAACTACTGGACAAAGACTTTGCAAACCCAGACGAACTAGCCCTTTTCTTTTCTTTTCTTTTCTTTTCTTTTCTTTTCTTTTCTTTTCTTTTCTTTTCTTTTCTTTTCTTAAAAATCAGATATGTGTCCAAAATTGACCCAAGAAGAAACCAAAAATTTGAATTGGATTGTCACCATATTACAGGTGGGAAAGCGATTAGAGAGCCAGCTCTGATGATGGCAAAGGCAGGCTATGGGAAGGCGGCCAAGTTCCATGTAACTTCTCAAGAGCACAGTTTACTATTGCTCACACCAGTTCAGAAGCCTCAAAGCTCCTGGTTCGTTTAAAGGATAAACACATTTGATCCCCAAACTCCATGCTAGACAGAAAAAAATCCTAGAGGCCAATTTTGAACAGAGATGAAAAAGGCTATCTGTAATTTTTGGCTCATCACCAGAGCCCATTGATTGGCCCTGCCACAAGCACACTGCTTGCTACTGACGCCTACTGTACAGTCCTGTAGAATAGGAAGTCACTTGAGAATTAGGAAAATTCATAACTAAGAAAAATGGCAGTATGTGCTTTTGATTTTGAAAGCTGCACGAGTTTAATTAGCTCTCCATTGCCCCTTCCCGTAAGGGCGGTACGATCCATAGCACGTTTTGAATTGCAGACAGTTGCTGTCTCGCCCCAGAAATGGTGTGACAGCCTTCTGCTATGTTGCTCTGAGGGGTGTGCTCAGAAATTCAAATCCATTTCCAGACTTTCCAAGCACAGTGCAACTCAAGGCAGATCTACTCCCCAAGTATCACATATTAAAGCTAAGGTGACTGTTTTGGTGATTTTCCACACCGCTGTTCTCTTTTACAGATGCTCACTACAGGTGACCCACTGTGCATGTGAGTAAGCCTTCTGCCCTTTGTCCATAGGTCAGTAATGTCACTGTTGCTAACGTAGGCCTGCAGATTGCACTGTGCCTTCTGCTTACCCTAGACCCTGAGAATTTACATGACACACAGTAGGTGTGATGGTGAATAGTGAGTATTTCCTGATATCTACCTATGAATGACTTTCTGTGTTTATGGTGTGTGTGTGTGTATGTGTGTGTGTGATAGTATGCATTTTCCATGCTCATTTCTCTCTCTTAGGATTTGGATGTGTTTAGAGTGCCTATATTAGAAGTTTGCATTTTTATCCTACTTTGTATAGACATGTATGCACAAGACTGTCATTGAAACGAAAATCTAGTCAAACAGGAAGGGCATTTGCAAAACAGATAGAGAAGTGGAAACCATCTGTTTCACTTGCCAACACTCTTATCTCCAGCAAACCGCTTCCTGAGAACATGTCCTTAATGCTCATCCTTACAACTTTCCTTGGGAAGCTGGGCGTGGTGAGGCTTGTGGGGCTTGGCCCCCAATCTCAGCACTGTTGAGCCTGAGCCATGGGCTTGCTGAATTCAATGTCAGCTTGAGCCATGAAGTGAGCTTGGGACCAGCCTAGGCTATATAGTAAGACTGTCACAGACAGACAGACAGGCAGGCAGACAGACAGACAGACAAGTAAGCAATAGTAGGAAGATTCTTCGGTGTGCACCTCGGAAAGTACTTAGCTGTTTTTTTTTATAATGGTCCTGTGACTGAGTCCCATGTTTCAAAGAGATCAACCTTTGGTACAAATTTCAAAGAGATAATCTGTCCTAGCTACCGTAGACACAGCTGTAGAGTGCATGGTACTGAGGTGTACCTCAGTGCACTTCACACATATTAGGACTAAGTTCTGTCTTTTGATGTTTGTAGATTGAAGCATTGACACCTTTCTGTCCCAGGGCCAGAAAGAGGAAGGGATTTAATCTGTTAGGTCTATTGCTCCTGATCCTTGGAGCTCAGAAAACGCCACGAAGCAGTTCTCAGAAACACCTTTTCAGTGATCTGTTTGCTCTATTCCAATCACTGTTTTGTTTTTTGTTTTTTGTTTTTTTTCTTTGCAGATCCTTCAGCTGCCCTTTTAAAATACCTGTCAGAGACGGCACCAAGCAGGAGCTGAAAATGTTCAAAAGACTTCTGGATTCTCTCCCGTCTTTTTCAGCCCTCCCAGTCTCCTTGCCTGACTCAGATGATGTGATGTTCAGAGGGATCCCTTAATCCAAGTCACTGCTTAGCCAGGCGTACCTACAAAGGATTGCATCTATAACTCAAGATGGCCAGCCAGCCGCTGGAAGAGCCTGCGGAGTCTCAGGTCTCAGATGAGCTTGAGTGTAAGATCTGTTACAATCGGTACAACCTGAAGCAGAGGAAGCCCAAGGTTCTGGAGTGTTGTCACAGGGTCTGCGCCAAATGCCTCTACAAGATCATAGACTTTGGGGACTCTCCCCAGGGTGTCATCGTCTGTCCCTTCTGCAGGTTTGAGACGTGTCTGCCGGATGACGAAGTCAGCAGCCTGCCGGATGACAACAACATCCTTGTAAACTTGACCTGTGGGGGCAAAGGGAAGAAATGCCTGCCTGAGAACCCCACCGAGCTGCTGCTCACTCCCAAGAGGCTGGCTTCCCTTGTCAGCCCTTCCCACACATCCTCTAATTGCTTGGTTATAACCATCATGGAGGTGCAGAGAGAGAGCTCTCCATCTCTCAGCTCCACCCCCGTGGTAGAATTCTACAGGCCAGCCAGTTTTGACTCTGTCACCACCGTGTCCCATAACTGGACGGTGTGGAACTGTACCTCCTTGCTGTTTCAGACGTCCATCCGGGTGTTAGTGTGGTTGCTGGGTTTGCTGTACTTCAGCTCCTTGCCCTTAGGGATCTACTTACTGGTGTCTAAGAAAGTCACCCTGGGGGTGGTCTTTGTTAGCCTTGTCCCCTCTAGCCTTGTCATCCTGATGGTGTATGGTTTTTGCCAATGCGTTTGTCATGAATTTCTAGACTGTATGGCACTTCCTTCTTAATCAATATGCAACATAGGAAACTCAGCACATATGGCTACGTTCAAATGATGTATGAATGATTCTGCTTTCTTTTGTATTCTCTACGATTAGTGTCTACAGCCTCAACAAAGCCCTTCGCCATATGTCTGTGGTCCGTTTTCCCATCCAGATTTTTGGCTTGATGGGTTTTCCTGGATTCTGAAGATTAAAAATAAAAAATAAAAATAAAAAAAAGAGAAAAGTTTACTTCTATCTAGGGGCTAGCCAAGAGGCAAAGCTATGTATACATAGCTTTCCTGGAGCCCCGATAGCTGTGAGATAGCCCAGAACAAAGGCATAGATAGGCCCAGGGAGTGCTTTCAGACAGGTACCAGATAAGGCTTGTTAAGCTGTGGCAGGTTCTTCGTGCCTCGGTGGGGATGCATGGAGTCCTCCTTGAAGTTAGGTGTATCCCATGATGGTGGGTAGATGTCAGAGGCAAGCTACTCTAAAACACGTGGGAGCGTCCCTCATTTTCCTGGCGCTGTAGCCCCTCATCATCTTCAGGTGCTTTCTCTCTTGAGGTAACGCTTCTCTGAAGTCCGCTGCCTCTTCTCAGATTCCTTCTGCTTCTGTGCAGTCCCCGCCCCCAACCCCAGGGTCCCCCAATCTCATCTTCCTGGGTTGTTCCTGCAGGCTTCCTGTTTTAGCAGGGTGGTCGCAGACATAGCTGAGAAGTTTGCACAGAGTTAGACTTCATGCCAGGACATGGCTATTTATCTTCCACCCAGGCCTTCCTTTTCCCCCACATGCATTTTTCTCCCAGGCTTCTCTGGAAAGATCCGAGCTGTTTTTGCATGTGGACATATTCACTGGAATGATTCCTTAAAGCATGAAAATGCTTTGTTTGGTTAAAAAGTTTTGTTTGATTTCTAACCCCAGTCCTCAGCCAGCCTCACCCCTTATCCTGAACAAAGTTCCATTTAAATTTGTTGCTATCAGCTTATGAAGGTTTCTTCTCACCGTTGTTATAGAAGTTTGGGCAGGGCTGACTTTGCTGAGTCCTGCACTGCTGTGGGGAACCTGTAATAGGAAGACCCCAGCAACAGGCCACCAGCTACCCTGGCGCCAGGCACTGAGAACCCAAGTGTTCTGCTGAGTGGTACCGGGGTTCACGGGAAGGCACAGTGAAGCCACGCCAAGCTGACGCCCTGCTTGAGGTGGAGTGGAGGTGGTTAAGTGTAGCTCACTCACGGCTGCTTGCTGTTCAGTCAGCTTGGGGATAGACTTGAGTCCTTAATTTATTTTCTGTAAAGGTATAAGCTTCGTGGCTTCGGAATGGACTTCTTTTCATGAGGTGGGGGTGGGGCGGGGGTGATGGTGAATGTATATATTTATGGGGATAAGTTGCCTAGCAGGTTTTAGGTGGGGGAATAGAATGTTCACAGAATGTTTGCTTGGCAAAAAGAGGTAAGAGTGCTTTTTTTTTTTTTTTTTTAGTCTCTGAGACTTATGACTGATGACTTAACAATACAATGCCCATAATGCTTAGCAGACAGTTTTACCAAGATTTTGCTAACTCATTTGTGGTGAAATATTTGTTGTGTGACCCAGTTGCAGGGGGCCAGTTCTAACCTCCCCACTGAGGGAAAATGGATACTTATCTAGAATAGGCGTTTTGTTCTAGTTCTATAACTACTGACTTTGAGAACATGTATGTCTAAGGTACACATAAGGAGAAAGTATATGTGGGATGTGGTCCAGTGAAATTTCAACCCCAACTTAGAGCTAAATACATTTATGATTCCAGAAACCCTAGTTTTAGGCAGCGTTGTGGATGCGGTTTCCAGAATTCCATTTGTTCTTTGAGTAAATACAATATTTAAGAGGTTTTGTGGTTTGGATTTATATATTTATAAGGTTTCATTTTTAAAGATGCTCATTTTGTCTGAACTGTGACACACTGAGTGAGCTGGCGAGCGACCGCAGGAAGAGATTTCCAGAAGGCTCCGGACCAGCTCTGTGTTTTGCTATTTTGTGTGATGTCTGCAGTGCTGAAGTTGTTTCTGTATGTGTAATATTCTTCTTAATGCCAGTGTGTTGATTTGGTTTTGAAAGAGTTTTAAATGTATGACAACAACAACAACACAAAACAACACAACTCTCCATGCTGTTGAATGGAAAGTGTAATCCTTTAATGTAATCTCTATGCTAATGTTTTCTTGTCTATTAAATTTTATTATTTCTAAATGAGATGCATGGTTTCCCTGATTTATGGTTGAGATGCCGTCATCACTTTAGATAGTCACCAATGTGCACTTTCGTTCAGCCAAGGCTTTTTATCATCCATGTGGAGATTTTAGAAGCACCTACAAAGCTAACCTCAGCTATTGCATGTCTACAAAGGCTCTTTTTTTTTTTCCAAGTTGAGTAGATGATGAAATAAGAGTGTTATCTTTATAAATGAAATGTTTTATTTGCTTTGATTTGATTAACTTTCAAGATAGAATAACAAAATAGAATCCAGTGAGGTAAAGAAATCCCTTACTTGAATAGTCCAGACAAACTAGAAAACAAACAAACAACTAAATCCACTAGTTATGACTACTGTTGAGTAACTTGAGAGCATGCAGCAAGTTCGTGTTCATTTTAGCAAAATAGCATCACACATCCATCAAGAACAGCAGTCTAATGTGCTTCAGAAATCATCATACAAGTGAGCCAAGAAGCAGGTTGAGTAAGACGGCTCCCTGGTCCCATGTGATTATACTGTGAACTTCGACTTTGCTGCTGAGGGACCAGGAAGCAATGCTCATTTGCAGGGTTTGAGCATTGTAGACACCATGATTATGGAAACTTTTCAGTGTATTAACCTGATAGATTCAAGGGCAGAGAATCCCGACGTTGCTAGACAAGCGGATAGAGCCAAGAGGGGACCTCAGAGGAAGGGGCCTCGAGGGAGCCTGGGAAAGTACCATGGAGGCAGCTGTGTTCTTTCTCTATTCTTTGCTTGCTGACACAGTCTCAAAGGTTGCCTCGACTTGTTGGAATACTTCCGTCAGACTACATATTATTCTAGAACTTTCCTCAAAACCAATAGTGGCAGCCTTGGATTCAGGTAAAATCCCCGAGTCTAACAATTTGTTCTTGCAGTGTGCATTTTATGTTTTTCACATCTCTGCCATCTTCTTATAAGTCATCTTTCTTTATTTCAATACCCATTTTGATATTTAACTCCCATAGGCTTAGTACTGAGGTCTTTCCTTGTATGTTTACTTCTGTCTAAAACATGTTTCCTTTTAGAAAAAATATAATTTATGATTTTCTGTGTCTGGATGTTTTACCTGCACATATGTCTGGAAACCCTGTGTATGCCTGGTGCCTGAGGTCAGAAGATGGTGTTGCATCCCCTGGGACTGGAGTTACAGATGGCTGCTGCAAGATCAACAAGTATTTCTAACTACTGAACCATTTCTGCAGCACTTAAGAGATGCTGATTTCAAATGTGGAGGATGAAGGTTGAAATGTGAATAAATTCTAAATGAGTCTCAGACACATTAATGAATGACCCCAGTTTCTTATATGACTTAAACCCATGAAATAATCCAAACCTAAGTGCAATCATTATATATGGTCATAAATTAAACTACAGCCTCAGCACTGTAATACTAAGTTGGGGTGTGTGATAACTTACTTTTCAAAGTGGTTGGGCCTTGATTTAATTCAAATATTCAATTATACAAGACAATTACCTGGCCAGCATGTTAGTTAGTCAGATGTTCATTGACTGTACTGGTTATATTAGGAGTTTCAGGGGAAAGTGTCCTGGATGAGCAGGTTGCCTGTGACCTCTCTGTCCCCACAAAGTGTAAAGAAAGTTGTTTTGTATGTTTGTGTCTATGCCCCTAAGGGAAGATCCCTGGCCTGGAGTCCTGACTTTGCAAAGCAACTAAGGTTGTGGAAGTGGTGAGATGCTGAGACAGAGCAAGAAATGCACCAAACCCCAGTGCCCCAAGGCTGGAACCCTGAGTACTCAGGGGAGGGTGCTAGGGGGAAGATTCTGGAGCAGCTGGGAGAGGGGGTGGGGAGGGAGGATGGTAACCGGAGACTGCATGAGGAATAAGGTGGAATTAGAATCATTAGGTCAACTTACATAGAAAGAGATTTCAGATTGGTTTATAACAAAACCAACCAACCAAACCAAACAAAAACCAGCCCAACCCTATAACAAAAAAACCTGGATAAGCTTTCTCCTTGGAAACTTGCAAATGCATGCAATGAGGTTGTGTGAAACAGAAATTATTGTTGGTTCACTTAGCACCCAGCCTTAGCATCTGAAATAGCTGTGTTCGTTTTCTTTGTTGGGTAAATGTATAACGTATAAGTTTCATTTAATACTTCCCCTAATTCCTCCCGACATGATCTCACTGTAGTTGAGCCAATCAAAAATCATCCTCTTTGGGGGTCATTAGACACATTTTGGACCAAGATAAGGTAATTTTAGGAGCTGGCTTTGTGCTAATTCCATCTGGATAGTTTGGGATGCATTAAACTTTTTATTGTCAGCCCACAGATTAAAAAGCTTGTCTTCTCACAGAATTTTTAATGAATTTTAGTTATTTTGACAACACGTTAGCTTGAGATGTTGTTTTGAATGCTAAGGAACTCTTACTAGTCAATAAATGAACATCTATTTTTGCTATGTGTTAAACCCAAACTTCCCACACTCCTCCTTTAATCCCTCTCCATTTTCTGATTTCTTTTAATGTCATTTATGGAAGGACCTCATTCACCCATTATCATCCTCCTGCACACACGTGAGCAAACACAACATACATGTGCATCTACACAGATTCATACATACACATGTACATTCATATGCATCTTAGGAAACAGCTGGGAAAGAGATCCATGTTCATCTACCAACCGCTTTTATTATCCAGGTAAGTAATGTTGAAACATTATTATTATTATTATTATTACTATAACCACTAACTACCTTTTTCCTGCTCATGGAAGTGATGCTCTCAGCTGTGTGCCTCAGAGACAACTCCTGCCTCTTTTCCTGTGTTCAGCATCGTTGAGCAATGGAAACTATCCTAGCCAAAGAGTGGACTTATTTGCTGACATTGCTTCTGTCTGATGTACTTTTTTCTCAATATTCCAGCCAGAACTAACTGTACAGATGCTAATGATTAAATTGATGGTCATAAATTTTCTTTGGCTAGATCTTCAAATTATACAATCATTTCTAGCTTCCTGTGGTCTGACCAGCTAAAAGCCACCAGTTCAAATGGGACAGATGACAACCTGATTTTGTGGGCCTTTCTGCTGCTAGAGTGGAGGGTGGGATGCAGAGTGATCCCCAGAGACCAAGGAATGCTAAAGTCTGGCTTTGGAATGGAGAGAAAAATGCCACTAATTACCCCCTCCTGTTCCCCACCTGCAGCTTCATGTCCCAGACGAACCTCACCAGATGTTTTGACATACAGCTTAAAGATCTGTTGTCTTGACCCATGACTTACAGTGCAAAATTTTCTTGACTTTTTGACAGGATAACTGTGCCTTTTATCACTCTTAGGGAGAATATGAAGACAATTCTGGTTTACTGCTTTTAAAAGCAGGATCTGATGATGGGAATTGCTCCATAACATAGGTCATGTGATGTGTCTACATGGCTGGTACACGAAGAGAGAGAAAGCAGGCTGCCAAGAGTGTACTGTAGTGGGCGAGTGAGATTCCCATTCGCTTCCTACTTGGATTGGCCTCCTTGTCCAGATTTTACAACGTTGGCCCTAACATCTGCATCAGCATCAACATCAGCATCAGCCTTCTGAGTCACTCTGCACAAAGCACTTCCTAAATCTATGCAGAAGGAAGTCTCCGGTGGGGCAATTCCGCTGGTTATTTGCTTTGCCCATGGAACTTCCACTGTGAAGTTTTCAAAGTAGAACCCAGTGTCCCAGCTTTTGGAAAACGCGCACCAGATGCAAAATAGTGATCATAATGTTAGCATTCAAAATACTTAACGGTTCAGAGTGTGGCAGCCTCATTTAACACATGTGGAACCAACATGTGGAGATGACCAAAGGAGTCACAGACGAGGGCTAGAAACGGTCCTCGTGGGGCACTTGACTTGGTCAGGGTGTGTTCTCAGTGTGTCTTCTTTCATATAACTGTTCTTTTTCTCTGTAATTAGCTGCCTCATTCTAACATTGCCTTACCATGTCTTTGTTTCTTTGACTAAACAGCAGTATCTCACAACTAAAATCTCACCCTTGCCAGCCAAATGTGACACTCATACAATAATACTTCAGCTTGTCCCCTGCAGCCAACCTTCCTCAACTCTCCTGGTCCTCACGCAAACCGTGTTGGTCATAGTCATTCCACACGCCTGCCATCTGGGGATTCTCTGATCCCCTTTCTTGTGTGTGCACACGTGTGTAAAAATGCATGTGTATGTTAGGATCATGTGTGTACATGTGTGTGTGTGCAGGTCTGCTCATCCCTGAGGACACACCTAAAAGCCAGAGGCTGACACCATCATGTCCTGTTCAGTCACCTTTTCATTTTGTTTTCTGAGACAGTGTTTCACTGACCATAGACCTCATTGCTTCCGTTAGACATCCTGGCCAATGAACCCCAGGAACGCTGTCTCTGCCCTCCAGAGCTGGGATTACAGACACTAGGCACCATGCCTGGCTCTTGTATACATGTACTGAGGATCTGAAGTCTAAACTTGCAGAGTAAGCTTTTTACCCAATCAGCTCCACAAGTTCCCTTATTTCTTTTAAACTTTTTATTTTTTTGACATTGTATTTGTTTTATTTTATGTGTCTGGGTGTTTTGTTTGCATGCATATCTGCATGCTATCCGTGTACAATGCCTGAGGAGGTCAGAAGAGGGCGTAAGAGCCCCTGAGACTAGAATCAGATGGTTGTAAGCTGCCATGTGCATGCTGGGAATTGAACCCAGCGCGAAAGGAGGAAAAGCCAGTGTTCTTAACTGCTGAGCCATCTTTTCAGACACCCCTCCCCCTCTCTCTTGGAAAGAAGGGCTCACCAAGCACATTCTCCAACAACCTGATGGGTATTTTCAAAAAGTAAAAGAGGTAAATCTTTGCAATTTGAAAATACCTTTCTTCTTTCCCAGGTCTGAATGGTGGTTTTGTTTTGTCTTTGGTTGTTGTTGTTGTTGTTTTAACTGTAGAGTGTTTTGTTGTCCTCTGGGGCCCGAATGTCCCTCCTCACATGGGGTCTTGGCGTGACGGATTTCAGTTCTTTCCTCTGTCCGGTCGGTCACTCCCTGCTTTGCCTGTCTCCTGAGTTCATTGGTCTGTTTTGGTCTCTGTCTTTCATAGAGAACCCTTTCCCAAGCCTCTAGTTTTAACAGTCTTTTCCATTTAGTGAGGAGCTAAGCAAACCTGATGGAAACACTGTATGCTTGTGGGCTTGTCCCCCGGGGGCTTCTGCTGGGCCGTGTGTGGGATTCTTGTTTTAATAGCAGAGGCTCAATCCTTGCTCGAAATGGTTTTTATCTCTGTGAGTTTCTCCTTAGAGGATAATACTGAGTACAGGCCTCGAAAAGGGAGGAGGAGGAGGAGGAGGAGGAGGGGGAGGAGGAGGGGGAGGAGGAGGGGTGGGGATATCTGACTCTTCACTGTACACACTACCATTTAATACCTGTTTATAGCAGGGCTCCTCATATGTCCCATCAGGTGTGACTCGAATCTCTGAGGACAGTTCTTTTTCCAGCTTCAGCAGGGAAGGGCAGGGGAACAGCAGTTGTCTGTCTGAATGCAGTAGAAGAGAATATCTTAGAGGCTCCTGTCCTGTGTGACATTGTCCACTCTAGATTCACAGGTGGCTGGTATATCTAACTACCCAGCTTTCCAAAATTCTGCATGAATTATCTTGCTAGTTTTCTTGTTTTTTTTTTTTTTTTTTTTTTTTTTTTTTTTTTTTTTTTTTTTGGTTTTTCGAGACAGGGTTTCTCTGTGTAGCCCTGGCTGTCCTGGAACTCACTTTGTAGACCAGGCTGGCCTCGAACTCAGAAATCCGCCTGCCTCTGCCTCCCGAGTGCTGGGACTAAAGGCGTGCGCCACCACGCCCGGCTCTCTTGATAGTTTTCATCAGCCTTTCACCTCTGTGTTGGGTTAAATAAGTATGGCCCTCTTAATCTCATACATTTGAATTTTCAGTAACCAGGGAGTGGAACTCTTTGAAAAGGTTAGAAGGACTAGGAGGTGAGGCCTTGTTGGAGGAAGTGTGTCACTGGGGGTAGGCTTTGAGGATTTAAAGGCCCATGCCAGGCCTGGTGTCCCTCTCTCTGACTGTTGCCTACAGATCAGGATGTAGCTCTCAGCTACTGCCCAACATCATGTGTGCTGCTGTGCAAACCATCTTGATGATAATGGACTATAAGCCTCTGAACCTGTAAGCCAAGCCCCAGTTAAATGCTTCCTTTTATAAGAGCTGCCATGGGGCTGGGCGTGGTGGCACACACCTTTAATCCCAGCACTCTGGAGGCAGAGGCAGAGGCAGAGGCAGGCAGACTTCTGAGTTCGAGGCCAGCCTGGTCTACAAAGTGAGTTCCAGGACAGCCAGGGTGATACAGAGAAACCCTGTCTTGAACACCCCCCCCCCAAAAAAAAAAAAGAGCTGCCATGGGTGGAGTCTCTTCACAGCAATAGAACTCAGGCATCCTCCTTCCTGCCACTCCTACCACTAGCCGAGGAGCGACTGTGGATAAAGCCTATGCCAATAGAGTTTTAGCTGGAGTGATTCCCAGTGAACTTCTGTGGGTTCAGAAATGTTAGAACCTTATGAAGAATATAGTTAATGTGTGCACACAGCACAGTCAGAGCAGGGCACTTTAATGTATGCAGGGGCAATGCCAACATCCCCTGAAGCATGGGTGTGTGCAGCTGAGGTCAGAAATGGAAGGGGCCCCTTTCCAGCAGCCATTTGGCTTAAGAGGAAAGATCTTTACTACGGATTGTTGATATCATTTCATGCACACTAGCGTGCAAAACATTTGCAGGAGAGCCGGGGAACTGCTTGTTTTAAATTCACCCTAATGCTTTCTACATTTAATAGAGAAATGGTTTCTGACTTAGAAGTTATCTGATGTAGCATTTGATCGGCAATGAACGGGAAGAGTGCTCCACTTTAAGTGTAATAAAGTACCACGGCCTCTAGGGAATAGGGTACCTCTCTAGCCATCGTGAGACATGATGACATGATGCTTAAGATGATGAATGATGTCACAATCTGAAAACCTCAGGCTGTCAAAGGCAGTATTTTTTTTTTCTTTTAAAAGGTTTATTGTGGCCAAGTTATTCATCAAAATCTATTTTGTGAGACGCTAGCTTTGTTCTGATGGGAAATTTGGAAATAGCTAAACATCTGTCAAGCAGTATTTGTTTTTAATTATGCAGGTGAATGTGAGACTGTGGTCTGTACAAGTGTCTGGCACTGGTACATCAGATAGTTATCAGAGCATCGTGTTGCAGAATAATGGCATGCTGTGTGCACGGAGCAGCGATGAGCCTGGCGTGGTGTGTGCTGCTCAGCAGAGGTGACATCCTATATTTTTGAGTTATGCATGTTTATGAGTTGTAAGGTTCTGGGGAGGCCCTGTTCCCCTTTCTGCAGCATCCATTTCTGGAGGCCCTGAAATAACACAAAGATTAACTGAGCACTTACTATGTTCCAAAGTCTATGTTAACTGCCTTAAATGTATTGTCTCAGTCAGTTGCCATGGCAACCCCAGTTTTCTAATATGGTAGTTAAATTCAGGCTGCTACCAGATGAGAAAGAAATGATTTCTTTTTCCATACTAATTCTATCTATATCCCTTTTTAACTCTAACTCTCTCTCTCTCTCTCTCCCTCACTCTTCCTCCCTCTCTCTCTGTGTATGAGTGTGTGTATGTGAGAGAGAGAGAGAGAGAGAGAGAGAGAGAGAGAGAGAGAGAGAGAGCGCATACTCATGTGCATATGTGTGTGCCTCTGCGTAGCATGTGTATACCTGTCTACTTTACACAATACCATTTACTTCTTTTTCTGAAAGAGGAGGTATTACACTCAAGTTTATTGGTTCCGTTATTTCTGACTTTGGTGCTGAGTGTGCTAAACTTTATCTATATCAGCGCACAATCTCATTTCTCCCCTGCTGAATGACTTTGTCTTCTTTAAACTCTGGTGCTGAGTTCTTGGCTTGTTTTGATGTATGATGGAGACTCTGAGACAACTTTATCAATGCCATCTTATAAAATGTATTATTAAATAGTATAAAAATACATTCTTAGTTTTTTTAAAGGCTTTTGAGTGTTAGAAAATCCCAGGAGTTATTAGACAGATGTTGTATATCTCATGCCACTTTTCCTCCATACTTTGAATTTCTTTGGTTTGATTCTATCTTCTTTTTTTGTCCAATATCTGCCCGGAGTATCCCATGACCCTGTTTTCCTGTATCATTCAGAGCCTGTTGACTGTGGAGGTTTCTTGAACTTCTCAAGGGTCTGAGGACCTTGATGGTTTGGAGGAGACAGGTCAAGTATGGTATAAAACATTTCCCAGTTGGGATTTGTTAGGAGGTCTCCTTGCGCTTAGAGCGCTATTTCTATGACATCACATCATGATGTATTGTCTCGTAACTGGTATTGGCCTTGCTCTCTTGGCTATCCTAGTGATTGCCACGCCCCTCCTTCTGAAAGTGACTTGTTCTCCCTTTCCACTCTCTACTCTGTGGAAGGAAGAACTGTGCGGAGGTGGGGACTTACATTTCATTTCCCTGAGAGTAAAATATCGACATCAATTTTTAGAGTATTTTGGTGTAGAAGATGTGTCTTTGCTCCTTTACTCATCTACAGATTCAATATTTGTTTTTGTATGGACTCATGGATGTATATTTTATATTTTTGGATATCAGCCAATAGAATGTTACTCAACTTGCTACTCAACAGTTATTTCCCTTTGGCCACTGAGAGTTGGCTCCGTTGGCTTGTGTTTCTTGTGCTACATTCTAATTGCTATGCATATTCTGTCCCTTTACGTAGAGGCACCTTTTCCTTTAAGAGTGCTTTTCACAGGAGACATTGTATTATTGTTGTGTGTTCGTATACATCTTCTTCCTTAGTCTGTCAGTGAAGTGAATAGCATTAAGTGATTTTCAAATGCCGATCCCCTCTTCTATACCTAACATGAGTCACACACGGCAGGGTGTATAGTGTCTTATGCACTGTTGAGTTGCTCTGTTGATAGGCTGTTGTGCCTCTTTGCACATGTGTTCACGAGCAATAGTCCCGTGCAGTTTTCTTTCTTGTACCATGTCTGGTTTGTGTGTAGAGCAATGCTCTCCTCTGAAGATGATTTAGGAAATAGGCTCTGCTTCTGTTAAGAGATGGAAATGCTATAATTTCTTCTTTAAATGTTTGATCGATAGGAAGTATATTCTATTCAAAAATACCTCCACCAGTAAGTATTTGGGAATATATATAACCAAAGAAGTGAAGAGGCACCATGATCAAGGTAACCTATATATAAGAAAGTATTTAGTTGGAGAACTGCTTACAGTTTCAGAGGTTTAGTCTATAATTATTATGGTGGGTAGCATAGTGGTTTACAAGCAGACATGGTGCTGAAGAGGTAGCTGAGAGTTATATCCTGATGTGCAGGATACACACACACACACACACACACAGACCCCCATCCCCCCTCCCCCCCGAGAGAGAGAGAGAGAGAGAGAGAGAGAGAGAGAGAGAGAGAGAGAGAGGGCAACCTTGGGCCTTATATAAGCTTTTGAAATTGCTCAAAGCCCACCCCTCAGTGACATACTTCCTAATCCTCCTTGAGTGGTGTATAAATAATAAGCATGCATATATATGAGTCTCTGGGGGGGAATAATCTCATTCAAACTACCATCTACAATGAAAATTTCAAGATACTAAAAGAGGAAATCACAGAAGATACTAGCAATGACAAAAGATTCTTTGTTCTTGAGTAGGCAGAATTAATATTATGAAAATGTCTATCCTACTAAAATGAATATACAGAATCAATGCAACACCTATCAAAATATCCACGTCATGTCTCACAGGCTTAGAAAATACAAGAATTTATATGGTACCATGAAAGACCACGAATGACCAAAACAATCAGTCTTACAGAGTCAGGTCTGCCCTGCCCCCATGAGCTTTCAGGGTATAAAAGTCAGGTCCTCAGGCTTAGTGGCCAGCACCTTAACTGCTGAGCCTTCTTCTCTCCAGCCCCACACTAATATTTAAATACATAGTATTAAGAGCTACAAAATACAAACGTTCAGTCTTAGCAAGAAGATTAATTTGAGTTCTTTATCCCAACAAGCAGAAGCTTCACCCAGTCGCTCTACTCTCTCAGTTCATGAAGATGCTGGTATTTACTGCGCACCTCCCATTTAGGGACAGGACAGTAACACTGCAGGCTAGGTTTGAGTATTTTAGTTTATACATGTGAGGTGCGGTGCAGGGAAGTGGAATTATCTCCTGTAATCACATGGATAGTGGATAGCCAGGGTCGGATTCACACAACCTCAGTGCATATTCCCTCTGCAAGCCCTCTGCACCACCCCTCTCCTGCTTCCCTGTTCTGCATCCCCCAAGAATGTGAGAGTCTCCTGCAACCCTCCGAGGGATGAATGAATCACCGTATCAGTGACAGGATAGACATGTTAAGTAACCAACTGCTCAATTCATGGTTCTTTCACGTAACAGAGCATTTAGGAGTAGGCAACCATGAGGTTGATGGAAGAGCTCTGCAGTGTTCCCAGGGGTCTCTGTGCTGGATTCCCCCCATCATGTTTACTAGCAAGTGGATTCAGTTGAAGAATTGTGTCCTCTTGGGACATTGCTGGAATCTGGTCTCCAGGTCTAGCAGATATGCAGACAGCGGGATGGCTGTGGACATGGTTTCTTTTCCAACGTGGGTCTTCACTCTCCAAGCAGAAGCAGTCAGAGGATGGAGGAGTGGGATGAGAAAGAGTCTCAAGGATGGCCAGACCATCCATCTTTCAGTGCTCAGGTAAGGTAGTGCTCTCTGCCCTGACTGCCTCCCTCCCATACCCACCGTGCTCTCGATATGCTCAGAGGCCGTGTGCATACAGCCTCTACACGTGGCTAGCCTTAGGCCTTCAACTATCCTCTATTAGCACTTTCCTTTCCAAGCCTGTGCTGTTCTCTGTATTTTTCCACTGAGACTTTCTCCCCCACTTATGACTTCCCAAGTTCAACAGCAAGATGACCCCAGATCACTGTGTAACTGGCTACGCTGTTCCTTCTCCAATAATACATTTAAAACAAATCAACAAATCCCAATCTGAACAAGTCTGTGCCTCCTTAGAAGGCAGTTTTATACTGGACTTCTGGTTTGGGCTGCGATGGTGATCTTAGGTGTGGATCTGACTGGGTTAAAAGATGTCAAAGACTAGTGAAGTGCACTTCTGAGCATGTGCAGGGGCTGTTGTCCGAGAAGACTGACGTGTGAATGACTGAAGAAGAACAGCGTGATGAATCCACCTCCCAGCCATACAAAGCCTCGGTCCAACCTAAAGTTGTGCTATGTGAGTGTTCCCTGGTAACGAACACTGTACTGAATGAGCTGCCCTTTCTCTCTAGAGAGAATGAATCTAATCAGCTCTTCATACATGCTGTTCTCATTCATCTGTATGTGCCTACTGAAGTGTCCATGTTTCTAACATTGTATAAATGGGACATAGTATACCTGCTGTGACATTATTTTGTTGTCTTCTCTTGTTTTGAGATTTATCTATGTTGACACCAGGGACTGTGTAGTATTCTGTGGTACGTGTTGCTGATGGCCATTTAAATTACTCCTGATGGTTTGCCATTAAAGACAAGGAGAATGTCCCGATTACAGGCCTTATGCACTCTCTCGGGGTTCCTTTAGGAAACACGGTGTAAAGAAAAATGATTTTGGAGTTGAGAGGTTTACGTGTTGTAAAATTCACTCAGTTTGGCCCAATTGCTCTGTAGATGTCTGTAATATTTCATACTTGCTCTAGTCTGTGTGTCCACAGCTACAACATACCTTCAGCAGTTTTTCAGTGTATGTGTTTGTGATGGTTTCAATAAATATGACCCCCATAGACTCATGTTTTGGAATGCTTGAACCATATAGGGAGTGGCACTATTAGAAGGTGTGACCTTGTTGGAGTATGTGTGGCCTTTTTGGAGGAAGTATGTCACTGTGGGGGCAGACTTTGAGGTTCGAGGCTCTAGCTATGCCCAGCATGACACATAATCTCAGTGTGGCACATAGTCTCCTTCTCCTTCTGCAACATGATGTCTACCTGTGTGCCACCATGCTTCATGCTATGATGATAATGGACTAAATCTCTAAAACTGTAAGCCAGCCCCAATTAAAATTTTTTTTATAAGAGTTGCCATGGTCATGGTATCCCTGCACAGCATAAAACCCGAAGACAGTGCTGTCATATCTGATTTGGTTTGTTTTCTGTTTGTTCTGCAGAATACGCAATGTGAATTCTGTACTTGGGTCTTGTCAGACATGTTCAGATACCTTCCAGTCTGTGGCTTGTTGCTCCAATTTGCGATGTTGATTGTGAAACATTTTTGTTCTGGTTCAGTCTTTCTCTTTATGCTTTGCAGTCTTACAAACTTTAAAAATAAATCCTGCTGGACTCTGAGGTCAGAACGCTATCTGCTCGCATCCTTTGGGTAGTGAAGGATGGATCAGTGGGTAAAGGCTCTTGCTGCTAAGCCTGATGGTTTTGATTTTATAGGGGATTACAGTTAAGAGATTACTTTGATTCCTGGGACCTACATGGTTGAAGGAGTGAATCTCCTCTTGTAAGCTGTCCTCAAGTTCCCACACGGAGGTCTTCAGTCCTGGGGTTCACGTGGGGACTTATTTTTTTTAATAGCAGATGATAGAGTTATACCAGTAAGATTTAGTACTGCAAATCTCAGAGGTTCAACCCCTAAGTCTTTCTGGTTTACTCTGTACAACCACTGTGGATTTTTATGGATTTCTGCCTATCACTGTCTTCCAAGGGCTCTAGGTGAGTGGAGGCTTTTAGACAGAACATCAGCTACAGGCACAGCATCCTGGAAGAGCCCCATCTTCTCTGATCCTGGAAGGTAGGCAAGGTTGAGCTGGATAGCACTTGTATGAGACACAGGTAGGTTGACTTGCCTGCTTGGAAGGAGTTATGGGGTTATTCTGCTCACAGGTGAGACGTATTTCTTCTGACCATAGTCCTTTAGTAGCCCAAGCGAGCCATATGACCACTTCTAATGTGAGATGCAGGGAAGAGGTATACTCCCATCACTGGTTGGACAGTAGGAGACACCTGGCCAGAGGTGAGCGGTACTAATGAGAACTGATCCCCTTAGGACATGGAACTCACTGGAAAAGAGACAGAATCTAAGCCTGGTGACAACCCTGGAGATTGGATGCCAGCCATGCTTACAGAATAGGCAGGGACAGAATTTTTAACTCCCCCGCTAGAGTCAGGCATTCTGGAAATGAGATCTGTTTACCATCTCTCTACAAAGCATTGATCCCTGACCATGAGTCAGTTGATACCCAGGCACCTCCTGGCAGCTGACTCTTTCAGATTAGACAGCTCCATCACACCAGTCATTCCTCCCGCCTGGGGTAACGATCAGTGTCTGTGTAACAGTACTGAACCAGCCTGCAGGGGAGATGGCAGTCTTCTAGCTCCCAGTCCCTTCTGAAACACCATTGCTTGGAAGAATAGACGGAACCTAGCAGAACATAACAAAGATGTCTCTGGATGCCCCGCTGACTCCTGTGGGATTTTGCCATTTCCAGTGTTACTGTGTGACTCACGGCTCCATCTCCTCTCCTGCCGTTTTTTTGTCTCAGGAAAGGAAGCAGCTGGGCTTCTGGCTCGGGCATTGAACTTCCTATGACTCAGGGGACCAGCCTGTTAGCATCGCTTTGTTCATGATGGGCCCTGTGCGGGACAGAAGGCTCTGCTCTATCCAGGAGGGTGTGGAGCATGTGCCCCCTCTTGAGTTTGTAGTGACAGAGCAAGGATTTACAGGCTGTTTATTTCCAGGAGGGGCGCTGGCACTTTCTATTGCCTCTGGGTAATTAATGGGATGTTGGTTGGTGGCTGAACTACAGAGGCACACAGACTTTCATTTCCACCATTTCCGTATCAAATGTAAAACAGAACATTCCAGGGGGAAATGGTGGCCTCTAACAGCAGCCTGCCTTGGTAACATTTCTACCATCAAAGCATGACAAAATAATTGAAATAACAACCCTGAGCTCCTGTCACTAGAGGTGTGGCCTTCTTGGAGTAGGTGTGTCACTGTGGGCATGGGCTTTAAGACCCTCATCCTAGCTGCCTGGAAGTCCGTATTCTGCTAGCAGCCTTCAGATGAAGATGTAGAACCCTCAGCTCTGCCTGCACCATTCCTGCCTGGATGCTGCCATGTTCCCGCCTTGATGATAATGGACTGAACCACTGAACTTGTAAGCCAGCCCCAATTAAATGTCCTTTATAAGACTTGCATTGATCATGGTGTCTGTTCTCAGCAGTAAAACCCTAACTAAGACAAGCAGTGTGGGTGCTTCTGTCATGTGATGCCCACAACATGCTACAATGCAGGAAGAGATCCTCTACGTACCTGGCTATCTCACTGTTAACTTTACAGTGTTCAGACCCATAGACACTTTTCCTTGATCTTCCTTAGTCACTTTCATTCATTGCTCACGTAACTCTGCTATCTCACATTCTCTGGCCTTAAAGAGAGTGAACACATCTTTTATCTGACTGTGAATGCCTTCCAGAAGTTCTTCTGTCTGTCTCCCTCTTTTAAAAGATTTATTTACATGTCTTTTATTTATGTGTAAATATTTATCTGAATATGTGTGCCCCCACCCCTATGCACACAGGAACCCACAGAGGTCACTGGATCTCCTGAAACCAGATTTGATGGTTGTGAGCCACCATGTGGGGCTGGGACCCAAACAAGGGTCCTTTGCAAGAGCCGTAACTTCTCTGAACTGCTGAGTAATTTCTTCAGCACCCCCCAACCCCTTTTGTTAATTTGAAGTCACTTTTACTTTTTAAGATTTATTTTTATCTGTTCAAACACACATGCCCATGTGTGTGCGTTTGTGTGTGTTACTATCCAAATGTACGTTCAGTTGCCTTTAGAGGACAGAAAGAGGACATTGGATCTCCTGGAACTATGAGTCACCTAATGTGGGTGCAGGGAACCAAACTTAGGCCCTTTATAAATACTCTTAAAATCAGCCATCTCTTCTGCCTCTCCCTACCCACGTGTTTCATTAGTACCACAGAGCGCTAGCTGGCCCCAGCCTGGGCTTACCTCTTGTAAGAGATTCTTGTTTGGCTTGTAGATAATAGAAGTATAATCTGGCTTTTAGAGCAGCAGTTAATTTGATTGTCTCAATAATATTTCTGCTCTCTCCCTCTCTGTTTGCATTTGCCAGCTGCCAGCGCTCCAGCCCCATCCCCACCCCCACCCTCCCGAAATGCTTTCTCACATGGTAGTGTTTTTTGCCCTCTGAACCATCACTATGTCCCTGGATGGCCCTTCGAGATTTAAGACTAGCCAGGCAAAGCTCAGCCAACCAGGACAATCCCTACCTCATCAGAGCACAGTAAGACCTGGGAACAGAGGCATTTATCTCAGGGAGACAAAGACAAAACAACCAATTAGGAACAGATCTTCTCTGTGGGGCTTCTCTGGTAATCGTGGGGATTTTTAAAAAATAATATTACAAGGAAAACAGTCAGGAAATTAATTTATATACTTGGCACAGTTCTACAGTAGGAAAAAAAAAACACAGAAAAAGGTCTGGGATGATCTAGGGCCACTTAGACGTGCTTGGTTGTCACTGAGGAATTGGGCGTGATTTGGGTTGTCTTTTCTTTGTATCAGCCATTATTTTCCATGTGTCTTTCAAGGAGCCTCCATTTCCTTTGTCCTCCGGGCGTTTGTGTGAACACAGCAAGGGATGTGGGTTCCTGTTCTCCCTGTCTGTGCATCTCAAACCTTCCTGCCTCCTTTCTCCCACTGTTGAAGACGTTACTTAGCTATGGAAGGAAGATTTGGGCTGTGGAGTTTTCTGAGAAATGGTGTAGAATGACCTTTCCCCTCATTTTCTCCTCCAGTTACACTTGCAATGCATACACGCTGCTGTTATGTAGGTTGTGATGAGTTTATGCTCAGAAACCTAAGTTTAGATGAAAACGGGAGGTTAGACTGACTGCCGGGAAGCTGCTGATGTAGGCCAATTGTATGGGCTGCTAAATTCCAAAGTATCCCGATAAAAGAACTGTATGGAGTACGCTTCTCCACACCATGCGCTGGAGGAATGTGGGCAGAGGACATGAGATGTGGGAGCCAGCCTGGTCCAGCGTCAGAGCTCCTACACCATTTACACAGATTTGTACCACACCAAAGCCGGGTCAGAAAACCTCTTCTAATTTCCAATTCCAGCATGAAAACAGAAGAGAAGGACTCTCTTCAACCTCTTCCAAATTGTCATGGCAGCAGGTGGACCGATGGTGAGCCCCTGACAGCTTTAAGAAAGACACCATGCATCATAGGGTTGGGCCTATGAGACGTCTTTTCCCAGTATCCGCTCGCTGTCTCGCTTCCTTTGAGGCACATAGCTACTCTAATATTAATATAAAATTTGAGGGGCTGGAGAGATGGCTCAGCTGTAAAGAATGAGTATTGCTTTTTTAGCGGACTGGAGTTTGGTTTTTAGCACCCACATGGAAGCTCATTATTCTCTGTAACTCCAACTCCAGGGGATTAGATGCTCTTTCTGACCTCCGTAGACTCCTGCCTGCAATGGTGGTGCACATGCTAATGAAGGCACACACACACATAAATATAAATTTAAAAAAGTATTAAAATGTGGTAAAACCTAACGTAGTTGAACATGGTGACTAAAAGCTTTTTGGTTTTGTTTTGTTTTTGAGACATCATCTCACTGTGTAACTTTGGCTGGCCTAGGATGCCCTGTGTGAACCAGAGTGGCCTGGACATCACAGAGATTCTCCATCCTCTGCCTTCTGAGTGCCTGGATTGAAGGCATAAGGCACGGCCATACTTGGTGCCTCATGAAAGTACTTAATAAGATTTTATTGAATTTTTAAGAAATTAAAATTTAAAACTTCAGCTTTTCCAGTATAATTTAAAGATCTGTTATTATTAGTTATGGCTTATAAATGGATTGTTTCTAAATTATAATAGATAATTATAAAGTTTATGAGAATTATGTAAAAATAAATCCTGGGATGTAGCTCAGTGTTACACATGTGTTTCTTATACATGAAGTCCTACATTCAATTCCTAGTACTGCAAAGAGAAACACAACAACACCACCACCACCACCAACAACACCTAACCCAATCCAAACCATACAGTAACAATTATACCCTGGAAAGAATTTAATTTGTAATTTATTCACATTTTCTGTAAAACAATATGAATGTAATACAAAATATAAATGTAAAAGAGAGAGAGAGAGAGAGCGACACCATTCACTCAGAGCCACAAACTTTGCCAACAAAATCTTGTACTCTTGTTCCCAGTGGCTAACCTGTGCTCATTTCATTGGAGCACAAATAAAATCTAAGTCTCTCTCATCAAAACTTTTGCTTCACGGCATAGAGTCCGAGTGTTTGCAGGGACGAGTGTAACAAGCCTGGTGACATGAGCCTGACCATAGGGTTCGATCCCCGAGACCCACGTGGTAGGAGAGGACCGGTGCCTGCAAATCACCTTCTGACCTCCACATATGTGATGTAGCATGTGCCCCTCATACACATACAGCAAACACTTTCACATGATATGTATGATATAGCATGTATCACCTCCATACACACACAATAAATACCATCACATATGTGATCCAGCATGTGACTCCCCTACAATAAACACCTCTATATATGTGCTATAGCATGCGTGCCACCCACACCATATACATACAATAAACAAACAAATGATTAAATCTAAAAGCAAAGAGAACAGGTATAACGAAGAACTCAGAGCTTTTTGTGGTGCATTCTCCAGGCCACCAGGAGAGGATGACTCTAGCGTTTCCATACTTGATAATGGACAGACAGCCGCTTGCCTTGCTCTGTCTGAGGACCCGAGCACCCCCTTTCTGTAGCAAGGAGGCCCCACAACCCTCCGCTGGCTCTCAGCACTTGGGCAGACAGAGGCCTCTTCTCCAGAGGTGCTCCAGCGCAGACTCATCGGTGGGATTTCAAGGCTCCTTGAACACAGACCACCACTGAATTTGCCCTGACAGATAAGAGGCACTCCTCCCCTTCTCTGTGTGTGAGTGACAGCCCAGATCAAGGGCGGTAATTTGTACCTTAGAACTGGGACCCTCCATCCACCTGAAGCTCTGTGTTTAGTTGAGAATTTATTCACTGATATTCTTTTTCTCAGTCGAGGAACTGTCCTCTTCCGTCTTCAGTCTGCCCTGGTTTTGTTTGAGTTTTAGGAGAGGGGCGGCCTCTGTCTGACCCCCTCCCCGGAACACACTCAGACTTGGGGAGCCCACTGCTGTTTACTTACCCCATTGGCTGTGTCTACTGTCGACTTGACAGCAGTGGTTTCGCAGACACATCCACCTTATGTGTGCTTTCACACAGCAAGGATGTTTTTCTTCTTCACTGAAACCAAGGGTGAGACTCACACAGCAACAGTCAAAATTCATTTTTGCTAGTAGGTATGTATGTACATACATGTGTATGCATGTATGTGTGTATGTATGTATGTGTGTGTGTGTGTGTGTGTATGTGTGTATGTCTGTACAGACAGTGTCTGGCATCAAACTCCCTGTGAAGCTCTTCTGTTCCCTGTGCCCCAACTTCCAGGGTGCTAAGTCTGTAGGCAGGGACCACCACAGCTGGTTTATGTGGGATTGAATAATCAAGCATGCTTCAGACTAAGCTACAACCTTCCTCTTGTTATTTGTTGATACAAACAGGTGTGCTGATTAGGTGTATCAGTTTTTGTATCTAAATCACACCTGGAAGACAAAATGGGTGCAACTGGCAGGTACGGCAGGTGTGTCAGGTGTGTCGTCAGGTGACGTGGGATGGTGCTTCTGGGCAGTGGTGAGACTTTAGAGTTTAGGGTGAGTGGCTTTCTCTCCTCTCTCCTTCCCCTCCCATCTTGCTTCCTCCCCACTTCTCTTCAGCAGTTTTCTTAGTTCCCAGAAGAAAAGACCCTGACTTCACAGATCCTTTAACTCAGAGGGAAGGAGTCTCTGTGGGTAGACTGACACTAACATGCTCATTTGAATCTCAACAAAATCTCCTTTCATGCCAGCATCCCGGCAGGGCCACCTACCTTTTACAGTGTGCCGGTTGTGTTCCCACTCTGCCCTGGTGGCTGGAGGGCCAGCAGGGCGCCTTTTCAGGGTGGCAGTTTTCATCTTGTCACAGAAAACAGCAAATCATTGCCTCTGCTTCCTACCGTTAAACAAGAGAGACTAAGTGGTTTGGCTTTTAAATTTCCTTGTTTTGAAAAATTCAACAATTTCCTCCAGTCCCTCTGAGATCCACTTGTAACTCTGTGATCCTTGATGTGTTTTGACACATTGGAAATCAAAACACCACTGAGACGCTCTCCCGGATCACTTTCGGAGTCTTGCCTGTGTTCTATCTCAGGGCAGCGGGTGGATGGGTGGGTGGGGTGGGGAGTGGGGTGGCTCAAAAGTGGTTAAGCTGGTTCTCTGTGTAGGGATAGGGTGGCAGAGGAATTAGTGGCCCAATGGCTTCTCTGTCTCTGCCCTTTATTTCTTCTGTGTTCAGGGGAAGTCATTGTTCCTCCTCTAGCCCTGTTGCCCTTTCTGTAAATTGATCACAAAAGTCTCTTTCTACCTGGCTGTTTGCTCTGTGCTCTTGGTTTTAAGTTAATGGCAAGCCTTTACATTTTTTGTTCTTCCTAGACAGGAACACAATTTACCTGTCTTGGTGTCTCTGAACCTCTAAAAATTTTATTTTAGTCATCGAGATTTTTAGGGGCTTATTTGTTTTAGCAGCTAGTGGCTATCTTGTGTAATGCAATACCCTTTACAGGCTCCATTCAGCACTGAGGTACTTAGATCACAAAATCTTAAGGGATAGGACTCAGTTTTGATTATCTGTGACTTTCTCAATGTTTATAATTGATTCCTTTACCGTTTCCTCCCCTTTATTTTTTCAGCAGCAGACCCAGAGTTTATTTTCTATTAATGTATTTTGTGCATGTGTATTTGTGCCTATATATGTCCATACATCCTGTTTCTGTGTGTGTGTGTGTTTTGGTGGTTGTGAGCTTAGTGTGTGCTGGTTAGTCTTTTTTGTCAACTTGACACAAGCTAGAATTTTCTGGGGAGAGGAAACTCAGATGAAAAATACCCCCCACTAGATTGCCTGTAGGCAAGTCTGTAGTGCATTTTCTTGATTCATGATTGACATGGGAGGGCCCAGCTCACTGTGCACAATGTCACCCCAGGGCAGGTGGTCCTGGGTTCTATAATAAAGTAGGCTGAGCAAGCCAGGCAACACCACTCCTCCCTGGCCTCTGCCTCAGCTCTTACCTCCAGCTTCCTGCCTTGAGTGCCTGCCCTGACTGCCCTTCATGGCGGATTATCAGCTGTAAGGTAAAATAACCCCTTTCCTCCCCAAGTTGCTTTTGGTCACGGTGTCAATCACAGCAATAGAAAGTAAACTAGAGCAGGGGTCAGTCAGAAGACAACCTTGGGTGTTGGTTGTCGGACACAGTCCACCATTTTTGTTGTTGCTTTGCTGCTTTGAGACAGGGTCTGTCTCTTGCCTGGCACTAGCCAAGTACTAGCCAGAAAATCCTAGGGCTCCATCTGTTTCTCCTTCCGGCTGCCTGGGGTCAAAAGTTCAAGCTATGATGCATGAATTCAGTGGATCAAGTTCATGTTCTCCAAAGCTTGACTGGCTGAGTTCTTTCTTCCCTCGAGAGAAACGTACTAAGAGAACAGCCTCACTTGGACATAGAGGATGAGAAGCAAGACAGAGAACCAGAAGAGCTGTTGATATAATTCAATCCTGGTCCACAGCTCTGCTAATTGGGGAGGTGGGGGCGGTGGGGGGGGGCAATGATATAAGTAAGTCCTGTTTGCCATCCAGGCACTGAGAGGTGGCAGGGTGACAAGCCCGGTGGTAGGCTTCCCAGATGGAGTCTGAAAGTCTCAGAAGCAAGAGCTGAAGTTATAAGTCCCAGCATGAAACATGGATGGAGTTTCCACACACCTCCCCTTTTTCTTCTAGCCAGAGCCTCAAAGGATCGATCAATCCCACTGAGGAAGTGGTCTTCTTTTATTCATCTACCAGAGACAATGTTTAACAGGACTTTTGGTATCTCTCAGCAGAGTCAAGGTGACATATACAATTAGCAATTGTGTAGCTTGAACATGAGCATGCACTTGGGAAGCTTGCCTTAGATGTGGGCTTAAGGATAGGTTGAGCATGTGAAATAAGGCTTGGTTGAGAAACAAGAGTGAGGAGTCGGCCTCAGGAAACGTTGGTTATGGATAGAACTGAAGGCAAGAGAGTGTGGAGCTGAGTCCGGGCCAGTAGCAGTTGTTATCACTACAGGACTTACCCAGTAGGCCCCTTTCGTTGACTCGCAGTTTAGAGTTTGCAGACTATGGAACCATGAAAGAGGGGTTGGTTGGCACCCTTGCTTTTCGGGCATATGGCAAAGCAATTTATCACAATGGGAACACAGGATGGAAGGAATGCTTGCCTCGAGGTGACTAGAAAATGAAGCTAGACCAGAGTCACATGATCCCCTCCAAGTCATCACATTGATGACCGGAAACCTCCCATTAGACCCTTCTTCTTGAAGGTTCTGCCACCTCCCAGTAGCATACACTGGAGACTAGCCCTAAGTTAAAACTGCAGGCCTTTGTGGGATACTCAAGGTCCCATACTGTACCAACTACTGAAGCTGAATTCTGTTCCCCTTTGTGTCTATTCCCAACAGAAGCCAAGTAATCAAGTGCGAAATGACTCCCACGTTCCTCTGGCTTTTCTAAGCTGCTCCCGAATCCACAGCACAATCGTTAAGTGATTAATACAAGCAGAGAGCTCCGAACTTTGAAGTAGGACTTAATGAAATTTGTTTTTAATGGTAACTCATTATTGATAAACCAAGGGAATTAACTTTAATTAGCATAAACCTCTTTCTGAGAAGAATTGGGTGTTTGTTTCAGAATAAATTTGAATTGGCTATCTCTCAAAGGGGAAGCATTTTAAAATGCATCTTTACAAGGATTCCTGGTTTTGTGCATAAACTCTTGATAAATAACTATTATTGTGGCCATCGTTGTCTTCCTTGTCCTGGTAATCTTTGTCAGAACTGAGAAAAGGCCTAATCTGGCTCAAGAGGGTGACCGGTATGTGTGTGTGTGTGTGTCTATCTGTGTCTGTCTGTCTGTCTGTGTTGTGTGTGTGTCTATATGTGTGTGTGTCTATGTGTGTCTGTCTATGTCTGTGTGTGTTTCCTGGAACCAAACCCAAGAAGGCATCTAGCATGCTAGGCAAACACTCTCTCACTGAGTTATAACACTAGCCCTGATTCTCCCTCTTTGTTGTGTATAACAGGCTATAACGAATGGGTCTGTTCAGTTTCCCATCTGTTGGTAATGCATGAGAGCAAAAGGGAGTGAGAGAGAGAGGGAAGGAGAGAGAGAGAGAGAGAGAGAGAGAGAGAGAGAGAAAAGCCTTTATGCTATAACTTATTTTTATCACATTACATTTATCAATTACTCTTGACCCAGCCTGTGTGTGATTACATTCTAAGAAGGTCTAATAAATGCACACCAGGGTGGTGCGCCTTATATTAACATTTTTCATCATTCAAATACATGTATTTACTGTTGGCCTTTTGACAACGTGCTCTGTGGAATTCAAGTTCTCATCTGTGGTGCACAGTCTGAGGTTTCCTCTTCTCCCCAGCTCCTTGAGGTTGCATAAGCTGTTCACAAATGCCAGTTGCTGTTGACACCCAAACCAACAAATATATTTAGCACGATTCACCAGAGGCTGCACAGTCAAGCTTTTAATTGGCCTTCTGGGGAATTGCTAAGACCATCGGTCTACAAAGAAGCCAGAGGTGGGGAGTTCCCTGGCAGAAGTAACCATGCCCTTTCTCCTGACTTTTGCATGACCACAGAGCAAGGGTGACCTCCGATCCACAGACATGGTATAATAGGTTATTTTTTTAAAAACATACATCAGTACATATTGACTAGCCTGATACGCATGTTGACTAGCCTATTGAAACAAGTGTGGGTCATGGATAACTTCGTAAGTCAACCATACTGCAGTGGATGGTCCTCCACCTTGGAGGATATGGGTATCACAAATATAGGACTTGGTAGGTTGGTTGTTTTTGTTTTTTTTTTTGTTTGTTTGTTTTTAAAGAAGTCATGGGGTTGCAAAATTGGCTCAGTGACTAAGGATCCTTGTTATTCTTTAGAGGATCCAGGGTCAGTAGAGCACCCACTTGGCACCTTCCATCTGTTAACTCTGGTCCCAGGGGATCCAGTGCCCTTTTCTGATCTCCATTGGCACCAAGTACGCACTTGCTGCACAGAGACATACGTGTAGGCAAAACATACACGTAGACTAATAGAACAAAAGAGTCTTTTAATTAAAGCCATAAAGTTGGAAGGTTAGAGAAGTGAGGGTGGATCGGGTGTGGGGGGGGTTAGAGGTATGACTAAGGATAAATATTATATAAGATATACTACATGAAATTCTCATAGAAATAATAAAAGCACATCTTAAAAAACAAACGTAGAGCTCTCCAACGAAGACGTGGGACTGTATGCGCCTTTCCGCTGGTTACTTTTTTCAAGACAGGGTTTCTCTGTATAGCTCTGGCTGTCCTAGAACTTACCTTGTGGACCAGGCTGGCCTCAAATCCAGAAATCCGCCTGCCTCTGCCTCCTGAGCGCTGGGATTAAAGGCGTGTGCCACCACGCCTTCCTGGTAACTTCTTTATCGTGGGAACTAGGGAACTCCTGCTGGGCCCATTTCCCAGCATGCAAGAGGCCTCATTTCTGCAGAGCCCCACCCACTGCCTAGTTTCTCACCCCAGGGCTAAGCTTACCCACTGGGACTCTCAGCCACTGCTCGCTCTTAACTTGCACAAGGAGCGTTTCTGAAACCTGGATGTTGCACCAGAGTCCACTGAATCCCCAAAGCCACCCTCTGCAGGAGGCACTGGGAACCTGGCAGGTCACAGACTCCATAAAAGAGGGCTCAGAGGGGGAGGCTGAGCCCTACCTTTCTTTATACTCTACTCTGCCCTGCCCAGCTTGCCCCGCCCTGCCCCACCTCGCCCCGCCCTCCTCTGCCCACCTCTCCTCTCCTTCCCTCTCTCCCCTCTACCTTCCCCCCTCCTCTCTCCTTCTTTCCTCTCCTCTCTCCCTTCCCTCTTTTTTTCTACTCTCCTCTCTCCACTCTCTCTCCTCTTATTTCCACCCCTCTCCTCACCTTTTTTGAGACAAAGTCTCCAGTTGGCTACTGGACCAGCCTCGAACTCCTTATGTAGTTCTCTAAGGGAAACTTTCCTGAGAACGAGGGCACTTGCCTTCGCATGTTTCCAGATTCTTTGTTGCGTACATCCACATAGGTAGCACTTAGAGTCCAAGTTGGACTACAGGATCCCATAGCCAGTGAACTCGGTTTCTGCATTTCCCCCTCCCCGCCACTTTGCCTTTGCCTCGGTCCATTTTTGCAGCTTTAACAAAACACCACTGACCGGGACATTTGTAAAGAGCAGGACCTGTTTACTCATAGTTCTAGAGGCTGACATGCTTGGAATGAGGGTGCTAACAACGGGCAAAGACCTTCCTGATATGTCCTCACACGCTGGAAGCAGAGGTAAGAGAAGAGGAACATGTGTCTTCAAAAGGCAGAGACGTGACAGTGAGCAAGCTGGTCACAATGTCCCCCTTTTGGCATCAACCCATGAAAGAAGTCTTTACCCTCTTGACCTAAATATCCCTTCTTCGGCTCCACCTTCCAACACTGCTGCATTGAGAGCTGTTTGCAACAAAGGTTTGGGGTGAATTTAATATATTCAAACCACTGTGGCCACTTGAGCATTCCCTCAGATGTTTCCCAGGCTCATCACTCTCAAACATATTAGCATCATATGGGTTGGGCTTCCCAGGCTGGAGATCTGCAGGGCCAGAGGCATCTCCCTGGAACCTTGGTGGGAGGAATGAGAAGCCAGAAAGGCAAGATGGATGAAATAGATCCTTAAGTCTGCAGTTTTTTCACTCTCTCCTCCCCCTCCTCCTCTCTCTCCTCCCCTTTCTCTTCTCCCCCCTCCCCTTCCTCCTCCCCCTCTACTTTCTTGCTTGTTCTTTTCCCTTCCTCTTTTTATTCTTCTCCCACTCCTCAGTTTCCTTTAGATTATTAGAGATCAGGAATGGAAGAGCTTTTTTTCCAAAACTCTCAGGCTCCGTGGCCTCTCTGCAGTCCAGCATACACATCCTTATTCCCCCTCCCCAGCCCTGTACCACATCATGGCACCTCTGTGTGGCTGTGTTAGTCAGCACCCAGACCAGGAACAGCAATCAGAATGTAAGCCATTTAATGTAAATACTTATGCTACAGGGGACTAAGGATAAAAATGTTAAGAAAAGTTGAATGAATGAAGGAAGGAAGGAAGGAAGGAAAGAAAGAAAGAAAGAAAGAAAGAAAGAAAGGAAGGAAGGAAGGAAAGAAAAGAAAAGAAAAGAAAAGAAAAGAAAAGAAAAGAAAAGAAAAGAAAAGAAAAGAAAAGAAATATAGAAAGAGAGAAGAAAGAAAAATTGAAGACTGCCCAAAGGCTTATGGGAGTAACCAGGAGAGTTCAAAAGTAGGGTCCTGTCCATGTTTGGATTCAAGCCTTGTTGGAAGTATAGGTGACGCTCACTGGGTGGCAGAGGAGCCTTGATTATTCATTGCTATGGCTTGAACTTTTGCATTCTCTTAAGTACTCATGTTGAAAGTTAAATTCCAGGAGGCTTCAGAAGGTGGCCTACCCTGTGGTCGATACTCATGGCAGGGGTAGTGTTTATATAAAAGGACTTGAGGATGTAAGTTCACTCCTGTCTTTGTCATATGCATCCGTCCCCTCTGGAGGAAGCAGTAAGGTCATATTGAGGATATAAAGTTTGATCTCTTACTTACCAGTACCCCTCGGGTATCTCAGACTTTAAAGCAGAGAAATATGTTTGTACTATTCTTAAATCACCAGCCTCGGGTACTTCATCGAAGCAGCCTGAATTAACTAAGACACTCATGGTTGCTAGGCAAGGGGGAAACAATTGTCCAGGATAGGAACCAGGTCTGGTAGAAGAGTGCAGAAAAGGAGATGAGGGTTTCTAGGACCTATTCTCCAGCAAGACACTACAAGAGGAAGGGTGCACACAGAGTAACCAGGGTGGCTGCAAGTCAGGGCTGGCCATGATCGTATAAGGAAGGCATTTTCCAGTTGCACAGATGGGAGAAGCCACCGGGAGTCATGGAGCTCAAGGTGAGCGAGGACAGCAGCCAAGCAGAGTCAGGAAGAGCTGTGCTTTCCTCCCACGCACAGACACAGCTCTGCTGACAGGCTTCATATGCTGCTGGGCTACAAAGGAGAAGGCCTGAAGCTCCCCTATCACACTGCGAGTGAAGAAGCTTTGGAGGTGAGAGTCAACATACAAGTAGCCGGACACTGGCCTCTTCTTGCCCCTCCATCTGGTTCCTGAGTGTCTCTTAGGCTGTGTCCCGGTGCACATGCTCTGGTCTGTCTCTCTGGGCTTAGATATAGTAGCTCTGTGAAAGGTATTCCTTCCTCCCTTCTTGATCAAATGCTGTCGATTCTGTAGACCTGGTGCAAGATCCTGGCATACAAACATGAACCACTTCCTAATTAATGTTCTTTCCCAATGCAGTCAGCAATAGTACATCAAATTTTGGGGGTTTCATGGTTGTCTTTCTGATTAAGCTCTTCCGGGGTAAGAGCTCTTTTGCTGTGTTTTCCAAGGCCCCTGAATAATAAATACCTTGTCTCTATAGATTCTCCCAGTGGGTGATAAGAGGTGATTGATGGCTTGAAAGTGGAGGAGAGAAAGGCAGTGGGGGGAATGGTAGGAAGTCTCTGGGAAACTAATCAAGTTCCATGCTCTGTCAAGCCCCAGTGTGAATGAGTGCTCACTACAGATCAAGAGTTGTCTTGACATAGCATACTTCCTGGTTCCCTCCTGGTCCCTTGAACTAGTGACACCACAGCGCTATCCCTTACAGCATGGAAGTCTCTCCTATAATTCTGGGTACTGGATGAAGGAGATATAAGAGCACCAGGGATAAATGGAAATGGTGTTGCCTGCTCTGACCCGAGCCTGGTTGGGAAGGGATATCTTCTTTCCTTGATCTCTTTTAAAAAGGGAAGTTGCTTTCAGAATGGAGTCATTTCTCAGGATGAAATACTGGAGATCATAAAAAACATGGGGGACGGAAATGACCCGAGTGCTTTGTAAAGGGCAGTTTATAGGATCAGCACCTCTTTGTCTTATTACGCCACCGTGTTTCCCCAAATGGCCTCTAAGTGATTCTTCAGCCGCTGTGATCTCAGACCCAATAGCTAAAACCGGGGCATATTAAAAGCGTTGGCCCAGGCCGTGAGCTGCTGCTGTTTATCAAACAAGCTCCTCTTTCCTCTGTGTTGATGTTGCTCATTGCTTGGCAGCTCTTTAAAAAGCGGATGGCTTCCCTTTTTATCTGGCAGGAGGCTTCCTGATGTGACCCCCCACACACCACACACACACAAACACTGACTGTACTGAGGTTTAGCTCGTTCGTATATCCTATGCTGCTAACTCATTGTCATTTAGAGCGTTCCGTGATGTATCCTAAGACTCCAAAGCAATGATGGACATGTACCTAAGACTGGGTGTCTTAGTCAGGGTTTCTATTCCTGGACAAAACATCATGACCAAGAAGCAAGTTGGGGAGGAAAGGGTTTATTTGGCTTACACTTCATGCTGCTGTTCATCACCAAAGAAGTCAGGACTGGAACTCAAGCAGATCAGGAAGCAGGAGCTAATGCAGAGGCCATGGAGGGATGTTCTTTATTGGCTTGCCTCCCCTGGCTTGCTCAGCCTGCTCTCTTATAGAACCAAGACTACCAGCCCAGAGATGGTCCCACCCACAGGGGCCTTTCCCCCTTGATCACTAATTGAGAAAATGCCTGACAGTTGTATCTCATGGAGGCATTTCCTCAACTGAAGCTCCTTTCTCTGTGATAACTCCACCTGTGTCAAGTTGACACAAAATTAGCCAATACACTGGGTAAATATTATTTAGGTGGTGGACACCAATGGCTGAGTTATCTTAGGCTGTGAAGACAGACTGGCACAGCATAGTCCACACAACTGATAAGCCATGGAGATTTATTTTTCCCAGTTTTGAAGCTGAAGAATTCAAAGTCAAGGTGTCTGGAGAAGATCCATTTTCTGGTTTATCAGCAGGACAGTCCTCACCACATTTTTGTATGATAGAGGAAGCATGGGGAGCCTTGGGGTTACGCTCTTTTATAAGGGTACCAATCCCACTTGTGAGGGTCCACCCTTATGACCTCATTCCCCCCCCCCCAAATCTCTACCCTCTCATATCACTTTCAAGGGGGTTAGGTTTGCAGCATATGAAGTTTGATGGGGCATAAACACTCAGTTTATTGTCATGAGAATTCTGGGATTTTGGTTTCTTAAAAAAAAACAACAACACAGCAATATCATAAGGATATGTTTCGGTTTTAATCCCAGGTGTGCAGATATGGGACTGCTTCACAGCAGCTGCGATTGGCCTCGTGCCCTAGCAGAGGCGTGGTTCTGCCAGCTGTTGATGGTACTGCGGGTTGTGTGGCTTTGGAACTCCTGGGAATCTTTCAGAGAGTATGTAAATGCTAGTGCCTCATAGGTGAGGTTGGTGGCTGTTGGTTGTTCAGGGAGGTTGGTTGTGGTTTGTCAGCAGTCATACTCAAAGGGGGAAAAATAGATTCAGATCTTCCTCTCTCTCCTCTCCTTTCTTTCCTGTCTAGTGGTAGGGGATGAAACAGGGGCAGGGGTGGGGGTGGGAACAAAGGGTGGGAAAAAGAAGAACCCACAAAGTTGCAAAGAGAAGCTACAGTCTGTTGTACCAATTTAACTTGTTTTAAGCTAAAACATATTTTTTGTGTGTGACCCGGAAGCTCTAGGTTGCACCGATATCCTCAGGCATGGCTGGCTCAAGGCTCAAACAGTTGGGATCCCGGCAGAAATGGTCTGGCATTCTGTTGCTCTGTCTCCTCATCAGTTCTAGAAAGATTCTGATTGGCTCTGCTTGGGTTGTTCCTCCAGCCCTGGACCAGTCAGAGTGTTCGTGTGGTTAAGGGCTTTGCATTACCTTATTGGTCAAAGTAAATTATTTACTGGTGCATAGCAAATGATTCTCCCAAACCTGGCAGCTTAAAGCACTTATCTAAAGTGGCAGTTCTCTGCTTTCTTAGTGCTGAGACTTTAATACAGTTCTTCATGCTGTGGTGACCACCTCCAACCATAAAATTATTTTTGTGGCTACTTCATAACTGTAGTTTTGCTACTGTTATGAATAGTAATGTAAATATCTGCTATGTAGATGGCCTTAGGTGACCCCTGTGAAAGGGTCATTTGACCCCAAAGGGTTATGACCCATAGATTTCTGATCTAAAGCTTCTATGGGGCAGAGATACATAGCAGCATGTGACTCTGGCTCAGGACTTATCCTAAGATTGTAGGCAAGTTGTAGATTAGAGCAGCCACCTTCCAGACTGGACTTTCTGTTTCATTGCTAACATGGTGGCTGATTTCAGTTCTTCACTGGCTACTGGGCAGCTTGTCATGTGACCTCTTTATACGTGACTGGGTTTCCCCAGAATGACGCACCCAAAATTGAAAAGAGAAGGGAAAAGGAGAGGAGGGATGAGAGGAACCCCAAATAGAAACTCTAGACTGCCCCATCTGGGGATCCATCCCATATACAGTCACCAAACCCAGACACTATTGTGGATGCCAACAAGTGCTTGCTGACAGGAGCCTGATACAGCTCTCTCCTGAGAGACTCTGCCAGTGCCTGACAAATACAGAGGTGGATGCTCTCAGCCAACCATTGGACTCACACAGCAGCCACAATGGAGGAGCTGTAGAAAGGACCCAAGGAGCTGAAGGGGTTTGCAGCCTCATAGGAGGGACAACAATATGAACCAATCAGAGTTCCCAGGGACTAAACCACCAACCAAAGAGTACACGTGAAGGGACCCATGGCTCCAGCTGCAGTGTGTAGCAGAGGATGGCCTAGTCAGTCATCAATGGGAGGAGAGGTCACTGGTCCTGTGAAGGAAGGTTCAATGCCCCAGTGTAGGGGAATGCCAGGACCAGGAAGTGGGAGTGGGTGGGTTAGTAAGCAGGGGGAGGGGGAGGGGACAGGTGGTTTTCGAAGGGGAAACCAGGAAAGGGGATAACATTTGAAATATAAATAAAGAAAATATCTAATTAAAAAAAAGAAAGAAAGAAAGAAAGAAAGAAAGAAAGAAAGAAAGAAAGAAAAAAAAAGAAGCTCCAGTCTTGTTTAACCATTCTGGTCTCAGAGTGACATGTCACCCTTGTTGCCATATTCCCCTGGTGGCTCAGACCTGCTCTGGTACACTGCAGGCAGGAGCTGTGTGAGAAAGGCAGGGCCACTGGGCACCTCTGCAGCTGCCTCTCTAAGACAATATGGACTAGCCCTTATTCCTTGCAATGCACAGACAATAGGAGCTGCAGCTCAGGAAGTCACAGAGGGTGGGAGGCATATTTCCCAAAAGGAAAGTAGATGTCTACCTCAAGTGAGTATTGAAGTGAAATACAATACAGAACTCGCTCTAGGGAGCACTGGGCAAGTTCCAGTAAAAGAAACACTGCGGTTGATTTCTGTGTGGGCTCATCATTTGTCCCTTAAGGATCCTATCTTCTCTGGAATGATGTCTCTGCTCAGCATTCTTACTGAGCATGGGTTTCCACAAGCAGTTCGACTGTGGATTTATTGTTGGGTTTTGGAGCTCTTGGGAGGAGACCAATATTTGAGTGTCTGTCTCCTATAAATCATGTCTGTCTGCCACTTAGGGTTGCTCCAAACGTCTCCTTCCTTTGCTATTCTTTGAAGTTTTTGTATTTATAGCAGGAGCTGAGGATACCCTGTGTCCTGATATAATTCTTCTGGGAAGGAACACGAGGGCAGAATGATGGAAGATCTAGAGAGAAGGGGTAGTCCAACCACACAAACCCCATGCCAGGATAAACGATGGCTGCTCCGAAGGAGCTATCGTTTGTTTGCTGAGACATGGTGTCATTCTGTACTCCACAATGCACTACAGGCTGGCTTTGAGCTAGTAGCAACCCTCCCATCTCAGCCTCTTAGGTGTTGACATGACATGCCCTTCTCAAAAGGAGCTGGAGAGAGAACTCAGCAGTTAAGAGCCCTGGCTACTCCTTCCAGAGGACCTGGTTTCAGTGGCTGGCACCTACCTACATGGTAGATCACAACAGTGTCTGGGAATAATCTGATGCCCTCCTCTGGCCTCTCTGGACCTCAAATTTGCAAATTGTACACAGACATACATGCAGGTAAAACATTAAATAAATAAATAAATATTTTAAGTAGGTATTTTGTCTACACTTCAAAGGATTTTCTAATGAGGTCTCTAACATCTGTGTGGCTAAGTAAACGTTTTTTCCTCATTAGGGATTAATGGCACGCAGAGGAAAGATATTTTTTTCTTCTTCAGTCTTTGGCTGAAGTACTGCCAGCTGCTAAGCCACCCCGACACCCCACTGCTCCCAGTAATGAGAAGCCACTCCTTGTCTCGCCATCTCTGCCCAGTGAAGCTTGCCAGGTACCACATCCCAATTCCTGAGACACTTCTTTTCCCCTGAGCCTCCGACCGGCTCAGTTACTGCCCAGAAGGTGAGCAACGCAGAAGACGGTCCAGCAGCTGTTTTGCTGAAGTTTAATCATATAAACGAAGGAATTCCTGCAGCTGAGGGAAACAAAACTCCAAGTAGGAGGCCTTATGTGCCTTAACTCTGAAGGCACATCCAATTTGGGGCCTCTCAGTGAAAACAAGACCAAGCTATGTCAGTCTTTGACAGAGGGTCCCAGGCATAATGGAGCCCAAGCCTACAGAACCCTGGACTTTGAACTGATTTTGGAGAGCAATTAAGTATTAGAACATGCCGTCCTTTCACATTCATTTTGACTGTGACATTTCTCACCCGGTTAATTCCATTTTCTGTGGCTGTAACAAAACTTGAGACTGGTATTGAATGCCTAATCCTCCCGTCTCTGCCTCCCAAGTACTGGTATTATAGGTGTATGGCACCATACTCTGCTTCCTTTTTTAGGTGTGTGTGTGTGTGTGTGTGTGTGTGTGTGTGTGTTGGGAGTGTGAGATCAGCCCAGCCTCTGCAGTTTTACCCACGGAAGCAGAACATCCAGAAAGTCTATGTCCTCTTTCCTGGAAGGTTTTGCTTCAGTAAAGCTTCATCATGCTGCAGGTAGACAATTTATCCACCCACTTGACCAATTGTTTGTTGTTGTTGTTGTTAAAGGAAGAAAGGTACTCATTGTGGAGTTAGGGCTCAAGGGAGTAAACCGAATACCTCCCTGCTTAATAAGACTTTTGTATATTTTTAAATCTGCTATGTTTTTCTTATCTTCATCTTCTTTTTTTTTTTTCCTTTTTTTTTTCTTTTTTTTTTTTTTTTTTTTTTTGGTTTTTCGAGACAGGGTTTCTCTGTGTAGCTCTGGCTGTCCTGAACTCACTTTGTAGACCAGGCTGGCCTCGAACTCAGAAATCCGCCTGCCTCTGCCTCCCGAGTGCTGGGATTAAAGGCGTGCGCCACCACGCCCGGCTTCATCTTCTTTTTTAATTGAAAAAAAATTTTTTTGTTGTTTTTTTGTTTGCCTTCTCAACAGATTTCAATGGAATAAAATTTCCAGGCTACTTGGTCCTCGCCATTTTCTCTCCTCCAAAAGCTCTCTTTCAATCATATCAAGCCTGCTGCAGCCAGCCCTTTACAAGCAAGCGAGGGATGGAATGGAAGGGGTCCAATGCCCATCTGCCCATTTTATGGCTTCTTGATACACACAGCGATGCAGGCTTTGTCCCAGATCCCCAAACACTGGTATTGGTGTTTTATGGACAGAGTTTTTATGTCAAGAGACCACACGTTTCTTATCTCTTTCTGGCAACTGAAACTAGAATGTCGTTGCTGGAGGACGTTGGAGGGCCTGAAATCACAGAGGGGTCACATTGATAGGAGCTGGGAACACTCAGCACCAAACTCCAGGGAACTCTCAGGCTGCAGGCGTAGGAGGGTCATGCTTCCAAGAGGATGCTACACAGAAGGCTGGAAAGTGAAGCTTGGTGGGTGGGCAGGCACAGGGAACTATTGAGTATCTTGACAGGGACCCCTGCCTACCCTGGACACTAAAAGCCAAGGGAAGTCCCTTGCAAATGGTGGGCTTTGGAGCTCTGGGTCCACACTGATAATATTGGAGACCAAGTGCTGCAGACCCTCTTTGATCTCTGTCTGCATGGAACGGGTCTCTGGTTGCAGGTGGACAAGGAGTCGGAATTGACAGACAGACTGGACATGAGGGAGTGTGGATCTGAATGTAATTTGTCAAATCAATCATCAAACTTTTTATACAGAAGAAAATAGGGAAGTTGGGTGACACACCGGCAAGGTACAAAGAGGCTACTGGATTCTTACACAAAACAGAGGAATGCAAACACGGAAGGACTGGCAGGAACAAGCTGGCATAAAATTCAATGTTAACAACTGGGATCAAAAACAGCTCCACCTAAGGTCCACTTAATCTTAGAAGTCAGGGGCAAGGGCTTCGTGCCCTTGCCATAGTTCCTACTCTAGTCTATAGTATAGTCCACCTTCCCCCTAGTGTATGGGTGTAACTCAGATATCTATAGTTCTAAGAATCTACTCTGGTTCCTCTTTAGGTCACAAACTTCCTTCTTCCTAGATAATGGTAAATTTCTGTGTAGGGCAGTGATTTAGCTATCCATGCCCAAGGTCAGGCCAAGGACTGAGGATCAAGGACTGCCTAGAATCTAACTTAGCTATATGTCAAAATATCAATCCTTAGGAGCACTTGTAATAAATAAAGCAATATTAAGGGAAAGCACACAGATCCATTTACCAACTAAAGCAAGGACATTGGAGCATTCTTTATACAGGATGCCACGGTTTCAGGAGACTAAGTTTCCATGAACTTTTCACCTTGGGACAGTGCCCAGGTTTTCAGGGCCTGTCGCTTATCACTACTGGAATGGATGTAGCAACCAAGTAAGGAAAAGGAGGTCTGTGAGCATTGGGAGAGGTGTGAGAACTCCACAGGAGCCTACAGCCTCTTTGTGTAGCTTTTCTTGGTCAGATGATTCCTGCAGAGCCCAGGTTCATCTTGCCCTGAAGGCTACTGAAGATGACACCAAGGTGGCACTGAGGTCAGAGATACTGGAAGGATCACACGCCATCCTGAGCTTCCAGAAGAAGGATCCTTTATAGCTTAGTTCTGGGAACCATTGTGTTCTGTGTGGACCAAGACACAACCCTGAAGTCTCTCCATGCTGGGGACTAATTGGAGGGTGTTCTTCCACTCGCCTTGGAATGGCTACAGCATAGCCATTGTTCATATCTTTCATGGCCTTAGACATTCTCCTTTTGCTTCCTTTGGGTGTTGTCTAAGTGACAGCAGTAAGTGATACTCAGGCCACTGGACCTTTGGCCCCAGCCACAGTTTGCCAAAGAGTGATGCAGAAGCGTCTTCTTTCACCCACTGAGGGCTCTTAATTCACTGCCATGTCGGTGAGCTCACCCCTCACGACCGGCGCATTAGCAACCTTATGTTAATAACTTTCATTGGCAAAGGCAGAAATGACAGCTCAGCCTGAATCACCATGCCATTTGTAACTTGCCTAGGTGGACAGCCACTCACTATTTACCACTGCATGTGCCTGTGGTACTTAGCCTGCCACTGCCACCAGCAGTAACACGGCTTCTGTTGCTCTTCCAGACTCACCTCGCCCCAACCTGCTTTCGTGTAGCTAATTGTTTGGGAAATCTAGTTGCTCCTTCCAGAATAGTCTCTGCAGCTTTCTATTCTCTCTGTCTCTGTCTCTGACTCTCTGTCTCTGTCTCTCTCTGTCTGTCTCTCTGTCTGTCTGTCTGTCTCTCTATATCTCTATATCTCTCTATATCTATATCTATATCTATATCTATATCTATATCTATATCTATATCTATATCTATATCTATATCTATATCTATATCTATCTATCTATCTATCTATGTCAGTGGATGACTTGTAGGAATCAGGTTTCTCCTTCCACCCAATGCAGGCCTTGCGGATTGAACTCAGGCCATCAGGCTTGGCACTAAGTGACTTACTCCATCTTGCTTGAGCCATCTTGCTGGCCCCCACTCTCTGGTCTTACTCAGAACGTTCTCTCCACTGCATGTCCCATCTCTACCTATTGAAATTCCATCGTTCTCTAAGGAGCAAAGCAGACACTCTTGGCTCAGTGAAGCCCTGGCTGACTGGAGTTAGACACGATTCTGGGTTAGCTAGGAGTTTCTCAGTCCTTGTCTTCTTGTCCGTCCCTGACCATAGTGAATACCCTTACCAACTCTGTGGGCCAATATTTATTCAACCACTAGAGTCTACAGTGTGACAGTCTGGGCACCGTTCTGCTCATATACGAATGAATAAGAGACTGAATATGGGCTGCAGAAATGGCTCAGAGGTTAAGAGCATGGGCTGCTCGTTCAGAGGTTCTAAGTTCAATTCCCAGCAACCCATGGTGGCTCACAACCATCTATGATGAGATCTGGTCCTCTTCTGGCCTGCAGGCATACACGTAGGCAGAACACTGTATACATAATAAATGAATAAATCGAAGAGAGAGAGAGAGAGAATATGCAATATGTGAGTAAGACAAGAATGGGGCTCTGGGACCCTGTGCAGGTGAGCATGTCCCAGGGTGACTGAAGTTCTTAGTGTGTCCAAGGGATAGTCAGAGGAAGACCCGTGCAGAGCTATGATGGCACACCAGACAAGCTGCCAACCATTACCCATCCTGGATGGTAAAGTGACTCCTGGGCCACAATGCTTTGTAGACAGCAAGAAATAATGGGACATTACAATGTCAAAGAGCCTTGGGTGAGGTCTGTACTTCATGAAGTCTGAATTGACCCGAGCACTTTTTAGTCCTAGCCCAGTAAGTATTAATATTTTCAGGATAGTAAATATTTCATTTTCTTTAGAGAATCTTATATAAGCATAACATGTGCTTTTGTCAAATATATCCCCATTCCCTCTTGTCCAGGAACTTTGCCTATACATTTTTCTCTTCCATGTTCAGTGGGGTTCTGTTACACCGGCCACCTCAGAAGCTCCCATCCATTACCCTTGTGTGTGTTCTGGAAGTGAAGTTCAGAAGCTGAGGGTGTGGACAGAAGTCCTAGGCAGAGAGGTGGGCTGTTCTCAGCACTGGGACCGAATGCCTGCCTGCTAGACAACCCAAGGCAAGGTAGGAGTTACTTTGCTCAGTGTTTGCAGGGCTCTATCCATCACTGCAGGGAGGGTTTGGCCAAGCAGGGATGGTTCAGTGGTAGACAGGAAACTGATAGGGGATAAAGAAAGGGGCCAAGGCAAGACATGACCTCCAATGACATCCTCTTTGTGACTACCTTTTTAAGGAGGCCTCATGTCCTGTCACCATCTCTTAAAGGTGACATTAGTATTTGCCAGCCACTATATTATGAATTCATCACATGATCAATCCACAAATAAGATCAGAGTCCCCAGGATCCAACCTAATCATCTCTGGAACATCAAGATTAGCCATTACCATGCCCCGGCATGGTCTATACTGATGCACAAGCGGGTCTGGTAAATCTTATCTACTTATTTATAGGCATCAAGAGAGGAGTGGCTTCTCCATAGGGTGAGGTGGTAGAGCCAGGGCATGGCTACGAACTGCAGATGCCAGGATTGTCCCATCGGGCGAAGGGGTGGCACATTAGAGAGACAAGCAAGGCCAAGCAGTAGCCTACATCCATGGAGTGGATCTAACCTCGAAGGGCAGGGTATGCTCAAAGTTAAGTCTATGTTGGCTTATAGTTCTTACCTGAATTACAGTCTCCAGCTATGGAGACTAGACTTCAGAGGCATTGAAGTCTGCAGGAGAAAGAAGTGTATACAGGTACAGGATCCCCCTCCTGAGAGGTATGGCTTCCTTCCGTGCCACACTGGTTACTTGGGCTAAGGATGCTGTAGTCAGACCAGACCAGTCTCAGATTCTGGAGGAGATGGGACTGTGGGTGGCTGGAGAAGGACAGGCAAGGGAAGTGAGAGGCAGGGCCAACACTTGTCCTGGTATCATGTAGACTTTCTTAAATTAGCTGTGAGGAAAGGAAATGGGAAAGAGGAGCCAGAAAGGCAGCAGCCAGACTTTTCCATCCCATCTGTGATGGAAGCAGAGAGCTGCCAAGAGAAACCGTGTGCTTGAGTTAATTGGTAGAACTTGAAAGTGGAAGCACCAAAGCAGCCTGCTAAACCAAGAGTGGGCTCCACCCTCCCCTCCCTTCCCCTCCCTTCCCCTCCCTTCCCCTCCCCTCCCCTCCCCTCCCCTCCCCTCCCCTCCCCTCCTCTCTGTTCTTCACTCTCATCCCTTCCTTCCCTTTTCCCACCCCCTGTTCTCTCCTCTTTCCCTTCTTTTCTCCATCTTCTTCCACATCCACATCTCTCTGTGTAACCACAGATCAATGTTGGTACCAAGAAAGTGCTTGTGAGTGAGCGAGCCACAATCAAACTGGAAATATAATGGAAGGAGACGCCAGCCTTAGAGGAGTTTGGTTTTTTTAAGTTTTGCTACAAGCTGCATTCCTACTTTGTTTATTTTGTTTTAATATTTTCATACATTTTCCAGTAAGAATTGATTATTTTTTTTATGTGTTAAAGCAAACCATGAGAGTCTCCTTTTAATTCTGCTTTCACATAATTTTAGCTATGGCTCAGATATTCCCTACAGTAGTATAATATACTGAAAAAAATTTTCCTTCCATATATTTCTTTTCTATGTATATTTTTCTTTTATTTTTGAGACTATAATATAATTATATCATTTCTCTCCTCCCTTTTTTCCCTCCAAATCTTTCCCTATAACTCTCTTTGCTCTCTTTGAAATGGCCTCTTTTTGCATTCATTGTCATTACGTGCATATATGTATATACGTATATATTCTTAATTTCATCCTGCTCGGTCTGTGTAATGTTTCTTGAATGCATGTTTCCAGGCCTGGCCATTTGGACAACCAGTTGGTGTGCTCTTCCCAGGGGAGGACGATTTCTCCTCCTTTCAGCATTCCTTAGTTGCCTGTAGTTTCTTCCTTTTGAAGGGTTGTGTGCCCCTGTCCACTTTGGCATGCCTATTGGTATCGTCCACGCTCAGCTCAGGTTTGGGCAGTCACGTTGGTGAGACCTTATGGTATAGCGTCCGACATTCCTAGCATCCTTCCTAATTAGTAACACCAGTTTAAGGGCGATCATTTTAAAGAGACAATATCATGTTTTGCTTTCTTATCTCCTTGCTATCGAGTGTGTTGAGGTAGGGCTTTGTTAAGGGGCTGATGCCAACTGTATCAAGCACAAACTGCCGCGGGTGGGTGTAGTATAGACTACATACGCCCCTTGGAAGAATTGAAGATGCTTGAGGTGTGTGGCTGGCTGTTTTTCAACATGATAAGAAGGCCTCAAAGGCCTCAGAAGATTTGTCCTTCTCTGGGGTGAAATTTTTCTATCATACTCTAAGCTATTGAGGGATCTGGGTCCCTGAGGGGTTGGCCCAGAGCAAGGTAAGTGACAAGTATTTGCAAGTCACCACTTGGAGATCCCCACCCCCACTTCTTTCTCCCCTGCCTCCCCCTCTCCATCTTTATCCCCTTCCCATCTGTTATATATCAGGGTGCCCTAGTAGAGCTTGGAGCCTCTCCCCTTCTTCCTCTTTCCCCTACTCTTCACCTAAGACCCACAAACACAGGAAAGGATTGTTTTTCTCTTAAAGTGCCTCTGTTAGTGCATCTGCTTCTCTGGGGATGGGAAAAGGCATCTCCACTCACTGTGGAATAACTCTCTAATAGCATTTTGGTTATGAGACTCATAAATCCCAGGCCACCTTCTGGAATAGAGTGGTTTATGACTTCAAGCTTCTAAATATTTTACATAGTTAAAATGTTTTCAGTGTTCTCATGCAGGGTGGATTTGTAAATCTCAGATGATTGCCTCCTAGAGAGGCTTGTTGTTGTTGTTGTTGTTTGGTTTTCTGTTTTTGTGGAAGCCTTAGAACATACCTCCCTGGACTTGAGGTTGGAGAGACATGGTTCTTTTGGCAGATATGTTCTTCCCAACTTTGTGATGTAAGGCAGGTCTACGATGAGGCACAGCCAGGAGAGATGTGCAGAGAGTCTATTCACAGACCCCAGAGCATCTGCTTCCCTCAGGTCTTCACCAGAGCTTTCCTAGACATTAAAGTAGTCTTAGAATTAACTGGTGGTCGAGAAGCCACCCTGTGATAAAGAGCCAGATGGCAGGTGAGGTGGATTCACAGTGACAACAGCATCAGGGAGTCCCAGGAGTACAGGACAAACTTGGACCACTGAGTTTAGTGTGTCGTTGAGCACATGACTATTGAAAGTAGACAAAAATGAAAGAAAGAAAGAAAGAAAGAAAGAAAGAAAGAAAGAAAGAAAGAAAGAAAGGAAGGAAGGAAGGAAGGAAGGAAGGAAGGAAGGAAGGAAGGAAGAAAGACAGACAAGCAGGAGGTACCAGTTTGCACTGCATATTCACGCAGGACTTTCTTGGCTTTCTAATTATCTCCTGAACATATTATTGTATGATATTTATGTGTGCACATGTGTGTGGAGGCTAGAGGTTGCCTTCAGGGATTCCTTGGGTGCCAGTCTATTTTTTGTGTGTGGGGGGGGATACAGGATCTTTTATTAGCCTTAACTTGTCAAGTATTTTAGGGTGGAGAACCAGGAAATCCCAGGGATCTGCCTGCTCCCATCTCCCCAGTGCTGAGATTACAAACATCTAACCCTCTGTTCCCCCCTCTCTCTGGATTCTTGAGATGAACTCAGGTCTTCCTCATGCTTATGAGGAAAGTGTTTTACCAACTACCTCCCTGGCTCAGATCCTTGGCTCAGAACCTTGGCTAAAGAAAATAGGATGTCAGCTCAACCCCAGCCTTCAGCAAGATGACTAGCTCCTTTAAGGTCAGGTCAGCATCCCACCCTGACCTCTAGCGTGGCCCTGAGTGGGGATTTGAACAGTCATATCACCTGGCTTTTGCCTTCTCAGGATATCCTATTGTTAATGGTCTGCACTTCACCTAATACTTGGCTTTAGATTCCTTTTGCTTACACCTTCCAGGGAGTTTAAACCTCCCTGGAGCTGCCCCTTCCCTAGCAGGGTTTCCATAAATACAGGAGGAAGACCAGCCTGATGCCTAACATCCTGCCTTCATTTATCTAAGGCTGGTAGGAGGCACCACCTGACCTTGGCCCTGAAACTGGGGCTTCTAAAAACAGAACGCCAGATTCATTGGCTGACATAGGCCACACCTCCTGAAGTCCAAGCCCTGAGCTTTCTAAAAGGTCTATTAAGTACACACAGATGAAGACTCTGAAGGACAAGAAGCTCATGCCCGAGAGAGCAAAAGTCTCTCACTGGCAGAAATTGTCCCTTGCTATACAAAGTTACACCAGCGGGGGAAAACATAGGTCAGTTAAGCTCACTGGTTTTAGAATCGTATGAATCTGGGTATGAGCCCTGAAGTATATCCATCCCTGGCCATGTGATATTGAGAAAGCGGTTGTACTCATATGATTTTCTGGACAAGTATGGGGAGGTGTTGCTGTTTCTATGTAAAATGAAGAAAAGGGATGGAGAGATGGCTCAGCTGTTGAGAGCACCACCTGCTCTTCTGGAGGTCCTGAGTTCAATTCCCAGCAAACACATGGTGGCCTTCAATCATCTGTAATGGAATCTGACACCCTCTTCTGTTGTGTCTGAAGAGTGCAGACGTGTACTCATATAAATAAAATAAAATTTAAAAAGTAATAATAATAATAATATAATGATAATAATAATAATAATACAAGGATAGAAACCAAGACCAACTGGATAAACTCAAATATTAAAGAAAGGGAATATATCACCAAACTTAAAATGAAGAAAAGTGAGGGCTGACACAATAGCTCCATAAGTTCTCAGAACTGCAAAAGAATAAACATTGTTCCGTATAAACAAAAGGAAGGGCGGACGAGCAAGATTGCATAGTGGGTAAAGACACCCTCTGCCCGACAGCTCAGGTTTGATTCTGGGGACCCACATGGAGGAAGTTGAAAACCAACTCCCTCAGGTATGCCCTCTGCATACTCCCTGCCCCCAAAGAAATATGTAAATAAAACATAACTTCAAAATAAATACAATAACAGAAAATGAGGCTTGCAGAGGCTGTGGGAGGGATTCTTAGCCCAGTGGCATCTCCTAGTTTGGGAGGGAGTTCATGTTTGGTGTATAGTAGAAATTCCATGATAGGGTTGCAGCCACAAAGGGAATCCAAGCACTGTTGGAATTTAGCACTTCTCAGTGGCAGCATTGATGGTAAGAAGGCTTAGTGCCCATGAAGCCTTTCTAAGCATCGACAGTACTTTCAACTGCTCTCTAGAGTGTGGTGCTCACTCAAGGCACTGCTCTAGGAGACACGGCTCACGAATTCCTTACAATGGATTTTCCCGTTTGGAGAAGGGCTGGCTGGCTCTGCAAACATCAATGCTTCTGTCTCAGGAGAGCACCAACTCTGTCCTCTTTATCTGCAGTCTGCAGGTGACCCCTGCCAAAAACCCAGAGAGCGGCAGTGCGTGCTGTTACCAGTCATCTTGTGCAGAGAGGGAGGAGCGGGTCTCGGACTTCTACAAAAGGATTTTCCCATAAAGCTTGGTTTGGTTCTCCCGACCCTGGACTCTCATCATGCTGTCACGTATGTTTTGCTTTCTGAATGGCAACCTCCCTGCAAAGATGTACCCACAATGAGTATCCACAATAAGGATAATTTTATTTGGATAAAAGGTCCTTCAGATGTAAGTTATAAATCTCACGGTGACATATTTCTTGATTATTCTAGTAATCCCTAAATTCAACGATAAGTGGTCTTACACGAGGCAGAAGAGAAAGTGTAGACATACAGAGGAGAAGGCTGTGTAGACAGAGAGGCGGAGAGTATAGGGATAAAGCCACAGTCCAGAGCCCGGAGTCACCAGTGTTGGAAGAGCAATGAAAGAGCCTACCTTGGGGTCTTTGGGAGTCTGATCCTGCTGTGACTTGGGAGTTTTGTTCTCCAGAGTTCACACACACAGCAACACAGATAAACAGACACACCACACACAAATACACACTACACACACAAACACACTACACGTATAGACACACAGACACATGCTATACATATAGACACATACACATATATACACATCTGTCAATAAAAATGGCAACACAGGCGACTGTGGGGAAGGGAAATACTGCAGTGTTCATGTGCACAGCGAGGCCATGTGTTCCCTCCTTGAGGGGGAAACCACTAGAACTAATGTGTCCCCACAGCTCTTTCTCTGTCTCTCTAAAAGCCTGGAGAGTGGCTGGTGGCTTCATTCTGTTGCCTGGAGCGTTCCCTATTTGTATTCTCTCCACATGCGTCTCCCGATCACAGAGGGACTTGCAGAGCAAAGCCTGACATTTTCCAGTTCTTGAGTCTGTGCCCAGAATCAACAACCCTCACCAGAAAGAACGGACAGATCCCCAAGCCCTCAGAGCAGAATTCCTCTGGCTGGCTGGCCAGCTGTGGCTTCCCCTTCCCTCCCCTGAAGCCGGTGCAGATCTCTCAAGACTCCAATGTTGACTAAAGAGTGGTCCCAGGGCAGAGTGGTAAATGCAGCTATCCCTTCATACCTACAACGTCTGCATCCTCAGACTGAACCAGCCATTGACCAAAAATAGTTTAAAGATTCACCAGAGCCGAATGTATACAGGCCTTTTTCTGGTTATTAGCCCCGAAGCCGGCCAGTGTAACAACTGTGCTTGTAGCCATTTATGTTGTATTGGACACTACAGTAATCCAGATGTGAATTAAAGTCTATGAAATAGGCTGGGTGTGGCAGGGGATGCATGCAATCTGAACAATTGACTGTCTGAGGAGGAGGGATGCACTGTGTTAGTGATTAGCCTTTACTGTGTAATGGATCCTGTCTTAAAAAAAAAAAAAAAAAGGAAAGAAAACACTTTCCTGAAAAACCAAACAAATCAACAACAAATAAAAACCAAGTCCACAGGAGGTGAACTAGATCCCCAGTGAACCGTGCGTTTACTTCCTTGGGGTCCAGCTCAGCCTGTCCCTTTTGTTCATGATGGCAAGGTGTGCGTGAGGGAACAATTTGGTGTTTGCTTGCTGGTCTCTCTCTCTCTCTCTCTCTTTTTTTATGGCTTACTTGAGACCCACATGAGTTCACAAAGGCCTTATAGCCACCAATAGACTCCCATGTTGTTCATCTGGGAAAGCTGCCCCAGTGCTCTGAGGTCACTTGTGTGGTGCATGAGCTGGGCAGATAGCTCAGGGGAGCGCAGAACCAAGTGTTTTCATCTCTACGCTTCCCCTCCCCCACCTTTGTAGCTCTGTCCAATCCCACAGATCACCCATTTTAGATCGTCATAATCAGTCTTGCTTAGGTTCATGAAGTGTAGACTAAGCTAATAAAGCCCCGTGACTTTTGTTCTCGGAGAGTTACAGGCAAGGTCGTGTGCATGTCTCTGCTCAGGTTTTCCAGAAACCCAGGAGTGACCTCATTCTTCAGGAAGCTCCTGGAAGGTCCTCTTGCCTACTTTTAGGCATGTCCTCTTTGTCCTGATGGAAGAGGGAATACCCAACCCTTCAGACTACCAGAAACTCCCATTTAGGTTTTTATTTCTAGTTACATTCACTTTGTGAACACCCTGCTGGCAGTGTTAGCCATGGCTCACACACTTGCTTCAGGGCTCCTCTACAGAGTCCTCTACAGATGGAGAGGTGCCTTCTGTAGAGTGTGCTGCACTGTCCGAAGAGGACTCACTCAGGGCATCTGCCTCTGGAGTTCTTCAACTCTCTGTCCCTTACCTACTTTGTATTCTATAGTCTCTTTAAGTATTTGCTCCCTGGCACCCATGTGGTCTTCAACTAGGCATAACGAGTTTGCCTGAGGGAATACCTGAGCTCCAGGCCTAGATGTTGTGTGAACCTTGTAGACACTACCAGTCTGTATCAATATTGTCTTCATCCACTCTGGCTGGTGCTGGCTTCTGAGGAGAAGGGCTTAGAAAGGATGCGACTGTTGACAAGGGGACTAAAGGTGAGCTCTCTTTCTACCAGTGAAGTGGGGCCCGTGTGCTCCTCCATTGAAGATGTTGGGGACACACTGAGGAGCCCTGTTCTAGCAGGATCCCCATGCTGTCAGGTCCATCTGAGGTAGGGCTTACTCTGCTTAGTAACAATATTTTGACTCTAGTCAAATGTCCTAGGTTCACCTTTCCTTTCAGTAAGAAAAGAAGGGAAATTCAGCTCAAAGGAGATATGACTTATCTTGGCTCACAGCTTCAGACTGTAGCTGCTTGGCTCTGTTACTTTGAGCTTGTGATGGGCCAGACCAGCATGGCAGAGAGAAGGTAACAAATCAGAGATGCTCACCCCAGATTGAATTTGAAGAGCTATCTTTATCTACTTGTCTGTCTTTTTGTTTGTTTGTTTGTTTGTTTTGTTTTTTCGAGACAGGGTTTCTTTGTGTAGCCCTGGCTGTCATGGAACTCAATCTGTAGACCAGGCTGGCCTTGAACTCAGAAATCCACCTGCCTCTGCCTCCCAAGTGCTGGGATTAAAGGCATGGGCCACCACTGCCCGGCCTAATCTATCTACTATCTACTATCTATCTATCTATCTATCTATCTATCTATCTATCTACTATCTGTCTATCTATCTAATCTATCTATCTACTATCTATCTATCTATCTACTATCTGTCTATCTATCTAATCTATCTACTATCTATCTACTCTATCTTCTATCTATCTATCTATCTATCTATCTATCTATCTATCTATCTACTATCTGTCTATCTATCTACTATCTATCTAATCTATCTATCTACTATCTATCTACTCTATCTATCTACTATCTATCTATCTATCTATCATCTATCTATCTATCTATCTATCTATCTATCTATCTATCTACCTACCTACCTACCTGTGGGAAGCCGTTGCAGAGTGGCAGTTACAGAGTGGCAGTTGGCTACTGCTGGCCACCACAGATACATAGGCAGTAAAGGTTTTTTTGCCAAGATGAGGTTTTGAGAATTAACCAAAGTTAACCAATCAGATGAGAGACAAGTTAACCAATCAGATGAGAGACAACTTAACCAATCAGATGAGAGAGATCGCCTCGCCTAGGCCTATATAAGCAGCACCAGTTCTGGGCTTGGGGTCACTTCGTCTCTGCAATCAAGCTCTCCCAATAAACGTGTGCGGAAAGATCCTGTTGCAGAGTTGTTCTTCCTGGCCAGTCGGGCGCGCGCAAGATCTACCTATCTGAAGAATATATATACAGTTAGACAGAGGTGTGCATACCTCTGGAGAACTCCTAACTAAGCCTCATCTCCTAGTGGCCCATTGATTTATGACTTCATCAATTCATTAATACATTGGTGAAGTTAGAGCTTGCTTGGTCCAATCATCTCTGAGGAACCCATCAGCTAGGTACCAGTCCTTTAACTCTTGAGCCTACGGAAGACATTATGTTTGATCCAAAACATGACAAGTCTAGATGCTTAATTTGGTCAGATTCCCACTTCAGGATGGATGGCACTGTGCTCAGGCAATTTCTTCCTGATTTCCAACAGAGGAGCATTGCTTTATCCCGCCTAAGAGGGAGGGATGAGGGAAGGAAAATGAGAAGAGGCAAGAGTTTGAAGCAGAGGGAGGAGTTCCAGCCATTCTTGGCAGGGTCAAGGAATACATGTCCCTCTGGGAACAATTGGTTGCATTTAAGCAGTGTAGCATGCAGATGAGACACCAGGGAGGGAAGAATTGGTGGAAAGGGGAGAGACTGAAGGACCAAGCCAGTAACCCACTGTGTCTGGGCCTGTTGGTCCTGCCAAAGAGTCTGAGACTTATTCTTAAGGCAATGAGAATGACGACAGGATTTAAGGCTGGCAATTAACAGCCTCTTCAGCTCAATGTTTTAGAACAAGGGCTCTGATTGCCTCCAGGAGCAGAAATGTGATGGGTCCAGACTCGCTCCAATCAAGGAGATCAGGTAGGAGGCTATGGCTGAAGTCCAGGGAGAACGGATGAGCTTGGATTGAGGACAAGAGTGGGAGGCCTTAGGGAGGCAGGATGAGTCAGCCAGGGGCTTCTGGGTAAGCAGAAGGTAGGAGAGAGAGGAATCTGGCTTGAACCAATGGATGGTGGCATTGCCTGGCTTGCGGAGCACAAGGGGGGCCCAGCCCGTCACACTGTCACAAAAGGCTATGGTTTCCCCTATCCTTGGATAGAAAAACTCTCTGCCTTGGTTTCTCTAGGGAAAATCATGCTTGGGAGATAATTCTCAAGACCCATTGTCCCTTCTTTCTTAGAGTCCAGTGGCTACATCTATCCCAGAACCTAAACATCACAGTATTGCAGGGTGACTTCATATCTTGTCATGTTCCATGAGTAAAACAGTTCCTATAAGCTGTGGTTTCTGTGCATTTTGGACCATAAAGTAAAATTTACATGTTTCCATTTTGATTTTGTTCTTATTTAATGTTTGATCCAACCAGTATCTCATTGTAGTGGACCAATAAGGGTCTTGCTTAGTCTTTCATTCTTCTTTGTTCTCTTTGACTGTTTAGAACAGCCAAAGTTTAATGATCTAACAGACCAATGCAAATACCACAAATGACAGAGCTGGCTAAACAGCGATCCCATTATCCCTTTCTCGAAATATAGGAAAGTGCATTTCCCAAATACCACTATAATTAGGCTGAGACCATGGGGCAGCTGGGTTTGGCCAATGTTATCTGGCTAGAAAAGATGGCAAGTGACTTCTGGGCCTGGCATGAAGCCCTGAGCTTCAATGACCAATGCTCTCTCTCCTCCTTCTGTGGTGACATTGAAAGCCACATATGTAAGATCTTGGCACTCCAGGATGGAGTGGTTTAGGTTTCCGAGCGACCTCTTGGAAGAGAGCTTTAGCTATGACTCAAGCAAGTGGTGAGTCTGAAGCATCTCAGGTCTAAGGAGCTGAGGGTTACTTATGGAGGGTTTGTTATGTCCGCTAAGGTGAGTGGTTAGTGGTAAATCAAGGCTTTTCTTTAGGATTGTTCAAGCCTCTCTGCTTCCGGCTTTCAACACAGGTGCTCACTGGCTGGGCCTGGCATTGTCATGAGAAGTCAGACAGCACAACAGTCTACGCAAGCTTGTCTGTTCCTCATCACAGTGTTTGAAAACAGACTGCGGATATTTGATTGGGAGTGCATCTGTGTCCGGATATATACATACTTTCATGGACAAACCTTGAAGCCTTTGCTGACAAACACATCCTTTGCGGGAAAGTCATTTTTTGTAAATCTCAGTCAGGAAGACTTGGCTATGGGGGCTCGCGCCCTTGGGAGGCAGAGGCAGAAAGATAACCGCGTGTTTGAGGCTAGGGTGGGCTACACAGTGAAATGCCGTCTCATAAGAAAAAAAATAGAAGAAAGGAGGAATGATGGGAGAGAGAAGAAAATAAATAGACAGAGGGAGGGAAGGATGGATGGAGAGAGAGAGAGAGAGAGAGAGAGAGATCATATGAAGACAGAGACCATATGAAAACAGAATTCTTCATGCTTCCAAACAAGGTTGTTTACTTGAATTGGAGTGTCATGGTGATGCTTCGTGGAGTGTGTCCTCGGGCCACCCCCACTCCCATCTCAATGCTTGTCTCCAAGGAGAGCACCCTTTGTTATACCTCAAGTTCATTGCTATCTCCAAGGGGACAGCCAGCTGAGTACACTCCCTCTCCAGATCAAGAGCCACTGTGTAGGCGGTGGGCATTCAGACCTCAGGATGCCTTTGAGCTCTGGAGAAAGCCAACCCCACCATGCCTGAGAACAAGAGCGGAAGGGGAGGAAGCTCACGATGCCCCTCCTCCCTGGAGGCTTTCATTCTGCTGAGGAGCAGAATGTAGGGAGGCCAGCCAGTGTCTGGGAGGAGCCACAGAAAGAAAAAAAAATCAGGGACAACAGGCTCTTTTTAAAATGTCATTCAATTATCCAACCGCACTATGGCAGTTTGTGACCCACAGTTCAGAGGGAAGTAGAGATAGTGCTGAGTGACATGAAGAGGGCAACGATGGCTAGGCAGATTGGCACAGACACAGGAGGAGGAAAGGCAATGGTGTTCCCTTCACTACCATGCCACACAAACCTACGAGGCCATACCTGATGTTATTTATGTTTTATCTTCAACTATGTCTTAGGATGGTCTGCTTGCCTACACGGGTATGAGTGGATGCCTGAGGTTGATATTGGTGTGGCTTCCTCAAATGCTTCTCACACCTTGATTTTTGAGACAGGGTCCCTCACTGAGCCTGAAGCAACTGGCTGACCAGTGAGCCCCCAGGATCTCTGTCCCCCTAAGCTGGCAACCTAGGTACTTGCTACGGTGCCTGGATTTTATGTGGATTTCAGGGATCCGGACTCAGGACGCCAGGCTCTCTCGCTAAGCCATCTTTCCAGCCCTGTATATAACTTCTGTTTTAACCTGAGAAAATGTTATTCGAATCCCTGCTAAAACGCTTCACCTTCTACCTCAGAACTGGAAACCAGGGAGATCTAGGTAAGTCCCTTTTCTTGTCTTCTGATGGAAACTTCAGGCTAAGCACACGCAGCTATGTGTCTCCTGTTCGACCTGTTACTTCCAGTGAGCTGTGATGTGCCTTTCTTCTAACTGCAAGGCCATGTTTTCTTTGTGTGGGTTTAATCTTATCACACTACCATAATTCATTTGCATATTGTTCCTGATACCTCCCTACATATCTGGGTTCATACTCTCTATAACACATAGAATTTAGCTAGGGCCAGTGCAGGCTGCCCAGCCTCAGCTGGGACTATTATGTTTCTTGTTTTTTGTTTTCTTTGTTTGTTTGTTTTTCATTTTTATTTTTGTTTTTTCGAGACAGGGTTTCTCTGTGTAGCCCTGGCTATCCTGGAACTCACTCTGTAGACCAGGGTGGCCTTGAACTCAGAAATCCGCCTGCCTCTGCCTCCCAAGTGCAGGGATTAAAGACGTGGGCCACCACTGCCAGGTGTTTTTTGTTTTCTTATGTAGCATCTTTCCAGCAGATCTTGGGAGAGGAATTCTCAGTGCCGGTTCTAATTTCACAACCATTTGGGTAACCTTGACCTTTGACCTTTGTGAATTTGGATGGAATGGCCATGTGAGTATCTGGTTCTTGTGTCTATAGATTCTCTGTCCCTAATTGACTCAGGGAATCTTTGTAGGTAACCGTTGCTTTTTGTTTGTTGTTTGTTTCTCTTTCAGTTTTTCTTCCTGGTGATGGTCCCTCTGCTACTTGATTTTGGCCACCTCCAGCTGAGGACATCTAGGGACAGAGAAATCTGAGTGCTGTGCTGACTGGGATGACCTTGGGTAAAATGTGTGTTGAAGGAAGCCAGACGCTACCTAGATGTAGGTTTGCATCAGTGTCATGAAACACCCGAGGCAGGCAACTTTACAAGCACCAATGGTTTACTTAGGTTATTTAGAGTTGGGAAAGTCTAAGGACCAGTTTCTTGTGATGTATGGCCTTCATGGTGATCAAGTCTCAAAGTCGAGCATGTATCACACTGCGAGGAGGCAGGCAACAAGCAGGTATGTATCGTCTAGTCCGACTTCCTCTAGGAAAGCCACCAGAATTCAGTCATGGGGGCTCAACATGATGAGTTTAATCTTCATCACCCCAAACTCATCTCTCGGCATTACATTAAGTTCACACCATCTTAATTCTTCAAAAATAGGGATTACATTTGAACTCATGAGTCCCAGGAGACACACTTTAGATGCCTGCCAGTCTTAGCTCATGACTGACAAATCCAAGCCTCACTGCTATTGGGGGACTTAAATTCTGAAAATCAGGTCTGGTAAAAGTATTTGAGAAAGCAGGTCCATCTGATTTTATCTTGTGTCATTCTTTCAACAGTGGACATGGGAAGCTGGATGACAAGTCGTCCCACAGGGCAGGGGAACCCTAAGTGGAGTCCCCGCCCTCCTCAGTTGTAATATACTCTGTATATTATGCACTACGTGGAAATAATGTATACTTGACATATTTATGCCTCTGAAATATATAAATAAACAAGGGTCCATCCACACATATATAAAACATATTATATATGAGTTGAATTCTTGAGTTGATTCCTCATGAAAATAAATCTTGCAGCTACTTTTCCTCTATTATCTCTTTATAAATAGTATCCATAAATTTTCACCTTGGTGCCCTTCCATTTCTGTGACTGGCATTGAGGGTGCAGAGTCAGGATGGAATAGGAAAGCAAAAGATTAAAAAAGAAAGAAAGAAAGAAAGAAAGAAAGAAAGAAAGAAAGAAAGAAAGAAAAAAGTGAGAGAGAAAAAGAGAGAGAGAGAGAAGAGTTCACTCCACAGTGAGAGAGAGAGAGAGAGAGAGAGAGAGAGAGAGAGAGAGAGAGAGAGAAGAGTTCACTCCACAGCTGCAATGTGTATCTTCTGGGGTACCAATTCTCTTCAAAGAATGTCCCCTCTGGTGCTTGGCGTGTGAACCCATGGACCATAACTTGCACTGTTCTGGTTTTCATGGACACCTCTGTCTGCGGGGCAGGGAGACCATTAATCTCATATGTTTCCTCACCCTGAGAAGAGTTTTTCCCTTTGCTGAGAGTTTAAGGCAGATTGTGTCTGTTTCTACTGACCTCCGAGAGATTTGTCTTGTGTCCCCCTTTAAGCAGGTCATGTAGAAACCAATTACTGGAGCGTGTCTGGGCTCATAGGCTCCAGTGGGCAAGGTAGGAGCCTGGATTCTGTTATCTTCTCCTCTGCTGAAACCAGAGGGTTCTGCCAACAGAAGCAGTTTAGGATTCCGTAACTGAAGAGACACGTAGGGACTTCTCTGATTGACAGTTCTTCTCTAGGGCCTTCGAGTAAGTTTCGCTGCCTCCTGAGGGACAAAGATAAGGAGCTGGAGACCTCATGCCAACTGCCAGAGGTGACTGAGAATCCCATTTCAGAAGACCCAGCAGCTGTGGTAGACCCCACTGGAGTTGGCCATTATAATGTGCAGGAGGTCTCTTTTCTATGAAGAAAGAATTGTATCCACACAAACAGAACAGAGAAGAGCAATGGAATTATCTAGCGAAGGCAGGTGTTTGGGGGAGATATCCAGTCTTGACCAATGGAAGGGTGGCTGCGCAAAACCCAACAACGTACCTTACATATAATAAGCTCCTGTCTCAGTGGCTGGCGAGCTGTTCATTTCCTGAACTGTTTAGGGAGTCCTGCCTGCTGCCTGTCTTCTATAAAGAAGAACTGCTTAAAGCAGTTCTTGCTTGGTGTAATTATTGAACAGTAGCAAACACACAACCTTCCAGTGAATGTTTACATAGCTTTCTGTCATATCTTAAAGTCCTTCGTAGGATTAAAAAGCAAATGGTGTCAGGTCTGTAGAGAAAAGGGTCGCATGCTCCCTGAGACTCAGTCTCTATCAGAATGTCCCTTTGTATTTTATCTACCAGATGTCATTCACCAGGCACCCTCCCTGGGAGCCCCTATTCTAGTGCAGTCAGTACATCACTATTCTTGCTATCTCACTCTATTGTAAAATCCATGCTTGCCTCTTCTCCTGCCTTCCCGGCAGCTCCCTGCAACTCATTCTCTGATTTCCACCACTTCCTTTAAAATTATTTTAATTTTTTTTGTGTATGTGTAGAGAGGGGTGGTATGGTGTGTGCATGGCATGGTGCATGCGTGCTGTCAGAGGACAACGGTGTCTGTTCTCTCCTTCCGCCATGTGGTTTCCTGGGATTGAACGCAGCTCATCCGGGTTGGCAGCGAGTGCCTTTCTCCGCTGAGCCAGCTTGCCAGTGCTTGCTTCCTTTCTTCTTTAGGGTTTGATGAGAAACACTGTGCAGTCTCTCATGATGAACTTGGAATGATAATCTTGGCTGTGCCCTGACTGTCAGGTCAACATTCTGGTTGTATCTGCTTCCAGACTATTGTTTTTTCCCCACCTTCCAATGCTGCTTTTACCAGATTTGATCTTTCTCTTGGAAATGGACAAGAGACCTAACTAATGAGGTCACTGTTAACAGAATATTTGTAATTAAAAGAGTTCAATTGTTTCCTAAAGAGTTCAATAATGCTGATGAAAGCACACATCTCTGTTTGATCTCTGCAGTCCAATGCTCTGCCCCTGAACTGTATGTAACCTTGTTGTACGGTTAATCCCCACACATATTTAATAATCACCATTGATTCCCATAAAGGCAACAGGACACATAAGTAGCTTCTCGGCTTAGAAGTCTTGGCACTTTAATTGTGATGGGGTTTCCATCTGAGTTGGACCACTGAGGCAAGGGAAGTGTCCTGCTAATGTTGAGGTGTGGAGAGATGCAGAAAAATGTGCTTATCCGCTGGGATCTGCGTCACAGCAGAGCCTGTGACAGTAAGCCAGGCTCAATCCCCCAGGTTGGTTTTCTGTGAAGTTCGCTCTCTAGGGAATCACAAAGACCCCCAAAGCTGGTAGTGGAGATGACATCAGTGACAGAAGTGTGGCCAAGCAGTACAGCAGCATCTAGATGAATAGATCACATTTCTCTCTAACGGAACGACTGTTTTGTGCCATTGGACTGCGTTCATTCACATCCACTGGAGACAACACTGGATGAGTGAGTGCGTGTGGGGTTGATGCTTCAGACATAGGAGGGATGGCTGCTTTCCTTTCACATGGCAAACAACACTGGCACATTAAAGTGTTTGTTGGTTGGGAAGGTGGAACAAGTTTTATGTGCACCCTAGAGAATAGATTCTGCAGTTAATGAATCTTTTTTTTAAGGAAGGAGGGCTGACCAGCCAGTGGTGGTGGTGGTGGGGCTCTTATGACCCAGAGGGGGTGCCACTGAGCTACCTTCAGAGATCTTCCCGGCATCTTCCAAAGGGACCCTACTTTAAGGACTGGAGAATTCCTTAGGGGACAGAAGAGGCTCCCATCTACCAAAATAGCCTTCTAAAGTATATATAGGTCAAAGAATGCAGTGGAGCACTGTGGAAGCCAGGCCTGTTTTCTGCCTCATTAATACAGGCTCCTCCTAACTGACAACATGCCCACGTATCATCGGAGCCTTTGATATTTTCCTGACCAGTTGGAGAAAAAGTAAGTCAAACACCAATCATAAATAGATACTTTAGTCTCTGAAAGGAAAAGAATAAAAAAGGTTATGCAGAGCACCAGTGTCTTTTGTGATGTTTGGCTTAGTAACAGGTGTACAGTATGAACAAACACATGCTCCTAACAACAACAACAGCAGCAACAATAACAACAAAGTCAGGTAACATACCGTACATCTATAATCCCAATAGTCACAGAGGCTGAGGCAGGAGGATTGGCATGAACTCAAAGCCAGGCTGGGCTACATTGTGAATTTGAAGCTAGTCCATGCACATGTAAGTCTACATCATGGCCCTTCACAGGACCCATGTCTACAAAGCCTGGTGATTAGTCTTCTCTGGTGGTAGAATTCTGTCACTCGTTTGATACTGGCCCAGGTAGGTAGTTGGTTGTTTAAACTGGTTTGAGCTACTTCCATGCTCCTGAAAAACCAACTTGGTCAGCTGTTGCCTTTGTATGCAATAAGTCAGAGGTGTTGTGGGGTGGTGAGCTGTGCATAGGCAGCCTGGTCTGCAGTCGAGCACACAGGCTTTGAACCCTGGAGATGTGGCAGGTAACTTGTCACCTGCAAGGGACAGCTGATGTTCGAACATGCCTCCTGGGCCCCTGGCTCCTGTCATAGCTACAGCCTCCCACAGCTCTCCTCAGAGAGGTGTATGGCCATCAGTCTTGTAGGGCAACACCCCAAGCTCCTGGTATTCTGTCTGGACTCCACCCCCACAGTTGCCTGGCAACAGCCAGGTAAGCTCCTCCCCACAGTTACCTGGCAACAGCCAGGTAGACTGACCCACTATAAAAGGGGCTGTTTGCCCCCCCCCTCCCTCTCTTGTTCTTACTCTCTCACTCTTGCCTCTCCCTCCCTTGCTCCTCCCTCTCTGCACCCCCACCCCCCACCCCCGTGGCCATGGCTGGCCTCCACTCCCCTACTCTCTCCCACTCACTGCTTTTCTATAATAAACATCTTAAAAACATGGACTGTCTCTCCTTATCGGAATCTGCTGTGCTGGAGCAATGGAGCAGGTCCTTCTCTAACGCGCTGTGTGTCTAACCTCCTGCCGGAAGCCTTCCTGCGTTCTCAGCCATGGCTTCCACCAACCCAAGCCATTGGCAGTACCAGCCAAAGACTCTCTTCCCCACTGGAACCTGCCGGAGCTCTCTCCTCCTGCCCGTCTCCCTTCGGCCCAGGCCAGAGGCAGCCCCGTGGGTCTCCACTCTGTTCTCAGCTCTAACTGACATCCAGTGGCATCTGTGGTGCCCAAGAGTGAGAACCTGTCATCCCTAGCCTCCAAGTGGTCCCGGGACTCCGAGCCAATTCCAGCAGGTCTGCAGGGACCCCAGCCTGTGCCTTTCCCACCCCCGGAGTGGGGTCCTGCGGCTTCTCACAGTCACCTAGCGATGGTGTGGGGTGTACAAACTTCCCACACTCTGCCTTCCCGAGAGGCCCGAGCCCTAGGCCGGACTCAGGACCCCATTTTTAACCCACAAGGTGTCTATAGCAAAGCTAGTAAGAGTGTCTTGTTTATATCATTTCTGAACCTGGTGATAAAAGCCAGCGAAGCTAAGAGGGCTTACTCAGGCTCTCCCTCTTCCTTCTCTCTCTTGCTCTGTGTGTGTGTGTGTGTGTGTGTGTGTGTGTGTGTGTGTGTGAGAGAGAGAGAGAGAGAGAGAGAGAGAGAGAGAGAGAAGGCAGGCATGTGTGGAGACCCAGTTTCCTCAGGAACTATTTGTCTTTCTTCGTGAGGCAGAGCATCTCACTAGCCTGGTCTCACTGTGTAGTAGCCTAGGCTGGCCAGCGTGCTCCAGGGATCCTTGCATCTCTGCCTCCTAGAGTTGGGATTATGAGCAAAGGTCACCACACCCAGCTTATTTATTTATTTTTTTATTCCCAAGAATAAACTGTTTAGCTCTGGCTATCCTTGAACTCACTATGTAGACCAGGCTGTCCTTGAACCCATGGAGCTCTGCCTGCCCAAACACACCGAGCTTGTTAATGCCAGTTCTGGGGCTCTGACTCCAGTCATCAAGCTTCTGTGGCAAGTGTTTTCCTGGCGGAGCTATCCATGCAGGCCCAAGCTTTCTCCTGACTTTACTTTCTGAGTCTCTATCCTATCAAAAATGGTACAGGCATGAGTCTCCACATTGTTAACTAGGTTGTGGAGAGGGGGACATAAATAATGTGCAGATGCTAGAACCCAGCACAGAATGCTAAGCAGAAATCCCAGGAGGCCATTGCTCTGAGCTCAGCTCCTTCCCTAGGCCCTCCCCCTACATACCGGGTTATAATTTAAAATGGAATCACTCATGCCCAAGGCCTTCATCATCAAGCTGAAACTAAGCTGTTTATCCGACCTCTCAAGGAAAATGAGAGATAAGAGCCAACTAGCCGAAACAGGTCAGTTTCAATCCGCATGCTGATGAATTTACATTGGTTTTAATTTTAATCCATACACAAAGAAGTGGCCTGAAATAACCCTGTTATCCAGTCTCTCTGTTCTTGTTGTTCTGTCCCCTTGCCCCACCTTACAAAGGACGGTGACTTTGAAACGATCGGCTTTTTTTCTGGTTCTTTATTTCTGTCTATTAAGCCAATCTCTTCTCAGGCTATTGAACCAGACATCCTATTTTTTTTTTTTTTTTTGATTCTGAAATTAAACCCAGAGCCAATTAAGATGCTTAAATTCCATTGTTGTGACATTGTCCAGGGACAATAGAAAGTACTCAAGTACTTGAAAACATTGTTGGTGTGGACGTAGGCTATGTGGGGTTTGTTGTTGTTTTGTTTTGTTTATTTTCAACATCTGCAGTCCTGTAAGCCCCTAGCAGAAACCCTAGGAGAGAGGTGGTAGTGCCCACCATTGGGATTCACCCAGTTTGCCCCAAGAAAAGGGCAGGCCAGTGACGATGCCTGGGAAGATACTCAGGCTCCTCGGTCACTGCAGGGACATTGAAACGATGGAGAGATGACACCTTAGAGCAGGGGTTCTCAACCTGTGGGTCCTGACCTCTTTGCAGGGTCAAATGATCCTTCCATAGGAGTTGCCTAAGACCGTTGGAAAACACAGAGATTTACATTACGATCCACAGCAGTAGCAAAACTACAGTTGTGAAGTAGCAACAAAAATGATTTTATGGTTGGAGGGGTGGTCACCACAACATGAGGAACGTTAAGAAGGTCGAGAATCACTGTCCTAGGGTGTGTGTTAGAGCAATGCAAAAATGACCACCATAGGCTAAATGTTGGAGATTAGAGGTGGTTAAAAAAAATACAGTTTCCCTGCCCGTGAAAAATCAGCTTTTCCAACTACAACCATGATGGAACCCATAGCACACCCACAACAGCTGAAGGCTTCATGGGTCAAATCACCAGGCGGTTCAGTAAGATGGGTCAGCCAGGAACACGCTCAAAATGAACTCTCTTCAGGCTGTGAGACGCAAATGAATTCTGATTTCTGCAGGGGAATGATTTATTCCGCTTCACAGATAAGCCCCGAGAGAATTGTGTTGGTTTTGTTTCAATACTGATCTTTATCTTCTCTTAAGCTTGACTACCAAGTCTCTGCACAGAATTCCGTTCTCACATAGCATTCTTATGTTAGCATATCGGGTTCTTAAGGCATAATGTCAACTTAGTAATAAAAGGCTACTCAGAAGTGTGTGAGGAAGTGTATGGTTCTCTCACCTGACAAGGGCTGAGCTGTTTCTGCTCTGTCTGAGGTCATTCCCCCTAAATGCTGCATCTCAGACCTGTGTCTTGCTCTTAGCTGCCCTCTAGTGGTCAGAACACAGACCCTTCCCCCAATGACTTCCCTGAAGAAAGACAAAATAATGACCCACATTTCGTAGATAATCAGTGGGTACTCAGTGCTCACCTGGGTCTATAGCTTATGTCGACATCACACTAGAAAATTTTACTTTTTTAGAAAAATGGGTGAAAAGATGAAATGGGTGTTGTCTTGTTACGTTTTTAATTGTAGTGGCCAAGGAGATGACTGAGCAGGTTAAAACAAAAACAAAAACAAAAACAAAACCACTTTACTTCCCTTCCAGGACACCCAGGTTCAGTTCCAGAATCCAGGTGGTAGCTGACAGCCATCCATACTCCGGATCCATCATATCCAATGATGCCTTTTTCTGACTGATCTTTAAGGCTTCATTCATGCATGCATGTGATACACACATGCACATTCATTCATAAGCACACACATGAAATGGATAAACCCTTTGAGCCTAAACACATTAATCTAATAATATGTGATTGGGAAGCAATGCCTTGGGAACTCAGGCGCCATCTTTGACTTAACATCCAACCATATACCTGTTCTGGATCAGTAGTCCCAGCATCCCCTGTTCTCTAAGGGATCTTAGCCTGCCTATTCTACTGTGAAGTACTTCCCTTGCAGATAGGCCTGGGAGATAAGGGTCGCCTGTAAAGATCGGATGTCCTGTCTCCTGTGAGTTACATTTCCTGGGTCTGGGACAGGGAATAGAATTAAAGAGATGGATGAACCCTGATCACCGGCTGCCTTCCCCACCCAAGACTACACACAAGATATAGGAGTAAAGGGACTTTATTATGCTAAAGCCAAATGGTAGCTCTTTCCCCACACAGTCAGCTGGGAGATGGCTCTGCCATCTGATTAAAGAGACAACCCCATGTCTGCTCAGGTACTAACCTTCCTGCTGTTCAGCACCTGCTCTGGGGAACCTGGGGCCTTTTGAAGTCCTGTGCTCAGGATCCCACAGATCCGGGCTGTAGACTGTGCTAATTGCTCTCACCTTAGGGTCATCTACCTTTTATCCAATGTGTGGAGGAATCAGGGAGTCCTGTCAACATGCACACTGAATGCCAGCTCGTGAAGCTTGTGCCAAGAATCCGAAGCTCCGTGAAGATTAATTACTGGCTGTCTCTGTGGTCTCTCCATCGGGCAGACATCTCTGTTGCTCTGGAAAGCTAATAGAGATCTTTCACAAGGGCCAACTTTTCCTCTGGTTGGAGGCCCTGCCAAGAATGTCTTCGACACATAGGGGCCACTTCAGTGGGAGAGAGCATGGGAAGCTGCCAGCAATGGAGTGGGGGAGAAGCGGAGGGTGGCACTGTGCCTGAAGAAAACATCACATGGCCTCTGGGCCAGGCCATGTGGATCACTCTCGTGTGGTCCTCCCACTTGGAGACAGACAGAGCCCAGAAGTGTGCTTGTTAACAGGCATACAGTTGGTGACAGGGACCTTACCTCACTGGACTTAAATTAAATTTTTATGCTGTATTCTTTTGTTAATTCAACAAAGACTTCAACAAATTGGGAAGTAAACGAAGATAAGTAGAGCAGGATTTGAATCTCTGAAGGCTGACCAGTATTCACCATGACATAGACGATGCATTTAGACTTAGCTAATTGAATGGGCTTGCCTTCTTCCTTCCTTCCTTCCTTCCTTCCTTCCTTCCTTCCTTCCTTCCTTCCTTCCTTCCTTCCTTCCTTGATTTTGATTCAGGATTTTGCTATGAGCCATGTTGACCCTGAACTCACTATGTAGCCCAGGATGGCCTGGGGCATGCAATAATATTCCTGCTTCAACTTCCCAAATGCTAGGATTAGAGGTCCATCTCTGATTTCATTTTAAAATAGAACAGGCAGTGTTGTTCTCCTGAGTTGTGTTTTAATGCTTAAGGAAATGGTTGAAAAAAACAGCAGTTTCCTAGATTAGCCCACAAAGGTTTCTTCTTCCCTTCCCCCCTCCCCCTCCCCTCCCTCTCCCCTTCTCCTTCCCCTTCACCCCTCCCCTCCCCTCCTCTCCCCTCCGTTTCCCCTTTCTCTTCTCTTCTCTTCTCTTCTCTTCTCTTCTCTTCTCTTCTCTTCTCTTCTCTTCTCTTCTCTTCTCTTCTCTTCTCTTCTCTTCTCTTCTCTTCTCTTCTCTTCTCTTCTCTTCTCTTCTCTCTCTCTCTCTCTCTCTCTCTCTCTCTCTCTCTCTCTCTCTCTCTCTCTAACCTGCTCAATGCTGCACCACAGAGCAGGTTCATTCATCCACCAGAAACACATCCACATTTTGTGATTGCCTCTGAACTTCAAGGGTGGTGGCTCAGCTGGCCCAGTCCCACTGGCCTGGCACACATCATTGAAAATAAATTAAGTGATCATATGTCCCTGTGTTTTCTCTGAGCATACACTTTGTCCCAACCATGAGCCACTATGTTTCGAGGTGAGGATGCAGAGTCACAGAGACCAGAGGACCTGCAGAGTGACCCAGCGCTTCTGAAAGAGTACAGGGTGCCATGACCCGATAGCTCTTGCTATCGTGGCTGTGTAGACAGCTCACGTCTGCAGAGATGCTCCTGGTTAGAAGGAGAAATTTGACAGAGGAATGAAAAGATGAATCCCAAACAATATGTTCTTTAGAGAATGTAATTAATAAAGTCATAAAAACCTCAAGTCTGCAAAACAGTACATACATTTAAAGATTCAGTCCTCACTGCATCTAGGAAAGGTAAAAACTACTTATTACCATGCAGTGTGTTTAGCATACATTAAACACTTATTATTTGCTGGCACTGTTCTCAACTCTGAGAACATCGAATAGACCCAGGCTCTGCTGTGTGCACCTCCTAGTAGGCAGGTTAGCTCTCTTTTCTTGCTAGACTCATGAGTTTTCTCATTGCTGTGACCAAGAAAAAGCTCAACTGGGGAAAGGTTTGTTTCTGCTCGCAGTGCAGGGTGTACGTCCCTTGTGGTATAGAAGGTAAGGTACCAGGGGATGCTTGTTCACAGCTCAGTGGACTGGGAAACCGAGGAAGAGGGCAGCTGGCGCTCAGTTGCTGCTTCCCGTTTCCCTTTGTATTCAGACTGATACCCTAGCCAAAGGGATGGTGCCGCCCACGTTTAAGGCTTTTCCTCATCAGTTAGTACTCGGTGGAAATACCCTCATGGGTGCCCCCAAAGATGTGCTTCACCAATGCTTTAGGCATTTTTTTTATTTTTATTTTTTTTAAATCTAAGCACGTTGGCTTTTAAAACTAAGTGACAACGGAAGTAGTTTAATGAGCTAGCATGGCGTCTTGTGTGAAGTCAGTTTTCCTCCCTGAGTGATGCCACCAAACAGCGAGCACATCCTTTTGGTTCCTTCTTGGCATCTCTCGGGTTAGCTCAGTTACTTCTGATGGCAACAACGCTGACACAGAGTCCTGTCTGAGTGACTTTATTTGCACTGTGATCAAATCCCTGACAAGAAGCAACTAAAGGGAGACGGGGCTCATTTGGCTCGTTGATTTGAGGAGATCTGGGTCTGTCATGGTGAGAAAGATGTGGCAGGAGGAACACGAGGCAGATGGCCACCTTGTATCTGCACTCTGGAAGCAGAAAGTGGACAGGAAGCAGGGCCAGATGATAAAACCTCAGGGTCCCTTATAGTGACCGGTTTCCTCCAGGGACTCTCTACTTTCTAAGGCCTCCAACCTTCCAGCTGAGCCAGAGCATCCAACACAGGAGCCCCTGGCAGGAGTTTTGTGCTCAGGCATACATGTTGCCACAAGATGTGTAGGCACGTGAGACTTTGGCAGTGGAAAGAGTGCCGATTCCGGAAGGGCGGCTGATGGGAGTAGAAGAGGACGAGGACACTCTGGGGACCAAGGAGCATGTCCTTTAAACCCAACTAATTTAGAAGGCTCCACAGTGACCTGCTTAAGCTACCCCACTGTGAGTCGCCAGAGCCCATTCTAACCATGGTGTTGTCCATGGCTGTGAAAATGTAAAGGCTTTTTTTTTGAGGATACATCATTTTATTTTGATGGTTGACTCAATTGGCATGGTTGGCTAACTTCCCTTTCACTGGAGCTCATGGAAAGTGGAACACTGAAAAATGAACTGTTTAGCAACCAGCTGTCCAGGGAAAACACCCATGCACATTGCAGGCACATAAACGGTGTCGATTTTGCCTACATAAACACTGTGTAGCTTTACAAATGACTACAAAGAGTACTGGGCAACGCCCTTTATCAGAGATGCCACAGAACCAGCTGATACATGCAGCATGTGTTTGACAAAAGTGGACCATTCACCAATGCTTAATCCTTTCTAACTCAGTACAGTTGCTCAAGGCATTGATACGTGGACCTGCAGCACAGCATCTGTGGCTATGTCCACTTAGGTTGAACTTAAGGGGAAAACTCGGCGATGTATGTGTGAGTTTCATTCACTTTGTCATAGAGTGAGTGATTTTGTTACCCAATCAGACAGTGGGTCTGCATCTTGAGAGATTATTTCTCAGCATTAGGTGCAATCCCATAACTTGATGGCCATAGATATGCTTTTAAGTTTTGTGATGTACTTTGAATTCTTCTGACACACTGTTAACTTGAATCAGCCCCATCAACATTTTCTCCATCTGTCCAAGTCTAGACAAAAAGAACAGAAAAAATCGGGGCCTACATTTGTACTTTTCCCAATCTCTGTATGTAAATGTCCTGCAAGGACTGACTTCATGCTACCCCTAGGGCATCAGTGAACACCAGATGGGAAGAGGTGAGCCGTAGCCTGCCGCTAAGTGCTGTTTCCACGGTACAAGTACAACAGGAGCAACTGCACGTAAAGGCATAGAGAGCATCGGAATGCCAGAAAGTTGGTAAGAGATATTTTGATGACATCCACCTCTGTTTTTAGTATAGCCTAGTAATAATTTGATGTTTTTAATGCTTTAATAGTTTTAATACTTTAGTAACTTTAATATAGCTTAATCTAAAATTTTAGTAATTCCTGTATTTTACACAAAATTCTGAAAGCGTAACAATCAGCCTCCATGAGCTGCTATAGACAGCTCCGACGCACCCTCCTCCTGTATCACTCCACCTTGGTGGGAAAATAACACGTTTTTGTATGTGCAGATCTGTGCTAATAACGCACCAACAGGTGTTCAATATATGCATGTTCTATGAATGAGGACGTGTGAAGGCCCATCCATTGTCCTCATCAATGTATGATCTTGTCTTCTCACACACATCACACATGATGTCATCACTCCCTCATCTTTTCTTCTGTGCTATTCCCGACCTTCCTCTAATGGTGCGGCTTGAGTTATCACACTATCATGCCTCTTTTAAGTTATAAGAACAACCCACAATGGTGCTAATTACAGTTTTGACTTGGGTGGGCTGGGTGGGGAGGTGGGAAGGATCTGGAAGGAGTCGGGGGGCGGGGGAGGGAAACTGCGATCAGAATAATTGTATAGAAAAATCTATTTCCTGTAAAAGTTAAACATAAAAATTTTATAAGTAGCTTGAGAACTTCATACAAGATGTTTTGATCATATTAAGCCCCGCCCTCAGCTCTCCCAGACCCTACCCCCAGATCCTCCTATCTGGCCAACTTCATGTCCTCATCCAAGACTTGGTAGGTAGCACAAGTTGAACTTAATGGATGTAACATGCTAACTGGGCACTTGGGAGGTAAAAGCAGGTAGACCCCTGAGTTCAGTGCAGCCTGGCTTACAGAACAAGTTCCAGGACAGCTAGGGCTGCACAGAGAAACCCTGTCTCAAAAAAATCAACCAAACAAGCAACCAAGCAAGCAAACGCGTACCCCAACATTGAGAGTTTCCTGAATGTGGTATCCATTGAGGACCATCTATGAACTAGTTGGCAGTGAGCTGGACTTGAGGCATTTGCCTCACCAGGTGGTTCTTTAAATCATGAGACAGTCACCTCTATTCTTGCAGCTAGCAGTAGGAAGCCACGCTCTTGCTTTGAGTAACAGACACCAAGTGACTTCTCCCTCTTGTCCACTTCTTTCCAAGACTGTGTCTTCATGGGGTGATCTGTCTGTGGGCTCAGGAAGGCAATGAGAGAGGGTGACTCTCCAGGTGTATTGAAGTCACTGCTTTGCAAGCACAGATGAAGGAAGCCATGGACCACCCAGGAGACTCTTCCTGTCAATCATCCTTCCTCATTCTGAGAGTCCAGCCCTTGGGCCCTCCTTTAGAACCATCATTGACTTTTTCTTACAGAGGGAAGGCAGGATTATTGTAGGAGACAATGAAATACAGAGAAAAAAGTGAAATGTCCACAAATTACTCATAATTCAGAGATATTTACCAAAATTTCCAGACTGTTTAGTGTATACTATAGACTGAGATCTGACTTAATGTAATGTTGTGCCCATGGCATGATTTAGAATCTCATTATATGTCACCTGCCTTGAGCCTGTGCTCTCTTATGCAAACAGTACCCTGCCTCAGCCTGCTCCCTCCGGTCACCATCCTCCTCTGCATCTCTCTGCATCCTTGTACCTCCACATGTGGTCCCCAGTCCAGTTGCATCAGCATTCGCAGGGGGCTTGTCAGAAATGGGAATTCGTAGCTCCGTTGTTCACTGGCAGTCAGGGTCTAGCCTGAAGATGGAAAGGCTCATTAGTTTGAGTAAAGAAAATTGAACATGACAAATGGGTGACTAGAGAAATAAATTGTATCCAGTCATGCAACGGGAAAGCTATTCAGGGAACAACATGAATGGCTCACGAAGCCATTTTGCTGTGAAATATAGGGAGGTCTCGAACAACCAGTTACACACAGTTCCACGGCATGAATATGATGTCTGGGAGGGGACAAAGCCATAGGGACAGATTTCATTGGCTGCTGGGTGCTCAGGAGGAGGAGAAGGAGAAAGAGGAAAAGGATTTGCTGACAAAGGGACAATACAAGAGAATGCTGAGTGAGCCGAAGGTGTTCTATGTCTTCTTCATCAGGGCTGGCACACTTTGTTATACATATGCTAAACTTAAAAAATTCCACACCCAGAAGGCCAAGTAGGGCGCGCACACGCACACGCACACGCACACGCACACGCACACGCACACGCACACGCACACACACACACACACACACACACACACACTATAAGTTCCTGTTGATAACAAGTATGCAAATATAAACAGTCTTCCTTCAAATTTTAATGTGCACAGGGAGACAGACAAGAGAAGTCAAGCCTGGAAGAGCACCGTGGTGGCTGAAGTGTCAAATGTACCCCACAGGCTTGTGTTCTTGAACACCTTGATCCCTAGATGGTGGCACTGTTGTGGGAAGTTACTGAATCGTCTGCAGGGAGAGCTTTGCTGGAAGCAGTGGGTCAGTGGGGACAGGCTTTGAGGTTTTATAGCCCAGCCCCTGTCCCTTCTCTCCTTCCTGACTGTGCAATGTGACCAGATGCCCCATGTTCCCTCTGCCCTGGCTTCTCTGCCCTCTAACTATAGCTGGAGCGAAGCCTTCCTCCGTCAGCTGCTTCTCGGTAGGTATTTGATCATGGCTGTGGACAGTGTAACTAATGCATCCACTTTAATGAAGTGATTCCCCCTAACATCATCAGTAATGTCCCAAGCGGAATCCCTTTCCATCTGCCGAGGTGCAGAGGGATCACAGATGGCCATCTTCACAGGCCAGTGACAGTAACATACCCTCAGGGTTCCAGGCCTGGGAGCCCCAATGGCTGCTGTCATGCTCTGCTGCCACATTTCTGAAATGCTCCGTCATTTTAAAAGCAAGCCATCGACATGAAAATGTGCATCTTCTTCTGCAGCAGTTCTTGCCTATGACTTGGGTGGTCCTGGTGTGACTTCAGCGACAGTCATCTAAGTTGTACATGCTGAATTTGGTCATCAGACCAATGTAATGGCTGGGTATTCTAAAATATAAGCTGGCTATGTCATTTTCTTTCTTAAATTTTATGTGTATGGATATTTTTCTTGCATGTCTCTATCTCTATCTCTCTATCTCCGTCTCTGTCTCTGTCTCTCTCTCTATATATATATATATCATATATATAGCATCTAAATCTATATCTATAAAGCATCTAAATCTATGTCTATCATCTATAATATCTATCTATCTATCTATCTATCTATCAATCTATCTATCTATCTATCTATCTATCTATGTGCATCACTGGATGCAGAGCCCATGGAGGCAGGGAGAAAGCGCGGAATCTCCTGGAGCTAGAGCTAGGGTTACAGATAGTTGTGAACTACCATGAGGATACTGAGACTTGAACTCGGGTCCTCTAGAAGAGCAGCCAGTGCTCTTAACCACTGAGCCATTTCTCCAGTCCTATCTGACTATATATATATATATATATTGTCTGTCTCCCTGTGCACATTAAAATTTGAAGGAAGACTGTTTATATTTGCATACTTGTTATCAACAGGAACTTATAGTGTGTGTGTGTGTGTGTGTGTGTATCACCAATATCACGAAAATCATTAGGAGGCCCGGGAACTATTTTCTGTTGAAAGGAACCAAAAAGACATGGCCAAGAACAAGGTAAATGGGTTCCAGCAACTAGGTGGCAATAATAAGTCAGTGTTGATCATTAGTGTTATCGTCTTTGTGGGAACATACTGGTTATCTAGGAGAATGTTCTTGTTCGTATGTCTTTCAACATTAAATATTTAGAAGTGATGAGGGCAATATATTGGCAGTTTCCTGCTCAATAGTTCAAGAAAAAATAAGTCTATTGTGCCCCCCCCCAAAAAAAAAACCCTTTTCATCAAATTTGATATTCTTTCAAACAACAAAGAGGAGTGGTGGGGAAGACAGGAAGAGAGAGGTGGGAAGGGGAGAGGATAATGGGATGGTGACAGTTCCATTAATTAGGTGTCACATGACCGGAGAGTCAAATCGAGTAAAGGAGGATGCTATGGAGAGAAGAATATTCCAGACAGGTGGAACAGAATGCACGAATGCCAAGAGGAAACTGCATGCTTTGAGAGTTTGAGAAAGGCAGAAGCCAAGCAAGGGTTGATGCAGAGGAGGACTATAAGCCATCCCAAGTTTTACAAGGACCTCTCCAGCCCCTGCATGGGGAAATAGACTATAGAGAGGAAGCTAGGAGGCTGCCTGAGGATCCACAGAAATGTTTCTCTCTCTAATCGATAACTGGGCTGCAGAAACTCTCGGAAGGTCAGTCAGCCTATGAGTACAGAGCGCTGGCAGCGCTTAGCCCCGGCGGCAGGAACACCATCTGACTGCACCGGGATTCCATGCTGGTTGCCTTTGGAGACCTGCCAAGGCGTGTCCAGCATTGAGGAGGGTTGCCAAAGGGCACTTCCCTTCTGATCATGATGTGCTAGGAAGGTTGAAAAGCCAGATGCTCGCATTTTAAATCTCATTTTCCGATTATTTGGCGAAAGTGTTAAAGTGTCATTTAAAATTAACTATCATGGAAAAACGAAGGCAAGTTTAGAGCGAAAGACTGTAGCCTTCAAACCATGCCTTGTCTGCCGGGGCTTTCTGGAAACTATAAACACTTTCCCTGTGCAGACTGCATCTTCCAGACCCCAGAGAAGGGATCTCAGGCTTCCATCGCCCCCCCACCCCCACCCCACATGCTAAGCTCTTCTGTGTTAGTCAAGCAAGATACCACAGACTGGGAAATTTATAGACAGAAGGTATTTATTTCTGTTCAACATGCTGGTAAGTCTTAAGGTCCTAGGCCTCAGATTTGAGGACTCTGACCTTGTGCCTTTCATCCTCTGATGAAACCCTCAGCCTTAACCCCCTCCCTTCCTCTCTCTCTCTCTCTCTCTCTCTCTCTCTCTCTCTCTCTCTCTCTCTCTCTCTCTCATTTGTACCTGGAGGCCCAAGGTTGACATCAGGTTTGTGGTGGTTTGATTAAGATTGGCTCCCAAAGGCTCATATCTTTGAATTCTTGGTCATTACCAAGTGGTATTGCTTGGGTGGAATTGGAAGGTGTGGCCTTGTTGGAGGAAGTCTGTTACTGGAGGGGGACTTAGAGGTTTCAAAAGTCAAAGCCAGTCTCATTGTCTGTCTCTTCCTACTGCCTTCCTACTGTCCAGATGTGCAACTCTCAGCTACTTCACCAACACCATGTCTGCCTGTGTGCTCCCTTACCATGGCAACAATGGACTAACCGAATGAACTGTAAACCAGCCCCTCTTAAATGCTTTCCTTTATAAGAGTTGCTGTGGTCAAGGTAGCTCTTTATATAGCAATGGAACACTTACTAAGACAGGTGTCTTCGTTAGTTGGCTTTGTACTATACTTTTGTATCGACAAGGACTGTCTCTCATACAACCTAGAGTCACTGGTTGGTTAGACTGGCTGGCCAGAAAGCTCCAGGGAACCTTCTGTTTCCACATCCATCTCTGGGTTACAAGTGGGCTCAGCTTCCTTCCTTACAAAGTTCTGAAGATCTGAACTCAGGTCCTCATGTGTGCACAGCAAGCACTTCACCAACTGAGCTGTCTTCCCAACTCGGAAACCTTTTTACAGCAGGTACTTGTGCATTCATAAAGCAAGGGGTCTTGTGATCGAGACATCTCCCAGCAGCCCTCACCCAACACTGTTGCATTGGGGATTCAATTTTTAACTTTGTGGGGGGTGAGTGGGCACATTAAAACCATAGTACTATTGAAGTGGAAATTTAAGGGCTCTTTGGAAAGCCAGTTGGATGGTGTTTTTTCTTGGAGCAAACATGTGAAGCAATGTTTGTTAAAATGGACGCAGGTGTGAAAGGCTAAGGCAAACTCGTGAAGGAACATCTTGATGAAGCAGACATAGGAGAGAGGATGTTCTGCTAAGGCAAGCACGTGAAAGGGCACGTGATGAAGGATTCTTTGCTAACAATATGCATGTATTGGTTCGCTTTACGTTGTGTAGTTGAGTTACATTTGTCTGGACACCATAGGTTAGCTTCAGATTTGATTTGGAGATATTTCTATTGTTTTAAGGTCAAGATGAATATCTGATGAATTTTCCTTTTTTTTTTTTTCCAATTTATTTTTTTTAATTAGGTATTTTCTTCATTTACATTTCAAATGCTATCCCCAAAGTCCCCCAGACCCCCCTCCCACTCCCCTACCCACCCACTCCCACTTCTTGGTCCTGGCATTCCCCTGGTTCTTTTTTTTTTTTTTTAATATTTTTATTACATATTTTCTTCAATTACGTTTCCAATGCTATCCCAAAAGTCCCCCATAGCGCCCCCCCACTTCCCTATCCACCCATTCCCATTCTCTTGGGGAACCATGGTATGTGGGTTGACTTAATGGACTACAGAAACGATTCCTCGAAGTACAGTCTTGTGATGTAAGAATGCAGCAAAAATATTTAAGGCTCAAGCTGGTGATATTGATATGAATTTGATCTTTAAATGGTTTGTAAGTGATATTGGGCATTGCTCTGGTCTGAATATGGCCTCCAAAAATTCCTATATTGAACCCTAGTCACCAATATGATGGTATTAAGGGGTGGGGCCATTGGGAGGCAATTACTCGGTAGACTTGCCTTGATAATAGATTAATGTTCGTATGGAAAGTGCGGGAGGCGGGGGCAGAGGGATGGAAGCCTATGCCTGCAGTCCCATATTTGCAAGGCTGAAGTGGGATGGTGGGTTGGATAGCATGACCCTGGAGGAGGGTCGCCTCCTCCGCCTCCGCCTGGAGGAGGAATAGCCTAGAGCTAGTTCCCTCCTCCTCTTCCACTTTGTCCTGCTTACCTGTCTCACCCCTACCCCTGTGAGAAGGTAATAGAAAGGCCCTCAATGACTGCCATACACCTTAATGCTGACTTGCAAGCCTCCAGAACTGTGACAAGTCATTCTTTTGTTGATTATCCCAACATTGCTGCTTTATTATCGCAGCACAGACCTGTTAAAACCGGCATGCTTCACTGTTCTAGTCTGTGAAATTTAGTTTCCCTGCCAAAACCATTGGCATTTATCTTGCCAGAGATTATCGTTTGCTTTGTTTCCTGAGTCTAGAGCATATATAGTGCTTGCCATATACACTACCAGTGCATTTCTCTCTCATTTTAGGGGACTAAACAAAATGAATGGAGGGGACTGGACTCTGTAGTATATTAAGCCGGGCAACTTAATTTTTATCGATTTGGTAGGACATCATGACCAAAAGCAACGTGGGGAGGAAGAGGTTTATTTTGGCTTAGAGCTCCATAGTACAGTCCACCATGAAGGAGGTCAGAGCAAGAACTCAAGGCAGGAACCTGGTGGCAGATACTGATGGTGAGGCTGTGGAGGGATGCTGCATTTTGAATTGCTCCTCAAGGATTGCTCATCCTGCTCTCTTCTACACCCCAGGAGCACCCGTCCAGGCTTGGAACTGCCCTTAGTGTGCTGGGCCCTCCCATAAAATCATGAATCAAGAAAATGGTCCACAGGCTTGCACACAAGCCAATCCGATGGAGGCATTTCTCTTCATTGAAGTTTCTCTTCCCAGATAACACTAGCTTGCGTCATCTTGACAAAAACAAGACAAAAAAACAACCCCCCCCAAAAAAAACCCAAAACAAAACTATCCACCATGCCATGTCTAATGAATGCAAGAGCATAAAGCTAGGTGGAAGAAGAAATTGTTAAAAAAAAGAAGCCAGAATTTGAAGAGTTAGGAAATGCTAAGCTATTCGCACTGCAATATGGGAACACACTGCATTATGGGAATGCACTGCCTTTGCCCTATAGGGTGTTTCTCCAGATGGATCATGTTGGTCACATAGTACAAAGCCAAACACTGTAAGCTGTTACACTGAGACAGAAAGCTACACTGTTATCGTGTAGATATTTGATTGTGTAGATTTCCCTCATGAAATTGGGGAAGACATGTATTTCTGTATTATTTCTTGCCATCAGGGCACTTGAGATTTAGGGTGGTAAAGTGGCTCATTTATTCTGTTGACAGACAGTGTCCCTGTGCAGCTTAGGCCGTCCTCAGACTCACCTCTGGCTCCCCGCTCTTCCGACTGCCAGCATCCCCCTCCATACGCGGGCGGAGACAGGGTAGTCCATAGAGTAACATGACAAGGCTGCAGGACCCGGAAGAGGCTTAGAGTTTTACATTTAGTTTGGTGCTCTCTCCCACAGAAAATTATCTCATCTCAAAGACTTCTCTAGACTTGCAGCGAATCTAAATAACAAGCGTGTCATAGCGCAGTTAGAACCAGCGAGGAATACAAAATGCACAGAGGACACTTTGTCCTTCTGTTCTCCAGGTCGCAAAAAATAAGCACAAGTCTCAGCCAACAAACTACACAGCAGCCACGGGATAATGGCATTCCAGCTTTCCACTGGAATTTTATGTATGTATGTATGCATGTATGTATGTATGTATGTATGTATTTAGAGTCTGTGTGTGTGTGTGTGTGAATGCACTTGTACGTGCACCAAATAAGTGCAGAGCCAATGGAGGTCAAGAGAGGGCATCAGATCTCCTAGAACTGGGATCAACAACAACAACAACAAATGGTTCAGGAAAAGGGAAATTGGGGATTAAAGATTAGCAGCTACATAAACACTTGCTTCTAAGCATCTCCAGGGGTTGCAGCAACTGCCTGATGTTCCCAGAGGGCAGTGTTTCTGTCACTCCTTAGTTCTCCGATGAGCCGCTAAAGAAAAGAGCCCCAGACACAGGGTCTTCATCCTGCAGTCCCCCAACACACAGAAAGGCAATTGTTCCCCACTGTGTCTAAGGAAGCCAGACAAAAGCGAGGGGCTTTGTAAAGTGTATATTTCCTTTTTTTTCTCATTTGAAGATTCTGTCATTTTCTTTTGATATTCAAATTTGAATTTCCGTGCAGTTGATTGTCTCCAGAGTCAGGGATAGAAGACCAGCACGCAGTCGCAGACTCGGGGTGAGAACATTGAGCAGAACTTCTGTGAGGAACAACTCTGCCGACTTAGAGTGCGTCCCACTTCCACTCATCAACAACTTTCCGAAAAGAAAGGTCACTGTGACTATGCCACCGCACAGCACGCCCTATGTACACTTCATGAGGCCTCTAGTTCTAGGGAAAGAAAAATGGCTTCCCCCAAACAAAGCTGGCTCATACTTTAAAAAAATTTTTTTTTTTTTATTTTGCTATTAGTTGATTCCCTAAGGTAATTCAGCTAAGAAGAGCTGATCTCACCTTCTTTATTGGTCTTTCTTTCGGGGACGCTTTGAGTTATGTTCTTACTCACTTTTATCTATGCTACATATATTCTGGAAAGTGTGTGTGTGTGTGTGTGAGAGAGAGAGAGAGAGACAGAGACAGAGACAGAGACACAGAGACACACAGAGAGACAGAGAGAGAGAGACATAGAGAGAGCATGAAAAGAGAAATTACAAAGGTCCCCCAACATACAACTCCCTACAATGTCCCCTCTCTACAATGTACCCCCAAATCTATCTTTCTTTCTCCAGCACAGTGGCTAAACTTATGAACCCCTCCCCCCAGCCTCAGGACCCAGTACAAGGCAGCTGTTCTTAGGGTTCTGTGGCAAATCTAGAGCTGTGTGGCGCTTTCCTGCCACCTAGTGGTGGTGTAGTGAAACAGAGCTTGTAGATCGAGCCAAACAAAGCAAGCCAAACATACTGAGCAAGCCTGTTCAAAAGCGAGCCCTGTTGGTCTGTGCAGCTTAGATCGGTATTAAATGGTGACTTTCGAACTTGTAGGTTTTCTCTTCTAGAAGCCAAGGTTCCCATTTATGAAAGTGGGTTGTCATCCAGTATTATTACAACGACAAAGCTCAAATTTGGTCACTCTTAAAGTTGAGAAGGTGGAAGGACAGTGCAGGCCAGACGTCAACATTTTGGAAATGAGCCTTTGTAATGGTAACTAACCACGTGACGGATGAGAGAACCGAAGACCAAGGTGGTGACAGCTGTTTCAAGTTCAAATCATTAGTGAGCACTGCTGGCATGGTTGGGATGCCGGGGGGGGGGGGGGGGGTCGTTTCTTCCTTCCCTGACAAGAGCAACTGGAGGAAGAGGGGCTTTTTTTTTTTTTTTTTTTTTTTTTTTTTATTTTGGCTCAGAGTCCATTATGGCGGGGAAAGCCATGACAGCCAGAGAGTGAAGCAGCTGGTCACACTGCATCTGCCATCAGGAGTCGGACAGTGACAGATGCCTATGCACTGCTCACTCTCGCCTTTTTATCCCGGGACCCTGGTTCACGGAGTGACACATCCCATACTTACAATGGGTCTTCCCACCTCAGCTAGCCGAATAAAGAGTTTCCCTCACAAATAGGCCCAGAGGCTTGTTACGAATCAACATTAACTTTCCCTTTTACCAGATGTCAACCTGGAGGAGCGTCCTGCAAAGGGTCAATTATTGTGATAGTTCAAGCAAAGGTTACTGCTGGTAAGACCTAGTTTTTGTTTTATATATATATTCATGCATATGCAAACAAAACAGCTATATGCAGATATATGCAAATCACACACACACACACACACACACACACACACACACACACACACGTTTTCATGTAGCCCTGGCTGGCCTAGAATTCACTCTGTAGGTCAGACCTACATGAAACCTGAAACTTAATGAGGATCCCCCCCCTTTCTCAGGCTCTCTAAGTTTAAGCGACCACACTAGGGTTGAATCTGAAGGATTTGGAGCTAAGTTCCCAGAAACAGGGTTGGCTTTCTTCTCCTTCAAACACATTCTTTTCTCCAGACAGCACACGCTTGTCAGATGGCAGCTGAACCAGAGGGAGGGGTCTGTGACAGGGACCGGCAGAGACTCTGATCTACATGGGAAGAGCTATCCAAAGAAGCAGACCAACTGCAGGCTCATTAGCAGTGTTCCTCACTCTGGGGGATGGGCAGAAACTATTCTCATGACGTAGACATGTGACCCGGACAGAGGGAAATAAAGAACCTCCCTGTGGTCTTTGTTGTAGATCCTATGGGGGAAATCTGCAAATTTGTTCCTAAAGCAATCCTTTCAAATGCGTAAAAGAACATAACATTATAAAGGAAAGCAATCACATGCAAATAAAGTTAGCAAGTTTATATATATATATATATTATATATACATACACACAAATACACACACACACATATATATATAATTGTATATGTATTTAGTTCTGCCTGAAAAACAAAATCCACAGACACAGAGGTGCAATATTTAGCAATAATTTTCCATGGTTCTAAGTGCTGAAGTCTGATGACAAGTGCCAGCAGATTCATTTCCTGCTGAGAGCCCTCTTCCTGCCTTCAGAAGACTGCGCCTCCTACTTGACCCCATCCTCACTCTTCAAACAGAGGGCAGGTCAGGAGTTTCTTCATCCTTACAGGGGCTGCACCCTCTTGGGCGTCTTATCTAAATCTTATCTAATCATCTCTCAAAACCACTGGGGTTAGCTTTTCAACAGAGGAATCTTGAGTAGCGGGCAGGCTAGTGATGAGACACATTTCAGCCAATGACAATAACAGTGCACTGAACAATTAGTTCTAGTTTCTGGATGTCCTGTCCATGGACCTTGGCTTAATGAATCCCTGTAGCAGTGACTCTAAGAAAATTCAGTAGCATATAGTCACTGAACTAAATCATCTCCTAGAACATGCCCAGAGAAGCCACCCTGGCTATACAAGTAAGAATCCTGAAAGCCGCCCATGCTCTCAGGTTTGTCTTTCTCCAGCATCCTCTGGAGTGTGAAGTGGAAGGGCATACGTCAGCTGAGGACCTGTTCTGAACTCAGGTCCTTTTCTTACCCTGTAGCCTTAGTGAAAGGGTAGACACCAGCATTACTTAGGCAAGCTGGCTCCTCGGCCTGAAGCTGCCGATCCTGCATGGTTCTCGGTTTTGCTTTCTTTGTTTCCTGCACATAACCAAAAGCCCATGATCTGCATTGACGAGAAGCAATGGATTTCCCCTTCAGAGACAAATGAATCCCTCCATAAGCAGATTGAACACTCAAAAGGAGGGGAGGGGATAAAGTTGGAAGGTTGTTAAATCTTATTAGAAATAGCTTAGTAAGTGGGAACAAATACTCTTGAACATTTCCAATGTCTAAGCTAAGAGAAGAGGATTCAAAACATTCCTTCACCCCTTTAAGGAAACCGAGAAATTTTTTCCTTCTTAAGGAAAGGTTGGCAATTTTGGAGGGAATATTTTAATCCTGCTCCTTTGGGCTCGTGCGTAATCACAGCATCCAGGAGGTGTTTTAATTATACATTTTAATCATAAAATAAAATGTCCCGGCTTGCTCCATTTAGGTGTTTTTCCTGCCTCTAAATCAATAATGTTACTGGCAAGTATTCAACGTGTAAGAATCTGGGCTCATGGAAGACCATTCATACAAACAGGCATGGTGTCCTCTGGGGACTGATGTCTGGAGCTTTAATGCAGCAGGTTGTCGTGCTTATGGGCTCTGAGGTAAGAGCAGGCAGGAGGAAGGCAGTCTCCTCCTGCTTCAAGCCAGCTCAGAAACTCTCCCACTTTCTTATAGCCTCTAAAACCAAGCCTCGTTGTAATGAGGAGGGGCTTTAAGGCAAGACTTGCTGTAGGTAGCAGATAGGGATGGGAGAGGGGAAGACCTGTTTCTTTTGTTTTCTGTGTAGATGTGTTTTGTTTCTCTGCAGGAATGTGAGTACTGCACATACATGCAGTAGCTACAGAGGTCAGAAGAGGGCGCTGGATCCCTTGGGACTGGAGTTATGGCAGTTATGAGGTGTTGGGACATAGACTCCAGTCCTCTCTCTACAAGAGCAAGTGCTCTTAACGGCTGGGCCGTCTCTGCAGACCCTCGTTTAGAATTTCTTTTAAATACTTTAAATTTTTCATTTACATTTTTTGTGTGTTTGTTTGTTTGTTTGTTTGTTTGTTTTTCAAGACAAGGTTTCTCTGTGTAGCCCTGGCTGTCCTGGAACTCACTTTGTAGACCAGGCTGGCCTCAAACTCAGAAATCCGCCTGCCTCTGCCTCCCGAGTGCTGGGATTAAAGGTGTGCGCCACATCTTTTTTTTTTTAATCAAAAGTTTCTTTTCTCATATATTCTGATTATAGTTTCCCCTCCCTCAACTCCTTTCAGTTCCTCCCCACCTCCCCTCCCCTCCAGATCCACTCCCTTTCTTTTTCTCATTAGGAAAGAACAGGCTTCTAAGATAACAGAAAATGACAAAATAAAATATAATAATGCGAAGCAAAGCTATTATATTGAAGTTGGGCACAGTAACCCAACAGGAAGGAAAGAGCCCCAGGAGCAGGCGTGAGAGTCAGAGACCCACTCATTCACACATAAAAACATTAAGCGAATAGCTAAATATATACACAGAGGACCTGGTATATAGATGCATTTAGGCCCTGTGCTCAATGCTTCAGCCTCTGTGAGCTCATATATGCCTCCGTAGTTGATTCTCCTGGTGCCCTCCACTCTCTCTGCCTTCTTCTCTGCAGGATCCCCTGAGCTCTGACAGAAGGGATTTGATGGATACCTCCCATTAAGATTCTCTCTCCACATAATGTCTGGCTGTGGGTCTCTGCATCTGTTTCTGTCTGCCCTCGGAGGAAGCCTCTTTGGAGAAGACTGGATAAGGCACTGACTTAATCTCTAGTTCTTTGTTACCCAGACAGTGTAGCGTGTGGGTTCCTTCTAGTGGAGTGGGTCTTAGGTCAAATAAGACATTGGTTGGTTACGCCTGAGATGCCAAATCTTTTAAGTTCAGACTCCATTTTGGAGAACCTGACTTAAGTTTGAACTCAGGTAAACTAACAGACTGGTACCTATCGTTAGTTTCCAAGTTGCCCCTCCCCCCAACAAAACACGAGCCTAGCTCCAGTCTCTAAGCTAATTCCCAACAACACCAGCATCTCCAGGTTATACCCTCAACAAGACCAGTGTCTACAGGTTATTTCCCCAACAAACCTGCACCCCCAGGTTTCAAGTCCACCCCTTGCTTAGCGACCACCAATGCAGCGGGGGAACAGAAATTAAGTTTATGATATGACTTCTAGAACCAGTCAGTTATGTTCACACATACTCCCTGCTTGCCCCGATAGACATTCGGGCTCCCCCACCACCAAAACCATCCCGTGTGACAGTGGTGTGTTGGCCTCCCCCCATACCCCCCTGAGCTGGCTCGAATAGAATAAAGACCCTGCTGTGAGTTGCATCAGATTGGCTCCTGTCTGGTGTTGGGGGGGAAGTCACTAACATTTCCCTGGCACTATACTCCCATAAGTTCTGTGGCACGATTGCCCCAGTTAATTATGCAAGGAGGACAGATTGTAGGTCAAAGGTTTTGCGGCTGGGCTGTTGTCCCCTTTCCTCTCTCAGTGGCCCGCAGAGAAACCTTCCTGCACCAGAGGGACTAGAGCGTAGGGGTGAGGGCTCCATTCAGGCGCCAGCTTGGTCTCTCATGGTTAGTGAGTTGTGTGGGTGTTCTCCTTGGCAACTGGACTCTACTATCAGTTTGAAGAGAGCAGCCTTCTGTCTTAGCCACTGTCTATGTTGTTTGGGGGGAATTTCCAAGGGGCTACCTTGACCAGCAACTCCAATGAACACAAGCCTGTCTCTCAACTGGAAGCCTTGCCTGGCTACGAGAGCTGGCCAGCTGAGACTCTGTATCTCCCCCCATGACTGGGAGTCCTTCTTAGGAATGCCTTCCTCGATTCCAGGAAGTTTTCCCTGTGCTAGGTTATTATTTCACCCCAAATGACGGCCAACTCCATCCGTTTCTCCCCACACTCTCTTCTTCTCCTCATCCCCCCTGACCCGATCCTCTGCTCCTGCTCCAACCTACCTTCAGTCTGCCCATACAATCCAATCTATTCTACTTTTTCCTCCCTGTGTCCCCACTAAACCTCTCCCCTTTACACAACCTATTTGGGTCTATTGCTTATACCTTGGTTATCATTCATATAACAGCTAATATTCTCTTTTAGAATACATATTATATTTGTCTTTTTGGATTACCTCACTCGGGATGACTTTTTTCTAGTTCCATCCATTTTCCTGCCAACTTCATGATGCCATTCTATAAACAGTTGAGTAATATTTCCATTTGTAAATGTATCACAATTTCTTTATCCATTCTTCTGTTGAAGGTCTTCCGGGTCATTTCCAGCTTATGGCTATTACGAATAAAGCACAATGAATATGGTTTAGCAAGTCTCCTTGTGGTAGAATGGATTGCCCTTTGGGTATTCTCCCAAGAGTAGTGTAGCTGGGTCTTGAGGTAGATTGATTCTCACTTTCCTGAGGAGCCTCCATATTGATTTCTTTAGTGACTGTACAAGTGTGCACTCCCAGCAGCATCGGAGGAGTGTTGCCCTTGCTCTCCATCCTTGCCAACATGAGCTACCACTTGTCTTATTGAGGATCTTAGCCATGCTGACAGGTGTAAGATGGCTAAGGAGGTTGAACATTTCTTTAAGTGTTTCTTAGACATTTGAGATTTCTTTATTGAGCAGTTCCTGTTTAGAACTGTTTCTCATTTTAAAATTGGATTATTTTGCTATCTAGTGTACACACGCGCGCGCACGCGCACACACACACACACACACACACTGTTCTTTGCCTTACAGAAGTGTTGAAGTCTTGTGTTCACGATGCCCCATTTATTAACTGTTTTTTGCTGCTTGTGCTTCTGGTGTTCTGTTCAGGAAGTGGCCTCCTGTGCCAATTCATTCAAGATTATCCCCCATTTTGTTCTATCTGATTAGGTGTATCTGATTTTATGTTGAGGTCTCTGATCAACCTGGACTTGAGTTTTCTCCTGCGGAAAAAATGCGGCTCTATTTCTGTCCTGTTACACACAGCTGTCCAGTTTGACCATGCTTTGTTGAAAATACTTTCTGTCTTCCAGTGTTTATTTCTAGCTTCTTGGTAAAAAATCCGTTGTTCATAGACGTGGGCCTTGAATCTGATTCTATTGATCAACGTATCTATTTTTATGTTCTGTTGTGCAGCTTGAAGTGGGGAATGGCGGGACCTCCGGCAGTTCTTTCCTTGTTCAGGATTGTTAATAGCTATCCTAATTTTTTGTTTTTCCACATGAAGTTGAGAACTGTCACTTTGAAATCTGTAATAAATGGCATTGGATTTTTTTATGGGAATTGCATTGAATTTGCAGACTGCTTTCCATAAGATGGCCATGCTTACCAAGTTAACCCTACTGATCCATGAGCATGGGGCGGGGGGCGGGGGGTGGCTTCTATCTTCTGAGAGCTTCTTCAATTTCTTTCTTCAAAGACTGATTTTTTAAAAGCATGCAATATTTCACTTGCTTGGTTAAAACAAGATATTTTATATTATTAGATTATTTGAGACTGTTGTGAAAGGTGTTGTTTCCCTGATTTCTTTCTCAGTCCGTTTGTCATTTGTATATTGGAAGGTCACTGATTTTTTTTTTTTTTGAGCTAATTTTGTACCCAGCCACTTTGCTGAGAGTGTTTTTCAGCTTTGGGACTTTTCAGGAGAGAATGGACAACCTTGTCTTGTGCATGATTTTAGTGGAATTGCTTTGATTTTTCTCTCCATCTCATTTGATATTGGTTATAGACTTGGTATAAATTGCGGTATGAATTGCCTTTATTGTGTTTAGGTATGTCCCTTCTGTCCCCGATCTTTCCAGAACTTTTGTCTGGAAGGGGTGTTGGACTTTTTGTGGAATGAAATGATCATGCGCTTCTTCTTTCACGTGGTTTATATGGTGTATTGCAGTTCCTGACTTCTGTACATTGAACCATCCCTGCATCTCTGGGATGAAGCCTACTTGATCATGGCGGATGATGGTTTTGATGTGTTCTTGGATTCAATTTGCAAGCATTTAATTGGGTAATTTTGCACCTATGTTCATAAGGAAAATTGGTATGTAATTCTTTTTCTTTGTTGAGTCTTTATGTGGTTTGGGTATCAGGGTAATTGTGGCATCATAAAATGATTTGCCAGTGTTTCTTCTATTTCTATTCTGTGGAATAATTTGAGGAGTATTAGGGGAAACTTCTTTGAATGTCTGGCTGACTTTTCTGCTAAAGGCATCTGGGTCCTTTTGGGCTCTTCCTGCTTGGAAGAATTTTTTTTTTTTTTTTTTTTGGTTTTTTCGAGACAGGGTTTCTCTGTGTAGCCCTGGCTGTCCTGGAACTCACTTTGTAGACCAGGCTGGCCTCGAACTAAGAAATCCACCTGCCTCTGCCTCCCGAGTGCTGGGATTAAAGGTGTGCGCCACCCCGCCCGGCGGAAGAATTTTTAATGACTGTTTCTCTTTCCTTAGGGTTATATGTCTGTATAACTTATCTATCTGATCTTGTTTTAACTTTGGCATGCAGTGCAGTACCTATTGAGAAAATCATCCATTTCTTTTAGGGTTTTTTTTTTAATTTTGTTGAATACAGGTTTTTAAAGTGTGCCCTTATGATTCTCTGGATTCCCCCAGTGTCTGTTGTGATGCCCCCTTTTCATTTCTGACTTTGGTAACTTGGATATTCTCTCTCTGCCATTTAGTTAGCTTGGATAAGGGTTTGTCTATGTTGCTCTTGCTTGCACTGATTTTTGTATTGTTCTCTTTGTTTCTATTTTGTTGACGTCAGACTTCAGCTTATCTAATCATTGCCGTCTGCTCCTTTGGGGTGTGGTTACATCTTTTTGTTTTAAAGCTTTAAGCTGTGCTATTAAATTGCTAGTATGAAATTATCTCCAATTTTTTTTTTTAATGTAGGCACTTAGTACTGTGACCTTCTCTCTTAGCACTGCTTTCATTGTGCCCCATACTTTTGGTTATGTTAGGTTCATTTTAATTGAATTATAAAAGTCTCTGATTTCTTTCTTTATTTCTGCCTTGACTTAGTGGTCATTGAGTAGAGAGTTGTTCAGCTTCCATGAGATTGTAAGTTTTCTGTTGTTTATATCCAGCTTTAATGTATGGGGGTCTAATAGGGTGAAGGGAGTTATTTCAATTGTCTTTGTATCTCAGTATGTGATTAATTTTGGAGGACATTCCATGAGGCACAGAATAGAGAATATATATTTTTGTGTGTTAGGGTGACATGTTCTGTAAATATCTGTTAGGTCCACTTGGTTGTTAGTATTTTTTTTCCTTGTCTCAGGTTTATTTATAAAAACAGCATAGGACATTGGTCATCTGCAAATAGTATATAGGCATGTCACAGCAGTCCATCTGTCTTCACACTGGCAGGAGTCTTTCTATGGGGCCTTCACAGGGGCCTGAGCACCTTTGGGAGCCTGAGCTGGAGCTGAAGCCTTAGCTGGAGCTTTGGTCAATGCCTTGGTTTGAACCTTGGGCTTTGGTTGGCAGAGCCTACAACCCTTGGCCATGGAGCTTCAAATCTGCTTCTCAAGCTTGAGGTGAGCAGATGAAAACAAGATGGCTGAGTTTGCAGCTGGAGCCCTTTGGCATCTTGGGCTTGATGGCCTGAGGCTTCACCAGGGCCTTGATGGCCTCTGCACGCACACTCACTGCCTTTGCATTGCTGGCCTGCATCTTCTTCAAGCCTTTCTTGTTGTGTTTCTTGGCAAAGTGCATGTTCCTCAGGAACTTGGGGTCAACCCCCTTAAGAGATTCGTATCTTTGTGACTAGCGTGTTTTGATGCCATTTCTGTGCCATTTGTGGGACTAGTTGTGTGGTGTGGTTCTTGGACTTGGCCATGTCTGCATGGTGACCCGTGGCTCCCGCAGCGCCTGGGACGGGAAGAGAAATGGTCCATTTGGCTTGTAATGTCTGCTAGTATTTCTCTGTCTAGTTTTTGTGTGGATAACCTGCCTGTTGTTGAGAGTGTGGTACTGAAGTCTTCCCCTATGAAAATGTGAAGGTCAGTATGTGATTTATGCTGTAGTAGAGCTTACAAACTTGGATGCCATTGTGTCTGGTCATAGATGTTAAGAACTGAAACATGGTGGATTTTTCCTTTGATGGGTATGTACTGTCCTTCCCCATCTCTTCAGATTCATTTTGGTTTTAAGTCTATTTTGTTAGATATTAAAATGGTCACACCAGCATGCTTCTTAAGTCCGTTTGCATGGAATAGCTTTTTCTAAGCCTTTAGCCTGACGTAATGTCTCCCCTTGGGGCTGAGGTGTGTTTCTTGGATGCAGAAGGACGAATTCTGGTTTTGCATCTATTCTATTAGTTTGTCTATTTATTGGGGGAATTTAGACCATTGCTATCGAATGATATCAATCACTGATTATTGATTCCTGTTATTTGTTGCTGTGGTGGTGGTGGTGGTGGTGGTAGTGGTGGTGGTGGTGGTGGTAATGGTGGTGGTGGTGGTGGTAATGGTGGTGGTGTGTGTATGTGTGTGCACATGCATATGTGTGTGTACTTCCTTTTTATTTTACTGGTGTAGGAATTTATTTCTTGTGCTTGTGTGTGTGTGTGTGTGTGTGTAGTTAATCTCCTTAGGTTGGAATTTTCCTTCTAGAATCTTCTGTAGGGCTGGATATGTAGATAGAGATTGTTAAATTTGACTTTACCATGGAATATCTTATTTTCTTCATCTATGGTGATTGAAAATTTTGTTAGGTACAGTGGTCTGGACTGGCATTAGTGATCTTCTGGAGTCTGCAGCCCACCTGTTCAGTCCCTTCTGGCTTTTAGAGTCTCTGTTGAGAAGCCAGGTATACTTCTAACCTGTCTGCCTTTATATGTTACTTGACTTTTTCCTTTCACAGATTTTAATTTCTTTCCTTTCTCTGTACATTGAATGGTTTGATCACTATGTGACTATTATTATAATTACTGGATGGGAATGTCTTTCCTGGCCCAGTCTATTGTGTTCTGGATGCTTCTGGGACCCTGATAGGCTCTCCTTCTTTAGGTTGGGGAATTTTTTCTCTATGGTTTTGCTGAGAATATTTCCTGTGCCTTTGCCCTGGGTTTCCTCCTCTTCCTTTATTCCTATCATTCTTAGGTTTGATCTTTTCACAGTGTTCCAGATTTCCTGGATGCTTTGTGTCAGGAGGGTTTTTTTTTTAATTTAACATATTCTTTGACCAAAGTATCCATTTCTTCTATCTTCAATGCCTGACATTCTGTCTTCTATCTCTTATATTCTGTTGGTGAAGCTAGCCTCTGTAGTTCCTGTTAGAGTCCCTAGAGAATTCCTTCAGTGATTTTTTTTTAATTTAAAAAAAAAATGATTCTATTTCAACTTTCAGGTCTTAAATGGTTTTATTTATTTCCTTACACTGTTTGCTGTGTTTTCTCATATTTCTTTAAGGGATTCATTCATTTTCTCTTTAAGGACCTCCACCATATTCATGAGAATTTTTATCAGACATACATGCCCACATCTAAGTCTACACACCACATATATGCATGGAGGCCAGAAGAGGGAGTCAGATCCCCAGCAACTGGAGTTACAGACTTCTCTTGTGAGCCACTACATGGACATTGAGACTCGAACCTGAGTCCTCTGAAGTAGTCTTCTGTGTAGCCAATGCTCTTAACCACAGAGCCATCTCTCCAGCCCTCATTTGGAATTTTCAGAAGCTAGTTACCACATTGATTGTTTACGAGAAGAATTCTCAATGTAATTCATATAGTCCCTTTCATTTCCCTAATTGCATCTCTGTTATCCAGAAAAGCCAAAATGACACTGTGTGTAACGCACAGAGCTGCATTGAATTTATAAGCTGGACATATACTCAACCCAGACTCAGGCTCATATCAACATATCCAGATGTAAGCCAATGGGTTCCTGTAGGAAGCAGGCCTATGACTTGATTGACAGACCTCTGCATTTATTAGAATATTTATTTAAGATGATAGATGCTGAAATAAATAATGATGGAATAAAGGAAGACTAACTCAGAGGGATTTGTAATCCCCTCTATCATAAATATTTCAGTCTGGCAAGCGACTCTCATTTGTCATACATGTATAACTACTGTCATACAAATATGAACACATTGTGCCTGTCCTTTATATTTTTTGACATATTATTTTGTGTACATTCTTGCTAGTTCAAAGTAGTAAGGATGAGCTTCTAAGAATCACATGACTGAAGTGTGGAATATAGATGTGTTGTTTGAATGAACTCGGTGCCTAGACTGTCAGTTTACAAAGTAGTCTAATAATCTAACACTGAGAACACCACCCCAGTTTATGTGATCTCACCTGCCTGATGTCCTGGAGTAAGATTTTCAGTGACTTAGAAGGTAACAATGTTTTATTTCATTTTACACCTGAAAGTGGATAGCACAGCACATTTCCCTGACCCTCTATTTTATATTTGTGTTTTTATTTGAGTGGGGTTATATCTGCCCCCAACTTATCTAAGCAAGTGCTTCTTGAGTCCCAGTCCACTAGGACTTCCATAGGAATGTTCTTGTTGCTGTGACCAAATACCTGGCCAAAGCTACTTAAGGGAGGAAGGGCTAACTTGGGATCTTGTGTGTGTGTGTGTGTGTGTGTGTGAGAGAGAGAGAGAGAGAGAGAGAGAGAGAGAGAGACAGAGACAGAGACAGAGACAGAGACAGAGACAGAGAGACAGAGAGAGACAGAGACAGAGAGAGAGACAGAGAGAGACAGAGAGAGAGAGACAGAGGGAGAGAGAGACAGAGGGAGAAAGAGACACAGAGAGACACACAGAGAGACAGAGGGACAGAGAGAGAGAGAGGGAGAGAGAGAGAACTCTATCACATCACAGTGGAGAAGACACTGTGGCTATGGCATCAAGAATGTTCAAGGGTGCATTCTTGCATGATGCTTATCAGAGAACACTCCAGACTCTAGTCCTTTGGCTAAGGCAGGGACTCCCAACTCCACTCCCAGAGCCCTGCCTGGGGATTCCACCACCACTGATTCAGAGTCCTTGCTTTGCTTGGCTCGGTTTCAACTTTGGACTTGAGGTTGGATGCTAAAATTCTGGTCTAGGAGAGCAAGCAGAGGATTCGCTCTCCTTGAGCGTATTCCACGGAAACATTTCAAGTTAGTCCATAGTCACAGTGTTTGATCACACTGTGACAAAGTGACCTGAGAAAGAGCAGGAGACCTATGAGGCATTTGGAGAAGACAGAAGGAGGGCTTGTCTGCCCCATACAGTATCAATCTATTTCTGTAAATAGAACTGGTTGCTGGGGGAAGGGAGTGGAACATAACGGTGATTGGCTGTGGGGTTTCTTTAGGGTGTGGTGTAGGTGTTCTGTAGTTAAATAATGGTGTTAATAGCAAAACTTTAAATGTACCGCCCCCCCAAAAAACCCTCCAAACTGAATTCTTTTTAAGGGTAGATTTTGCCACATATGGGTTCTGTTGCGAGCGAGCGTGGGCACAGGAGACAGAAAAGCATCCTTCCACATGCATTTCTTAACTCAGTACCAGCTCCAAAAACTATGCCCTGGCTGAACTCTTTTTCTTTGGCTAGAAGTGGGCTGTGTTCATTTCTAGTCTTGCTGAGCCCAAATTAGGATTGATTCCACAGCTAACTAAAAACTGCATCAGTCAATTGGTAATGGGTGACCCAAGAGGAGCTATTGAACACCTTGTTCTTCTCTTTCTTCAGCTATACAACAAAGATGGCCATCATCTGTGTAGGCTACTGAAAGGTCTAGTTACTCGAAATCATTCCCAGCGTGGGTTAAAGTCTGTGAAAATGGTGGTAACCATTCTCATGGTTCATTCATTCAGAAAGGAAATAGTGTGTTGTCTTGGATCTGTGCCACTGTCTCTATAAGTACATAACAGACAAGATCTACTTCTTTTTTTAAAATTTTTTTATTTTATGTATGTGAGGATACTGTACACTATTTTCATGCACACCAGAAGAGGGCATCAGATCCCATTACAGATGGTTGTGAGCCACCATGTGGTTTCTGGGAATTGAACTCAGGACCTCTGGAAGAACAGTCAGTGCTCTTAACCACTGAGCCATCTCTCCAGAAACCTGGTTCCTACTTCTAAGCCATGTGCAACATGGCAAAACACACTGCTCGGGGTTGTTGTTGGTTTAGCCTGTAGCAGCACTTGTCACCCAGCCCGAGGACCTGAGATTGACACATGGAACCCTCAAACACATTGGAAGCACAGCCTCCTGCAAGTGACCTCCTATTTGTCCTACGGCAGGAACACCTTTGCACACAGACTGACGGGCACACACAAAATAAAAAAATAAAAATATACAAAATAAAATTCACAAACCATGCACCACTGGGTGTAGTGATTCACACCTGTAATCCTAAAAAAATCCCCACATCTTCTTTGCTTCAGAAGGAGGGGCATCCTTGAGACCTCTTCCACTGTCATGACATAACAACATGGGCTAGTGTGGATCCTCTGGGTCTTCCCTGGGATGTTAACAATGACCTCCAATTGGGAGGTGTCTCCATGGTTTCTTCATTATGAACTCTCCCAAACCGTCTTGTGGGAGAATGAAGATGAAGGTTGAGGAAGATCAACAGGGTCAGTCAGCCGTTAAAGGAAAAAAACCGTAGACAAGAGAACTTTAACAGAGGTTAGTCAAATAGAAAGAAGAAAAAAAAGTTCATGAACCTGGTCCCACTCAAACTGAAAAGTGGTTTCAAAATGCGACGACCCACAGGCTGTGCAGGCTGTGCTTATGTGCAGAGGAAGGAAACAGTGTACAGAAATCGTCTGACTGCGTGCCACATCTGGACTTGATTTGGCAGCCTCCAGTCTATGCTGGGCTGAGGCCCCAGGACTCATACAAGAGCATTCTCCCCAGTTAGATTGCAGGTTTGCTTATGTTAGGTTATTGTTCACTGGACACTTGCTCTGATATGGCTTAAGGCAAAAATAATTCAATGTGACATGACCACACACAGAGAGAACCAGGCTTTAAGGTCTTAAGTGGACAGACTTGTATTATTCCCAGGATGTGACAACCAAGTCTCCAAGAAAGATCAACTAGCCTAGGGAGAGTTTTTATTTTTGTGGTTGTTATTTGTGTGGTTTATGTTTGTTTGTTTTGTTTTATTTGTGAGTCAAGGTCTCCCTATGCAGCTTTGACTGGTCTGTAACTCACTATGTGGACCAGACTAGAACTCACAGAGATATATCTACCTCTGCCTCCTGAATGCTGGGATTAAAGGCATGTGCCACAACACTCAGCCATTGAACATTCTTGATGCCATTCTCCAGGGTTCATCTCCTATGGAAGGGTTACTGGGGATGCTGGGGGTCCTGGGGGATACTGGGGATGCTGGGAATAGGGTCTCATCATACAGCTTTAGTTCATATCACCACTTCCTGTATGCATCTTCCCTCCTTAAATAAATTCTTAGGTCTACTTAAACAGTTGAATCAATCAAGATGGAGTCAGAAAAAAAATGCTCACTTTCCCCCAGGAAAGTCTCATTTCATTGGTCAGAAATGCAACCTGGACTCCATCTTTAAATTTTCTTTCCTCTCGTGTGTAGAGTCTCGTGTGTAGATGAGTTTGAGAACCTCCAGGCTCAAGAAACTGAGAAAAGATACTGAAATGCATGCACACACATCCATAAACACATGTGCATGCTTGTCTTGAAATGTGCCCGTTCAAAAAAAAAATACCGTTTGATGACTTCATCTCTCATCGTGTAAAAGGTTACAGGGTGAATGCTTCAAAAGAAAATGGCTTCTGACTCGCGGGATGACCCAGTTATAAGGAATGGCTGGAGGAAAAGTCAAGGTCTAATTTATAAATGAGCTCTGTGCTCCACTTCCCCCACAGTTCCTACGCTGCAATTTAAATCACATAATGGATTGCCAGCGACGGCAACAGACATTCCTTCGGGGATCCGGCTAGAATTGTTGGTTGACTCTTGATTAAGGACCAAGGGTGACATAAATTAATCAAAGGTACAAATGGATCTCTGTCGGAAAAGCAGCTACTCTCTGGCTATTCTGTACCACAAAACAAGTTCAGAACACAGTCACAACTCATGAGGACTATGCAAGAACTATGGGGCTTTTTGGTTTTGGTTTGGTTTTTGGTGTTTGTTTGTTTTGAGACAGGACCTCCATGTAACCCTGAGTGGCCTAGAATTCACTATTAGACCAGGCTGGCCCCCCTTCATGAATCCTGCTCTCTGCTGCCTCTCTCTAAAGCACTTTCCCATAGATCCTGCACACTCTGGTACCAATCAGGAACTTGCACATGTTGCTACTAATATTTTCAGAGTTCAGATAGTCACCACACAGCCCATTGGAAAGCTCAGAAGCCTTTAGAAAGATGTTCAATGCCACTTGGTCTGGAGGTTTGTTTCTTTGCTTATGATAAACCTCTGACATTGATGGGGCAGTCCATCTTCCTATTGACTTTGGAGCTGCGGTGATGGGGAAATATGTTTATGCTTGGTGATGATGTTGCTGTTGAAGGCAGTACCTTTAATCTCAGTTTTCTGTATAGTCATCTCTGGGATATATTAAATAAAAAGGGAAGGTTTCATGGTAACACACTAAATAAATTAGGAAGGGGGAACAACACACACACACACACACACAGTGGAGGAGAACAACAGTAAAATGGCTTCTTACAGGGAGGGAGGGGCAGGCAGGAGAGGCAGTGATAGAAGACAGATGCTGAGAGTTTTCATTTTGTTGCTTTGACTTCGGACCTGTAGAAATACCTTGTCTGATAACAAAATGAAAGTAAACCAAAATTATTTCAGATAATTCTCTAAAAATAGAAAAGTTTATCTTCTTTGTGGGGTGGAGGGCAGTGGGGACTGAAAAGAAATGGGAAGCAAAGTAAAATAAATGAACTTTTTAGGAGTTGTGTAGACAGGCCAACCACATGGGAAGTGATTGTTATCATGGATTTCAGAGCACTGTAAATCAAACACTTATCCCTAGAGGCTACAACTTAAGGGGTCAAGCAACTATAAACAGATTTAAAATCGTATTATTGATTTTTGTGAGTCATGTTTATAGTAGATAATGTTGATATAACTCATCTGAAATATATGTGTGTGTGTGTGTGTGTGTGTACGCACAGATAAATAATTATGTCAGTTATTGGAAAGCAAACTTGTCTCCTAAGATGCGATCATGAAACTAAACAATGTGTGAGACTTAGGGCACTTATATTAAATGTAAGTCAACAGCATTGATGTGAATGTGATGGACTTATTTTTTATAACTGTCCATTGAAAATTCCATGAATGAGAAAGTAATGAACGTCCCCAGCCGTTTGCTCCAAATTCTAATTTCCATAAGCATTCTGTAACGTGAGGCTGCCTACTGCGATGCAGGCACTGGTGCGCTCTGAAAGAGCACGCCGTTCAAGCATAGGCAGGCTGCCTGAGTCCTTGGCCAGTTCTCTCTCTCTGTGTAAGATTTACTTAATATATATGTGTACACACACACACACACACACACACACACACACACACACACACCATGTCCAAGAGGTGGGTTCATGAGTGTGATAGCCCCCTCATGTCTAGGAGGTGGATTCATGAGTGTGGTAGCCCCCTCATGTCCAGGAGGTGGTATTTCACAGCCCTTCTCCCCATCTTCTGACCCTTTGTCTTTCCTCTCTACTTCTGTGATATTCTCTGAGCTGTGGTTGACTTGAGGGAATTGATACACATGTCCCAGTTAGTGCTGAGCACAGCCGTGTATTCTCACCACCTGGACCAGTTCTGCATCTCTGCGTTGATGGCTGCTGTTGTGAAAGGAAGCTTCCCTGACGAAGGTTGACAGCAGTCTGGGGCTCTGGGTATAAGCACAAGGGTTTAGAGGGCAATTTTACAAGATGAGCATTTAGCAAAATAACAATAGCACATTTTGCCTGAGGGTCTGACTTCACTGGCTAGTGAGCTTCCCCCAAACCCCCAGCCTGTGGAGCAGGTTTCAGATCCGACCAGAGAGCAGGCAGATACCCATAGCAGTTGTGCCATTATTGGACCAGTGGCAGATCTTGCCTGGCAGACTGGTGCTGTAGCATGCAGGGTCCAGATCTGGGTAAGACCACTGATGTCTTCTCTCCCCTAGCAAGAGAAACCTTGATTCTAAGTTGTCTTGGTTTCAGACAGTTTTTTTTTTCTTCTTAAAGTGTCCATTGAGTCCTCTTGATTCTCTCTTCACTAGTGGATATTGTGTTAGAGATGCTGAGGTATAAGGAAATTGAAATGCTGATAAAATTTAGAGCTTCATGTGACTTAAGGATTAAGAGAACCAAATTCTCCATTTTACTTGGAAATATTCAAATTTCTATCCACCCTCAGGTAGGCGAAACCTCATGAATGCACACATTTGTGATTTGTGAGTAAGACAGGTAATTTGTGTTCCCCATCAAATCCCAGGCTTAGATCTGGGGATTTGATAGAATTGGGTTTGTACCATAGTGAATTTTGACTCTATTTTTTGAGTAACTGAGCAGGTAGTTTGCCTCTAGGATAAAGATGACGTTTTAAGGCTGTGGGTTTGGCTCCTGTGTGGTGCTCTCACATGGAATACTTGAAATACAAACCTAAGGAAAAAGCAAGATCCCTCAAAGCCTGTGTTTTACGCAGCACAGACATCAACGCTGATGCTCACAGCCACTTCAGAACAAATTCCCTGTAGGTTTTCCCTGAGCAATTTATTGGATCAGTCTGGAGATTTGCAAAGTGGATTTTATTCTATTCATCTTCTGGTTCTTAATCCTCCTTTACGCCCAACATGTCACATTTCAATTTGATATCTCAGAACCGTTAAATAAATCATACCAGCTTAATGGGAGTAAAAAATCATATAAAATAAACGGGCTAACTGCTGAGTTGCCAAGTTTGACTTTAGTTGTTACGGGGTAAGGAAAAATCACAGAGTGGTTTATAACTAACCTGCTATCTGCTCACTGAGAGACCCCGATGTCCGGCAAACCCTCCCGGGCATACTTAACCCACCTCAAATGACACGTGGAGAAAATGCCTGTTCTTTAACAGCTACATGGAAACAATTCAAAGTTAAACATGGAAGAATATCAACTGCACATCTCATTGGATCTCATGAAGAGGGAGGCAGGCTGCGGTAGGAGTTCATCACCAATTTCAAAGCTCAGAAGGAGAGTGAACCTCTGCAACATGGAGGTAGCACTACTTTCTGCAGAGAATGAGAGCAAAGAGTCCGAAAGTGGGAGAAATCTTGTTTCCCTAACATCACCCTCTTCAGAGTATTTGAGGCTCACCAACACCTCTAGAACTTTCTATTTCCTTCCTGGCTCCTTGTGTTACCAGCTATGCTGTGAATTTATCTTGTTCTGCCATGAGCATATACAAAAGTTACTCTAACTTCTCCTCTGTTCTTTGTGTGCATGCATGTATACAGGTGTGCAAGTGAATGAGTGCATGAGTGCATACGAGCATGTGTGTGCACACCTGTGTGTGGGCATGTATATGTATGTGTGTATGTGTGCATGTGCTTGTGTGTGTGTGCAAGTATTTGCATGTATATGTGTATGCTTGTTTGTGTGCACCTGTATGTGTGATTGTGTGTGTGTGTGCAGGTATATGTGTGTGTCCACATGCATGCATGTGCTTGTGCATGTGTGTATGTATGTGGTGTATGTGTCTAGGTGCATGTGTGTGTGCATGTATATTTGTGTACATATGTGTGCATGTGTGTGCATGTATATATGTGTGCTTGTGTGTGTGCCACTGTATGTGTGTGAGTATGTGTATATGTGCATGTATGGGTGTGTCCACATGCATGCTTGTGCGTGTGGGCATGTATATAGGTTCATGTGTGTGTACATGCATGTGTGTGCATGTATACACATGTGCTTGTGCATGTGTGTACATGTGTGTGTATTTTGTCTGTTGGAAGTCTGAGGTTAACATCACATATCTTCCTCAGTTCTTCTCCACCAGCTCTCTCATTGGAACCTGGTGCTCACCTCTTTGGCCAGGCTGGCTGGCTTGTGACACACAGTCCCTTGTCTCTGGTTCCTCGATTTGAGCATGACAGGCATTCATCTTCATATCTAGCTTTCCTGCATGGATCATGGAGCTCAAACCAGGCCCTCATACTTGCATGGCAGGCACTTTACCGACGTAGCATTTCCCCAGCTCTCCTCTCTTCTTCTAGCTGTTCTGTATCCTTGCTTCACCTTGGCCTTTCCTTACTTTGAGATGCTAAAGGCACACTGTATGGTATCCTGGACAGATTTTGCTGCACTAACAAACAAGCCCATTTAATGGCTTCTGAAAACAAACGTCATCCCGTAGGTCAGTTGTGCTCTAGCTGAACTTTAGGGGCCTCACTGGGCTCCCAAAAGCCCATTTATCATGTCCTGTGGCTTCCATGAGAGACCTGGTTGGAGGAGCTCTGGTCATTTTGGGCATCATAGAGGACAACACAATACAGAACTGTCTCATCTTGGCTACTTCCCACTGGTGAAGATGCATCATACGGTAGAGTCTAAAGTCAAGGGGGTGGGGAAATTCTCTCTATTTGGGGATATGGACCAGAAACATGAATACATTCTGAAGGACAACAGAATCTACTCTAAGTAGGAAGACGTTGGGAATGGAAATGGCTAGGTTGTCTTGAGAAAGAAAAGTAAAATATTTCTTCGACTTTTAATATGGTAGGAATGAACTGTCTTTCAACTTTGGAGCCTTAACATCTCTGGAGAAGGCAGACATGTAAGGAGTGAGTAGTTGCCATGGTGATAGTGGGAATTTACTGCCCGACTACCATATCATAGGTACTTCACACAATGGAGTAACCAGTGCTCATTTTGGCTTTTGGGGGGAAAAGTTTGAAAAAAAATTATGATTATAATTAATTGAAATTTCAACTGCTGCCTAGTGCTTTCTTTCCACATGATCAAAAAAGCCAAATCTAAGTCCCTGGAGTGGTATGGTGGTGGAGTGGGAGGTGGAGTGGGGTGAGGTGGGGTGTGATGGACCCATCACCCGTCCATGTCTGCTGTGCTCCTGTGTGTCTTATCCCTCCCGATACCCATTGCTAATGTGGATGTCACTGCCCCCTCCTCCTAGTGAGGTCTTTTGCGTCTTCTCTGGCAATTTGCCTTTCTTGTAGCCTGGTAAATACCCATTTCTCCTTTGAGAAGTTGCCCATTAAGTTCTGCTGTTTTGTTTCCCACCATGCTTAGCTCAAGAGAGTTTTGAGGCTGGCAGGCTTTTAAAATTGTACATGTCGTCTTAATTGGGGTTTCCATTGCTGTGAAGAGACACCATGACCAAGACAACTCTTATAAAGGAAAGCATTTAATAGGGGCTGGCTTACAGTTTCAGAGGCTTAGTCCATTATGGTCATGGCAAGAAACATGGCAGTGTGCAGGGCAGACATGGTGCTGAAGAAGCCAAGAGTTCTATCTCCTGATCAGCAAGCAGGGGAAAGAGACTGTGTGCCACACTGGATCTGGCTTGAGCATATGTGAGACCTCAAAGCCCAACTCCACAGTGACACACTTCTTCCAGCAAGACCACACGCCTAATAGTGCCACCCACTATAGACAATCACTCAAACACATGAGTCTATGGGGGGGGTCATATCTATTCAAATCACCATATACATGCTCATGAATCTTCAAAGCTATTCGAGTTTCAACTGCCATTTTACTTCTGTACGCTTGGGCCAGTGTGGGATTCGGAGGGAGAGGAGGTAGGGATCTCTACAGAAGCAATGACAACTCTTATAATTAGCCTGTCTTCTCTCTGCTGGGCTGACTTGGCTTTTGTAGAGTCCTTGAAATACACTGTATTTGGAGCAGGTATGTGGTATAATCTCTTTGCTTTTGTTATATGTGAAGAAATTCACTTTGAAGCAGATGAAATCACATCCCATGGCTGACAAAGATAAGAAGAGGAGACAGAAGGATGTTGTTGTATTCAGGAACATTCTTCCCTCCCTCAGTTAACCGGCTCTGCCCCAAAATGAATTTTAGGCAGAAAGAGTGGAAAGGGGGAACTTTATTAGTTCTCTGTCCTGCTGAATAACAAAAGCAGCAGACTATGGAGCTTATAAGCAAGCCTTTACTTCACACAGTTCTGGAGGCTGAGCCATGTAAGATTAAAGCACCATGAGAATTACCTCTGGTGAGGGCCACTTCCTGCTTGCAAGTTTGGTCCCTTACTGTGTCCTTGCAGGGGGCAGGTGTCAAGAGAGTTCTCTGGACCCTTCTCATAAACTGACACCAATCCCATCCTCATGGGCTCTAACCTCAGCTCCCCAAGGCTTTACCACCTGGTAAGTATCAGAAGATGGGATGGGGGTAGAGTCACAGAGACACGAGCCTTCAGTTTGTAATGGGGGCCTTTGGGCAACTTCATAGCAGTATGAAGGAAGCTTGGGTGGAGCCAAACCACACAGAATCTTTAACTGGGATTAACTGGTAGGTAGTGGACAAGTGGCTTTGGTTGTCGGAAACAGGCAGTGATTAGGAATTTTCAGCTCTTATTTCTTTGTCTAGAGAACAAAACTCAGGAGAAAAGATTTAGAGCAGTGGTTCTCAGCCTTCCTAATGCTGTGACCCTCAACACAGTTTCTCATGTTGTGATAAACCCCAACCCCCCCAACCCCATAAAATTATTTTGTTGCTACTTCATAACTGTAATTTTGCTACTGTTATGGATTGCAATTTAAATATCGCATATGCAGGATATCTTATATGTGACCCCTGTGAAAGGGTCATTTGGCCCCCCTAAAGGGGTTGTGACCCACAGGTTGAGAGTCACTGATTTAGAGAAAGGATGTTCGTCCACTCCTCTTGGAAGTAGATCTACAAGGTTAGCTATTCATAGCTGTAAGAAAATACTTGAAATAATCAGCTTACAAAGAGGAGATATTTGGAATCGGGCTTGCATAGGCTACAGTCCACAGTCACTTGTCCCCACTGCTCTGGGTCCAAGGAAGCATAGCCCATCCTGCCAGGAGTGTGGGAAGCTCTGGGCAGTAAAGGAGGAGACAGAGAGTGAGCTCATCCATCACTTAGTGGCCCAGCTTCCTTCTAGCCCTGCTTCCTTCTGTTTGGTTTTGATTATTTGACATGCTGGAGATGAAAACCAGGGCCCTGGGCATGTTAGGCAAGTGCCCCACCTCAGAGTTACCCCTGAAACCCACAAACTTCCTAGTAGTTCCACCGTCTCTCATCAGCACCATAAGCTGACAGCCAAACCTTTGAGGTTACGTTCTAGAACCAACCTGGTGATCCACAATGATAGTAAGGGTTTCTCTGACTTCTCTGAGGTTCAGGCTTGGAGTGTTGAGAAATTCAGTCTGTGTGTATTATGTGGACATGCTCAAGCATGACATAATCCCTGTTGTGATTAGTCCGATGAAATGCAGACATTTTCCCCTCTTCTCCATCCATCTTGCCTCTGACAGTTACAGAGCTTCTACCTCACTGTTGAGCACGGGAAGATCAAGTCTCATGACTCATAATGAAAGCCATGCACACAGACCCAGAACACACATCTACACACGTGACTGAATTGGGTAAGGTATTTAGATTGCACGGTTTTCTCTCTCACTTCTCAGGCCTGTGGCGTGTGAACAAATAGTATCTGTTAGAGGCATCATCACCCAGGAGCAGAGAACAGACAGGAAACTCTCACTGTTTTATTTCCTAGCTTCTACACACAGGGAGGCTGTTATGATCTTCGCTGACTCGTGACTGTCCCCAGCTCCTCGAAACCTCATTAACATGGGAATAATATGAATCTTCACTGAAGACAACAAAGAGACAGCCCACACTGCACATATGGTGTCGTCTCATTTGTAAGAGAATATAGACATAGAAAGCGGATGGACAGAAATATGCATGGGTATTTCTGTCAGTTGTCTCTGGGTTTTGAGACAACAAGGAAACACTCATTTCTTTTTTGTGTCTCTCAGCTCGGTGCGCCTTCTTTTTCACGGAACTTGCTTCCAAGGGGCCTTTGCTGTTTCTCGAGTTAGGTTCACTCTCTAAAATCAAAGATTTGCTGCTTCTTTAGCAACATTGTGCAAATGTATGAAGGTGTGTTAAGAGTTTTAAGTCAGGCATGATTGCTTACACTTGTAATCTCAGTACAAGGGAGACTGAGACAGGAGGATTGCTCTAAATTCAAGACAAGACTATCCTGGTTATCTATGTATCTATGTATCTATCTATGTATCTATCTATGTATCTATCTATGTATCTATCTATGTATCTATGTATCTATGTATCTATGTATCTATCTATCTATCTATCTATCTATCTATCTATCTATCTATCTATCTATCTATCCATCCATCCATCTATCTATCTCTCTATCTATCTGCAGGCCAACTGTGGCTACCGAGAAAGATATTTTTAGACGTTGTTTATTTTATTGGCTTTAATTGTGTGCATTCATGTGTGTCAATGGATGGGTACGTGTCCATGAGTATAGGTGAGGCCAGACACATCAGCTATCACTGGAGCTGGAGTTACAGGCAGCCGTGAGAGGCCCAGTATAGGTGCTAGGATCCTGACTTCTGTAGGGGCCTAAGTGCTCTTACACCATTGATGCATCTCTCTCGCCCCCATAGAAAGAGCTTGTCTTGAAAATCAAATCCAAAACAAATGCACAAAAGAAAATAGTTTTATACACTGTACCAGCAGTTCCCTGTAATAAATGGATACATGCCTTGTTGCATCATAGAGGCATTCTGGTGCATAGACTCCAGGGTCCCAGAAAATTAAGTGGGTGGTTTGATGTTTCGTCAATAATAGGGTCAAGGTTGGCTTATTCAATTGTTCTTTTTCTTTTTAAACTCCAGATCAGTGTGCCATGTAGATGCGGTGATTTGACCAGTGGTCTGGAAAGTTCCCGTATATGAAAACTAAGTGTCTTAAAAAAAAAAAAAACACTCCACCATAGTTCATTGAGTACTTTAATATAAAACAATTTTTCAGCTTACAAAAATAAAAAGGGGAACTGCACTGTGTTCGAAACTAGACTGGGAGGAAAAAAAGTGATTCTGAAGAATTTCCTCCAGGTGTAAATATAGCTGAGGAAATCAAAGATAATTGCCGGTCATACACAGAGGCGTGCTTTATTCATAAAAATAAAGGGTACCAAACTATGGAATCAGGATTGAACATTTGTGTACATAGGACTTTTTCTCTATAGGCATTTAAATTGGTGCAACTGCCTACCACTTACACATTGTATTGATACAGTTAGTATAGAAAAAGAAAATGTTCATTTTTACTATCTAATGGAATAGATAATTTAACACTATCTCAATAAAAAGACTACTATCAATAAATATTACATGGCAGGCAAAAATCAATAAAATTTTTCTTGAGTGCAGGCTATGTGTGCTGTTCTATACAATGTGGTGGTCAGAGGGCCACCTTCTGTGGCTTCTCTCATCTCTTCCTGTCACCCTGCAGGAGGATGCTGGGATTACAGCTGTGTACTGTGTTTAACTTTTTTTTTTTTTTTTTTTTGGTTTTTCGAGACAGGGTTTCTCTGTGTAGCCCTGGCTGCCCTGGAACTCACTCTGTAGACCAGGCTGGCCTCGAACTCAGAAAGCCACCTGCCCCTGCCTCTCGAGTGCTGGGATTAAAGGCGTGCACCACCACCGCCCGGCTGTGTTTAACTTTTACATGGCCTCTGGAGATGCAATCCCAGACCATCAGGTTTATAAGGCAAATGGCCCCTGAAATTTGCCTTTCTAGTGAGTATGCCACAGACAATGCATCTTACACGCCCCGCATGCGTGATCTTGTGAGGGACACAGTTACCATACATCCAGCTAAACAAGGGAAGACTCTGATGGAGGTAGTGGAACACTACCTGTAATTCTTGCTCCTTCTGAACTGGCGAGGTCCTTGCTCTCAATGAGTTTGTAGTCTTGTTGGTAAGCTTTTGAATATGTGAGCATTTAATAAATCAAGCATCGTCTGTGAAGGAATTATATTAAACATGAGCAGGCGTTGACATATGGGACACAGCAAAGAAGGGTTTGGGTGGCCGAGTTATAAAGGGGCTGAGGTAAGGAAGCAAGTTTTCATGTCAGGACTTTACCTCCTGGAGTGTAAGACCTGCTATGTGTCTGGCCACTGCCTGCACTTCATTTTGGCCATTTAACTTGTCATCTATTCCTCCAATAATGTTGAATAACAAAAAATCTCCTCAATCCCAGTGGCTTGCATCACAAACGTTTATTTTTTTTTTTTCGTATGGCTGGGGATTGGCTGGGATTCAGCTAATCTTGGCTCTGCTCCTCTGGGCCTGGCTCCCAGTTACAAGCCTACTCTGGGCTGGCTTCCTAGAGTTCCTGCAGGGACTGGCACTGCCTGAGGCATGTCTTCTCATGGTGAGGGCAGAGACACAAGAGGCTAAGTCTCACCGTGGAAGCACAAGGAAAACTTCTGTTGTATCACTTTCACATCTGTCTTTCAAAGTGAGTTCTAAGGCCAAGCCAAACATCAGGGGGATGGGGAAACACCCACCACAGATTCCTTGAGAGCTACTGCAAAGTCCCACGATGAGAACCATGGATGGATCATCCTGAAGCAAGGAGGGCTAAAGGATAGGAAATAATCCATGCAGCCACAGTTATGGGATTGATAGCATGGGTGGCAGACATGGGCTGTACTTGTAGTCTAATTGATAGAATGCTTGCCGAAGTGTGCACAAAGCCCTGAGTTTGTTATCCAGCATCAAGTTAACTGGGTGTGGTAGTGCACATCTGTGATGTTAGCACTGGGCAGGTAGAGGCAGGAAGAGAAGAGGGTTAAGGGTATTTTCATCTACATAGCAAATTGCAGGCTAGTCTGTATGTTTGAAACCCTGTCTGTGATGGTGATGATGATGGTGGTGGTAGTGTTAATGATGATGATGATGATGATGATGAAAAAGATGAGCCCAGGTAGGAAAATGCAGGTGTGGGCTGATGTATTTTTTCTGTTGGGCTGAAGTGAAAAGATGAGCAGTCGTGTGATGCTCTCCCAGAGTTACAGAGTAGTTGGTGTGTACAATGGCAATGCAGATAGACTGGTGTTAAGTGAGACCTCATATTGGAAGAAAGTTTTATTGGAGGACAAAGCTTTGGCCAACAACCAGGTAAGGAGAGAGTACACACATGTAGTGAGTGAGACCGGAAAGGTCAGAGCAGGCTCCTAACCCTCTGGGGTGCCTGGTCAAGAGGAACACCCCAAGTCATTCTCACTTCTATGTTTCTATGATGTCAGGGCTACTTCCTTCCCCAAAATCCCCTCAGCGGCTAAGCATCACAGTAGCACATGTGACAACCCATGACGGCCTCTGAAAGTTCTTCTTTTGGTCCCTTCGGCAGGTGGCTGACGAGTGGAGAGACTGGAGCCCAGCCTGCTTTGGGGTTGTCGTCACTAAGACCAGCTGTGGAAGCCTGGCCAGCAGTACCCAGCGGCATGCCTGGGCAGCACAGTGCTGTGTTGTGAAATACCAGATACCTCGTTCATCTGGAGGGGACTCCAACAAAGGTCTGCACCTATTGGTGCTTAGCTCCGTGGTAGAACACTTGACTGTTAAAAAAGAAGTCTCTGAGTTTCAGCAGCAGCACTAAGGCCCAGGCCAGGGGTGGGGGTGGGGCAGGCCTTTGATCATAACACTGGAAACACAATGGTAGGCAGAGCTTGGTGGGTTTGAGGCCAGCCTGGTCTACACAGTTAATTCCAAGACAGGCAGAGCTCCATACATTGTGAGACCCCGTCCCCAAAATAAGCAAATGCTGTTACCACCCAGATCACATTGTCTTCAGAGGTTACCTGGGTAGGAGTAGGGTCTCCTAATCCCATCGTCTTCCACATACAGTGAGAAGAATACCAGCTAATTTACCATACAAAAAAAGCTGAATTTAAAAAAAAACAAGCAAACATGTAAACCAGGTGTGGTGGCTCAGTCCTATAATCCCAGCCCTTAGGAGGCTGAGGCAGGAAAATCGTGTCTTAGCTTGCAACCTTGGCTGCATAGTAAGACCTTGTTTCAAAACAACAAAACAAACAACAACAACAAACAAACAAAACCCAAAAACCTCCTACCAACTCAACCACAACTCTTTCAATCTCTAGCAGGTAGCATTTGTAAGTGCTAGTTCAAGGAGAACAAATATCTCACACGTCTAACTATTCCAGTATATTTACTTGTGTGTGTGTTTGTGTGTGTGTGTGTGTGTGTGTGTGTGGTGTCTGGTGTATGTGTGTGATATGTGGTGTGTGGTGTGTGTTTGTGTGTGTGTGTGTGTGTGTGTATGTGTGGGGTATGGTGTATGTGTATGGTATGTGGTATGTGTGTGGGTTTGTGTATGTGGTATGTGTACGTGCCTGTGTACGTGCATATGTAGATGTGTGCATTCATGTGTGTGTGGTGTGTATATGTGGTGTCTGATGTATGTGTGTGGTACATGGTGTGTGTGTTTGTGTATATGGTGTGTGTACATGCCTGTGTATGTAGATGTGTGCATGTGTGTGTATACTCGTGCCTTTGTGTACACATGTGTGTATGTGCATATTTGTGTTGTATGTATGTGTATATGTGTGGTGTGTGTGTTTGTGTGTGTGTGTACACAAGTGTGTGGAGGCCATGGGTAAACCTTGATGTCACTTTCTGAGGAGTGATTCAGCTTGGTTTTTGAGAGGGGGTCTCTCTTTGGGGTCTGGGGCTTTCTGGAATCACAAGCCCACTATACCCTTTGTAAAGCTTTGTTTAAAATATGGCTCCTGGGGACCAAATTCAGCCCCTTGTGCTGTGCAGCCGGCACTGTACTGACTGAGTTATCTCTTCAGCTCTGTTTTTTTTTTTTTTTTTTTTCTCTTTCCAGTCTCATTCTATAGGCACTGCTGCCTCAGACAGTGCAGCCAGGAGCAGGCTGAAGCCTGATTTAAAAGACAAAATTCCTGGGACGCTCCCAGGCAGGGAAGTCTGGTTAGAAAACCCGTACAAACAGGTCTCATGGTAGAAATGTCTACCTCCATCCAAGCCCCCACCACAGACCCCCACCCCAGACACACCCCATCCCCCACCCAAGCTCCTACCACAGACCCATCACAGCCTCTACCTCAGCACCTACCACAGATTTCATTCCAGCTTCCACCACAGACCTACCACAGACCCACAGTCCCCACCACAGCTCCTACCACAGACCCCCCCAACTGCCAAAATAGCCCCCATCACAGCCCCCAACACAGCCCCCACCAGTCCCCACCACAGACCCACCACAGCCCCCACCACAGATCCACCACAGACCCACTTCAGTCCCCACCACAGACCAGCCCCATCCCCATCTGACCAGAGGCTTGCTAGAGGGAGAAGGCAGTTTCAGTCATTGCTTGGACCCGGCTGTGTTTAGCATAATGGGTTGTAAGCTGTCCTCAATAAATGGGCGCTTATTGAATAAATGAATGTATCTAAATTCACTCTATATTCACAGTGCGTATCCACTCCACATCAGCTCAGGCCAGCCACTGGCTTCCAGTCACTGGCACAAACTGAGCATACAGAGTATGGTTGTATGTTAGGGCACAGAGGAGCAGCTGAGCTGTGTAAGACCTGTAGGAGGGTTTGAAGTAGGGTGAGTTGTGTAATGATGGACATCGAGTGATTCAGGTGTGTGTGTGTGTGTGCGTGTGTGAGAGAGAGAGAGAGAGAGAGAGAGAGAGAGAGAGAGACTTACTTGTGTTTAGTAGCCTTGCTGCTAGGTTTAACAAGAACTCATGTTTCTTCTGTCAAAGGTTCAAGGGAACTTCCCCATAGTATTTTAAGACAAAACATGGCCTCTTGTGGGTTCTACATGGAAATTCACCAGGACGTCACCAGCCTTTGTAAAGGTCTGCCTCTTTTCCTGTCCTGAAATGGCCAGTCTGGGCAGCACCTGGAAACTCAGTCTTGACCTTGAACTTGGCCTTAAGCCCAGAGTCCCCAGCAGGTGGGGTTTTGGTCTCCCTCCCCGCCCGGGCCCCCCACCTCCATTTCTAGCAACTCTCTTTAGCTCCTGCCAATCTCATGCTTTGTGCTTATGGAGAGGGCTGCCCTCAGTTTTCATATCCATCAGCAGAACTGGGGTCCTGGTACACATTTCCTCTCTCTAATCCACAAGCTCGTGTCGGGTTTGGGAAAGAGGAACTGTAGCCACCCTGGGAAGGTGAAGTTATCTTGAGGTGGGCATGCTGGGGTGCACCTTCGTTCGGTACCAGCACTTGGGATGTGGGGTTGGGCAGATCTCTGAGTTCAAAGCCAGCCTGGTTTACATAGCTGGTAGCCAGCTAGAGCTACCAGCTTGTTTCCTCATCCCACTATGGCCACACTGAATAAATCTCCTCCCTCTGCATGTCTCTAATTAGCATACTGGGGACAGGTGGCTGAGCCTGTTTCCCTCGATTTAACCCTGATACCACCAGTAGTTCACACAGGTATGACAGGCACCTCAGGCAGTGGCCCCTGAGCTCCCAGCCTTGGAAGACACATGGACGCCCAGCAAGAGTTCTCAACTAGGACAGATGTACTTGAGAGGCTGAGTGGCCACGGGGTCCCATGGCCAGGTTTCAGGTTTCAGGGGATGGACTATTTCGGAAGCTATAGGGACCATTAGCCAAGGACACCTGGACAAAGCAGGCAGAGGTGTCACACTGCTGCCAGAGGCTCTCCAGTTTCACACCTGTGCCATTCCATCGGGGAACACTGGCTGAGTTGTTTAACAAAGCATGCTCCCTTGGAACAGACCAAGTCTGGGTCCAGGTCAGGGTTCTGCTCTGGTTGGAGGACCCTGGCTCCCAGGGGCCTTTCCCAGATGTCACTCGTCTGAGTCCTTGAAATGCTGTTATCATGCATAGCAGACAAAACGACCGGTGTTCTGAGATTCCTCAGGTCTTGCTCCTATGTGCGTGATTTCTGTCAGTGTGAAAGCACAGCTCATCCTCAAGGTAAAGAGTTTACTTAGTGTGAGTGACAGCGGCCTGGGAAATATGAATTTGGTTTACCCCAAATTCTAGGTTAGAGGGTGGCAGCAGTTTCTTGATGTTTACACAGTGACAGACCAAGAACGTCACAAAGCAAGGCATGTTTCGAGTTCATTGGCTGGTTGCAGCAATGGGGGGACGTCCCTGTCACAAGCTGGTGATGCTATCAGATGTTGTTCTTCTGCCAAATTATAATTTTTAGATTATTTATTTTATGTGTATTTTTTAAAAAATATTCTTTTTTCTTTCTTTCTTTCTTTTTTTTTTCTCTTGTTGTTTTTTTGAGACAGGGTTTCTCTGTGTAGCCCTGGCTGTCCTGGAATTCACTCTGTAGACCAGGCTGGCCTTGACCTCAGAAATCTGCCTGCCACTGCCTCCCAAGTGCTGGGATTAAAGGCATGTGCCACCACTTCCCAGCATGTATGAGTGTTTTGTCTGCATGCATGCATGTATACAATGTGTGTGTGTGTGTGTGTGAGCACACGCACATGCATGTTGTTTGTAGAGGTCTAAAAAAGGCCTCAAGTTTCCTGGAACTGAAGTTATGGGTAACTGTGAGCCCCTACAAGGATCCGTTGACCGCTGAGCTGGATCCCCTCGCAACATTCTTAACCTCTGGATCGGTAGGAAGTGCAGATCTGTTTGTACAATCCAAAGAGGATTTTTACCTGATAGTTACAAGGTTGTTAGGTCACACACAGACGTGAGCAATGAATCGCTATTTAAGCGGCTGATCTAACCCAAGATAATTTTGTTCTGGACTTGCAACATTCCAACTCTCCACAAATGCTGACATCTTCATCAGCCAGCCAGCCTTGTAGAATGTTTAACATGGGTGTGGTTCTTTAAAAAAAAAAGGTGATTTAATTTTGTGTTTCCTAGTTGTACGTTTCCTCAGTGAACATCACTATGCTGATCTCTGGTGGTATGGTTCGAATCTGCAACATCTCCCACCAGTTACTATTTTGAGTGCTTGTTCCCAGCTGGTGGTCTTATCTGGGAAGGCTGTGCCCCGGGGAAGAGGTGGGGCCTGGCTGGCAGCTGCAGCGTATGGAGGACAGGCCTTTGATGGCACAGCCAAGTCTGCAGCTCCTTCTGTATCCTGGTCTCATGGGTCCACTGCACACCACAGCTTCCACGGCATCAGTCCACCACGTGGTCTACTCTATGGAAGGCTGACGTCTCTCTGACACCAGGTGAATGGGACTTGGCTTATTCAGTGGCCCTGCTGAGGCTTTGGCTCAGAGCAGAGCCTGACCTGACCAGGGACTCTGTAGGCAAGAAGGGATAATGCTCACCCCAAGGGAAAAAATGAGATAGTGTCAAAGCAACCAAACATCCCGGGAGTGGGATTAAGAATGCATTTATGATCGGCCGTAGGTATGAGCTGACAGAGGTCCTTCACGGGGCTTCAAGTCCTTAAAGCCTGAAGATCGTGACTGGGCATGCTGATGTGTGTCTATAACTCTGGAAGTATAAAGGCTACAGCAGGAGGGTCATGACTTCAAAACCAGCTTGAGCCCCAGAGAAAGACCATCTCAAAAATTACCTTAGTAGTGAGTTAAAGATTATGTGGTCTTTGGTGGGTGAAGCTCTTAGAGATGAAAGCTGGACTCTGTTAACTGTGTTAGTCACAGCAGAGCTGTAATTTAAAGGTGGCAGCAGCCCTTTCCAGGCATATCCACCGTCCACACACACACACACACACACACACTAATGAGGAGAGCGGGAAACAGAGAAGAAGCCCTCCTTGGTTTCATGTTATATCCCAAGAGACTATCCTGTGAAGGAGAAGGGTCCCTCCAGCTTGCACAGGAAATGAGAAGCACTCACCATCCAAGTTCCTCTGATGAAGGAAGAGGGATGATGCTTGCGGTTTACTAGCTCTGAATCCTCATCCATAAGAGATGCCAGGTTTCACACAGACACACACAAACACACAGACACACAGACACACACAGAGACACATATACACATATACACACACAGACAGACATATACACACACATGCACACACACACACACACACACACACACACTCACCACAGGCCACACACATCGTTTGTACTCACTACCATCTGGGTTGGTCCTTAAGTGCAATACACTGCCCAAGCAATTCCTCTCACATTCAGGCATGTAAGCAGTAGCTAAGGGATTGCTTGATATGCTGTGGTCCCAAATGAGAAAAAGGAGCATGTCACATAGAACACGTATTTTAAACCCACACCAAATTTAAAAAAAAAAAAGTCACCGAGGGTGCCCTGTGACAAATGAAACCTCTCAAAACCAGCTCCCAGGCCTCGGGAGCCGAATCCAGCCACAGAGAGACCCAGAGAATGCCAGCGGGCAGAGCTCTGGCTCTATCAGGCCAGCCTGGTCCTGTTTAAGCGTGGTCCAGTATCCTAGCACACTCCTCCCTGGAGAAGGACCTTCCCCCACCAGCATGGCTGAGCTAATGTAATTTGGACCCAGAGTGTCCCCCAATAGCCTGTGTGTTGGCAACTTAGTTTGAGTGATGGCAGCATTTTTAAGGGATGGGTCCCAGTGGGAGGTTTTCAGGCCTGTTGGCTATCTGCTCTTGTTGGAGATTGAAGGGAAACGTGGGGCATGGTTACAATGCTCTTCCTGCTTGCCCATGAAGTAAGCTGCTCTTTTTCTACCACATGTTCCTGTGATAATATGCTACTCCAAAAAAAAAAAATCAGTTTCAACAGGTCATGGATTAAAACCTTTGAGGCTGAGAACCCAAATAAACCTTTCCCTTTATAAGCTGAATGTCTTGGGTGTTTGTTGCCGTAAAGAAAAACTATCTGACACAATGACTTTTCTGCCCTAATCTTAGATACAGTCACAGCCTTGGGGACTACTCCTTAGCTTCCCAGTCCCTAGTCACCTACTTCCTGCTTGATCCATTCTCTTTTGGACAAACTGACCATGCTTGGGCCACAGTGACCTTAGCTTTAGTCCCAGATTGCTACCTCTTATCTGTGACTGCTATCACAGATAAACTGTCTAGACTCCGGTCTCCACACAGTCCCACCTTGGGAGAAGTAGACTGTTGACTTCACGGTGGTGCTTAGATCTTCAGGGACAGGCTGCTAGGTCAGCCACAGGGCAACCAAAGAACAGTCTTTAACTTAGTGACGGGGTGTTTCTTCTTAATGAGTTTTTAGCTCATTGAGTGGCCATAAGAATAGTTGAAGTCTCCTTGTTTGGTTTGACTTTCAGCTGTGTTACTGAAAGAACATTTGTAGAATGTTCTAAAGAAGTTTTGCACCAATGAGGTGTCTCAGTTGGTGCCTTACAAACAGGAACATTTGAGTTTGGACCCAAGAGCTTATGTAAACGGCCATGTGTGGTGGCGATCTCTTGTGATCCCAGTGCCCCTGAGGTGGGAGGCAGAGATAGGCAGGTCCCTGGAAGCTCCCTGGCCTGGTAGTCTAGCGAACTTAGCAAAGATCCAAGTCCATGAGAGATCTGGTGTCCAACAACAGGTGACCAGGACCTGAGGATGGCACCTGAAGTTGTCCTCAGAACCTGTACACACATGCACTCTAGGACTTCTCCCGTGAGCACGTGTAATCACGTGCACACCAGAAGAGATGTAATGAAGTTGAGAGGGCGTGGATCTTCTTGTTAGCAAGTGAGGGCCACCAGGAAACTCACTCACTAATTATCCTAATTACCCTTGTCTAGCAGTGTTCTCTCGTTCGGGCATATCTGAGCATTCATGTCTTTGCATTTGGAAATGGGCATTGTACCATGTCCCACTGGAAGCCTCCTAAGGATTATGGTGTGATGCATATGCGCATGCCTGCGTCTCACTCTGGAGCTGCTAATTTCTCACCTCCTGGCTGTGCTGTCTGACTGCGCTGACATCCATGGTGCTGGTGATGTGTTCCTGAAAAGAAACTCTTAAGTAATTTTTAGCACTTTTGTGCACAAGGCTGCCTCACTGCTAATGGAATTGATGACAAATCCTTTCTCTCCCTATGGCTCTTCCTGGGAACTGGGGCTCTCAGACTCGCTTGGATGGAGGAGGGACTGTAAGGTTCCCTGGCTTTTCTCTGCAACATTGAACACATGGCATCTCCAGGGCTGCGTGCAACAAGAAAAGGATGGAGCTGAAACAATTGCCACTCAACAAATCTCATCACCTTGTAAGGATGCTTGCACGTGTAGGGAAGTCAGAACCAGACACTGGAAAGCACACACCTGAAAGATGGTCCTTGGACTCACTGCCTACTCAGGGGGAGAGGAGATGATGCTCATGTGCAACACTTTTAGTAACCTACCAACAAGAAGTTACTGTCACTGCTGTTTGAAAGACCAAGACCTGGGAGCTGGGGAGATATCTCAGTCAGTAGACTGCTCACCATGACATGATGACCTGAGTATGAACCCCAAGCTTCTAGTTAGTCATGGCCGTGAATGTCTGTTACATGGTGTTGTAGAGGTAGAGACAGGATTCACAAGTCTCCCTGACCAGGAAGTCTGACTGAATCAGTGAACTCCAGTTTCAACAAGAGGTTCCGTCTCAAAAATAAAAAGGTAGAGGGTGATTAAAGACACCTGACATAGACCTCTGGGTTGCACACATACTTGCTCACAGATACACCCTTGCACATACACACACTCATATACACACACCCTACATACACACACACCTGTATATATACACACACACATCCTTGCACACACACACACACATACATGCACACAAACGCAAACATGCACACACATATCTGCACACATATACACACACACCCTCACTCATACACACACACCTGCACACACACCCTTGCACACATGCACGCACAGACACACCAAGAGCCAGCTTTGTTACTATGCAAACATGAAGAGGGTGAGCATCTGGGGTGGAGATCTATTGGGGAGAGAACCGTGGGGCTATGGTAGCGGTGACTCGCCTTACCCAAGCTAAGTACCATGCCGCTTTGTGGTTCCTAAGGGACTGTGAGGTTCCACAAGCATCCTCACCCCACTGAGAGCTATGTCTGTAAACAATGATGACAGAGGCTTTGTGCCTTGCTGGATTCTCGTGAATGCTACATTTCAAAGACAAAAATGTTAATGAGTCATTTCCTAATCCTTAAGTGTCTCAATGAAGCCGTGACGGAGATGGCTGCGGGCCAAGAGCTGCAGAAATCTCTTTGGCGTGCATTTATTATGGCCCATTTCCGAGTAGTCTAGTTGTCACTTTCAGATGACTCTCATCACAGAGCCCTGCATGAGGTCGTGGGTCCCCCTCATCCCACCCCCACCCCCATGCTGCCTGAGCCTCGAGGGTGCTTTCCTTAACAACCCACAGAAGCTGTGTGTCAGCCCATTTTGCACATCACGATCTGAAGGAAAAGTTGCTTGCTGACAGGCTTGGATGGGTTTGTTTGTCTAGCGCAATGTTTTGAGTCATTTGTAGCGTTTAAGATATTTCATTTAAAAAAAATCTCTATTTTAGGCTGCTCTTAACAAACCTTTTGGAAGATTTGGCAACTCTTAGGTTTCAAAGGAACCAGGAACAAATGGCTAACTGGGGCGCCTATTAATAGATCAGAACAGTTGCTGGCCAATTCTCCCAGCATCCCTCAGTACCTGTGGCTCCTCTCAGCACTTCTCACCCTGCCCCCTAGCCTAAACCTCTCCAGCCAAGGGGCTGGTCTTCCCTTCCATCCAGCTTTGGATGACTATGTAACTCAGTCATTTTGTGCCCTCGTGGTCCCTTGGTCCCTTGATTTGCTTCTCTTCGTGTGCGGCTGGCTCCTCTCTCGGTCAGCTTGTCCCGACTTCTCTTTCTCTCTTATCTCCTTGCTCTCTTCTCATGGCCCAGTGCAGCCTAGACCCTTCCAGATGCCTCTGCCTGGGCTCTCCCTCACGTCTATAATCAAGCCTTCTCTTCAACAATACCTGGGAGTAGTCATATCATCCTTTTCATTCAGGCCTCACTATTGAAGATGCTACTCTCACTTGGCTAGAGCCCAGGAGTGGCTGTTTCTTTCAGATAGGCTGTGGCTTCTCAGTTTCCCATAGTCTCCATGACTCACTGCCGCTCTCTTCTTACAGAGCCACATTCATTCTCAACTGGCGTTATTTACTCATATTGTCTTCCTTGTCTCGGAGGCCCTTTTCCGTTGCTGCAATAAAATAAAAGCATGACTCACTTTGCTAGTGAACAGAGGCTTGTTAACTTTGAAGGGGGGTGGGGACAGTTCATTGAAACTCACAATTTTGGAGTCCAAGAAAGTCCAAGATTAGGGGAATCCCTCTGATCTGGTCTCTGGTCGGGACTCCTTTGTCTGGGTCAACCACATCCTTGCAGAAGCACACGAGAAAGTGAGAAACCATGAAGCAAGTTGGAGCCTAGGAGGTTGATCCAGGGGCTTGTACACACTCTATTTATTTATTTATTTATTTATTTATTTATTTATTTATTTATTTTATTGTCTTTGCTGACTGGCTTTCTTTCATTTGTTTTGAAACAAGATCTGACCCAGAGTCCAGCCTGGCCTACAATTCACTCTGTAGCCCAGGTTGGCCCTGAACTCCTCTGCCTCCTAAATACTAGGATTTGCAGGCATGAGGTAGGATGCCCAGCTCTGGGCAGGCGCCCTTACAGCAGCTCAAATGAGAATTCACTAGGGTCCTGGGAGCATCTCATTAGCTTCGTCCTGGAGGAGAGCCTTCAGCCAAGTAATCACTTCCCACCAGGCCTCTCATCTTAGAGGTTCCAACATGTCTTAGCATCCATCACCTTACTGGGGACCAAGCTGTGAACACCTGAGCTCTCTAGGACACTCTCAAACCCTGTCTAAGCCACATCATCCACTTCCAACCAAACCTTGTCAATTTGTGTTCATTCCTTCCAACTATTCTGACTTCAGGATGACCAGAAGTGCATATTCACAGAAGGCTGTTTTGGACATGCAAAGGAGTTAATTTTATTTGTCTATACTGGGATGCAACAAGCCACAGATCTTAGCACTCAGCAGAAGGCATTCAGTTGGCTCAGGCACTCAGCCTATGGGCTGAAGGTCAGCTATGGGCTGGGCTCAGCTTGAGGGGTGGCTAAGTGACTGTCTTCCTGGGCGTCTCATGATCTTCTTGGACTAGTAGCTGTCCAGGGAATCTTCTTCCCATGGTGAAGGCAGAGGCACCAGAGAGAAATCAACCCACAGTGATTTCTACCATTTTCTATGGCCAGCAAGTCAAATGACCAAACCCAAGGTCAGATACTGGGATCACATTTCTGCCCACAACTGTTGGGTTAGACGGCACTCGTGTAGAGAGGCTTACCTTTCCTTGTCTTGGCTTTTGTCTACCTGTAGATGATTGGTGGATCCTTGGAATTTCATTGCCTGGGAAGCTGTCTGTCTGGGGATTTGACCCCTGAACAGAATAGCCATTTGTTTATGATGAAAGAATTTGGTAGAATGGTACTATCAGTTACATTTTTGAAAACTCAAAATCAAAGGTCAATTATATGGGTAGATGGGATTTAACCACCATCAAAATACTGAATTCCGAGGCTTGGGTGTCTCCCTGGTTGGTGGCATGCTACATAAATTGTCATACCTCATGGCCAGGACGAGCAATGCCACCTATGGCTCCGCAGACAGAGGACTCCTGGAGTTCCACGTTCTCTCCTCCTCTGGACTAGGTACTATGCAACCTTCCTTCACTGTACCCTTTAACCTGTAACCCTTCACCGTGAGCAGCTGGATTCGTGGATATAACAGTCTTCGGTGCTTTCTAAGCATCCTTGCAGTGAGTTAGCATGTGAAGGACTGGGTTTGAGGGACCCTCTCCAATGTGGTCTAGTGTTCTGTCATAGTCCCTGACTTTGCAGATGGCATTAACAGTGTCACACGGAAACATGGAAGGGTGGACATGGAGCTATAACTGCCACACACCCTGGCCTCCTAAGGACTTCTCTGGTCACTTTCTGTCCATCACTGAGCATTCTCCGTGTGCCTGGTGCTGTTCTAGGATCTGAAACTAGATGAGGCGGGGTGAGGAAGACACAGCTGTGAATTCTAACGAAGACAGAGTCCACACAAGCAGAGGAATGTGTGAGAGGCGAGACTGTGAGGAGAACTGAGGGGTCAACACACCAAAGGGAGGTAGTGGGGATCAGCTCTTCACATGGCGCACTTAGGAGAGCCACTTCTGGGGCTGAAGAGATGGCTCCATGGTAAAGAGGGCTTCTTCCTGATTCCAGAGGACCTGCATCACTGGGGTACACAACTGCCTGTTACTCTAGCTCCGGGGGGGAGGGTCAATCTGACTCCTTCTTCCTAAAGCCTCAGAAGGTGCCCTTCCCCCTGACACACACACTAAAGTAAAAGACATTTCTGGGAAAGTGACATTTGAACAGACTTGAGCAAAAGAGGAAGCTGGGTCTGTGATTCAGGCCATGCAGATTCTAGAGAGAGGCCCCCACAATACCCCCCCAAATCTCCCAACTCCCTTCCCCCACCACCCAGGGCCAACATTGACAAACACTCATTCAGTGGAGGGTTCCTTCGCCTGGTCTTTAGAGGGCTATGTGGCTCAGCGGAGAAGCTGAACAGGTGAGCCTTCCCTCCCACAGGCCCCTAGAGTCAGGCCTGAGGCAAGTTTCTCTGCCTTGTGTTTGTGTGTGACAGGCCAGATGACCACACGCTCCATCCTGAAATCATCCCAGTGCTGTCGCTCCTCCTCAGACAATGGCCAGCAGTGTTTCCAAATATTACTAGAGTCTCAAGGGAAAAAAAAAAAGGTCAAAAAGAAAGATTCTGAAAATAAAAGTTATTTCTATTCATTTCTTCAGCCCTATCAGTTAATAAATAAGCCCCTCTTTGGAAAGTACAGGGTGACTAAGAATTAGCCTGGAGGGGAAAACCTAGTGGGGAAATTTGACTAAAAACCATGGCTTACAGGCCCACGCTCTGGCTTCCCTCTCAGCCTCTTTTCAAGGCCTGTGGGCAGGCATCCTGGTGTTAAAGTGTAAGTGGTTGGAGGGTGTTTACAAAAGCCCCTGGCGAGTGGAATCTTCGTTGGCTAGGCTGACTTAAGTGTTCTTCCTACCTCAGAGAAGTCCCCTCAGGAGGCAAACTTGGGGCAGAGGGGAGCCTGCCTCCTAGCTCCCTTTTATGAGACTTCCTCATCCTTGAGACTAAGAAGACAGTGTTGGGGGTGGACAGTGGGGGTCAGGAGCATAGGGGGTTAACCCTCCCCCCCCCCCATACCCACAGCAGTGGGACAGTGGGAGCCGTCAGGGAGACTGCGCCTTGGCAGCCTCAAGCCCAGTTGCAGGTTTGTGATGAGCTCAGCATCTGGGGACATCTGGGGACATCTGAGGACCACCCACGTTTTCCCCTCCAGAGAGGATTTTGCTTAATAGGCAAACCTTACTCTCATTTCCTTTTTCTCCCCATCCTTTCCCTTACCCCCCCCAAAAAAAACCCATGGCTTACTTATTAGTCTCTTTCTTTGTACCCCCACGCTTCTTCTTCAGCTCCTAAGAGGGAAACTTCAAATTTGGGAATAAGGTTGTTTCTCAACCTTCTTAATACCAGAACCCTTTAATACCCAGCCCTTTAACACACAGCCCTTTACTACAGTTCCTCATGTTGTGGTGACCCCCCCCCCGCCCCCAACCGTGAAGTTATTCCATTGCTACTTTATAACTGTAATTTTGCTACTGTTATGGATTGTAATGTAAATGTTCTTGGAGCTAGTGGTTTGCCAATGGGATCATGACCAACAGGTTGAGAAACACTGTTCTAGAACTTTCTCTCCTGACATCCAAACTGACCAGAGCCTGAAACAGCAAGCAGTGAAAATTTAATTAAAATTTTAAACATGTCTTCTTGCTGTGCTTTCTGAGAGAAAACAAAACAAAACAACAACAACAAACCTCCCAAGGGTTTCAGCATAGGCAGTGAAGGGAACAGACTAGCCTGGGGTTTCACCCAAGGTTAACAAGAATCTGCCCTTGGCAGTGCTGGTGTAACCACAACGCTTGCTGATGACTGAGGTTTTTTCTTCATAACTAAGTAGGAAGAAGCAGTCAGTGGTTTCCAAAGGGCAAGAAGCCCTTTCTTTCTGCTCACTTTTCCTGTTCCTTCCCAGTGAAAGCAAAGATCAACTCCTCTCTGGTGTGAAATGTGAAGAAACATTCAGGGAAATGCTTTCACTGGAATGTGGACCCAAGTTGCACCGGAAATGCTTCACATGGAAAAGCCTCCATCAGAAACAGGTTTTTTTTTAATTAGATATTTTCTTTATTTACATTTCAAATGTTATCCCCTGTCCTAGTTTCCTCTCCGAAAATCTCCCACCCCCTTCTGCCTCCCGATGCTCCCTAACCCACCCACTCTGATTCCTGGTCCTGGCACTCCCCTACATTGGGGCATAGAGCCTTTATAGGACCAAGGGCCTCTCCTCCCATTGATGGCCGACTAGGCCATCTTCTGCTACATATAGAGCTAGAGCCATAAGTTCCACCATGTGTTTTCTTTGATTGGTGGTATAATTCCAAGGAGCTCTGAGGGTACTCATTAGTTCATATTGATGTTCCTCCTATGGGGCTTCAGACCCCTCCAGCTCCCTGGGTATTTCTCTGGCTCCTTCATTGGGGACCTTGTGCTCCGTCCAATGGATGACTGTGAGCATCCATTTCTGTATTTGCCAGGCACTGGCAGAGCCTTGCAGGAGACAGCTATAACAGGTTCCTGTCAGCAGACTCTTGTTTGCATCTGCCTAGTGTCTGGGTTTGGTGGTTGTTTATGGGGTGGATCCCCAAGTGGGGCAGTCTTTACATGGCCATTCCTTCAGGCTCTGCTCTGAACTTTGTCACTGTAACTCCATCCATGAGTATTTTGTTCCCCATTCTAAGAAGGAACGAAGTATCCATACTTTGGTCTTCCTTCTTCTTGAGTCAGAAACAGTTTTATACTCAGTATGAGGGGGTTAGAGCCTGAGTAAGGATAAGTGCAAATATACATCTTGGTGTGTCGGTGGCGTGGGAGGGGATGTTGTGAAGTCACACAGATCATGTAGCTTGTCAACAGTGTGAGTTATGACAAACGTGTTTTGGAACTTTCTAGAAATGCTGAATAAAGTCTTTCTCTCAAACAGTTGCTCTGGCGAGAAGGTGAGTGATGTCTGAGGGCTGGAAGCGAGGGAAGAACTGGGAACTGGTTTGAACTGAGTTTGGCCTGCTGGGTTGAGCTGGTTGAGAGCAGTTGCCAGGATTGGGGACTTGGGAGTCCCACCTCAGTGACCAGCAGGGGCACAGGAGGAGCCCTGGGCATGGAGAAGAAGAACAGGCAGCCACTGCAGACTATCACTGTGTGTGAGATGGAACGGAGCGCAGGCACTCTGGGATATTAGAGATAGGGGGTGGCAGCACTAATTGATTTTTATCATAATTATAATATATAACATAGATATAATTATAATAAGCAGAAAACAGTTCTGCTTATTAAAACACATGATGAAGGCAGTCATTTTAAAGCAATAATAGACTTGCACTGCGGTACACCCCTGTAGTCTCAGCTCTCAGGGGAGGTGGAGGCAGGAGGATCAGTCCTTTAAGGTCATTCTCAGCTGTCATGTGAGTTTGAGGCTAACAGGGACATGTGATACCTTTGTACATCATATCTATCTATCTATCTATCTATCTATCTATCTATCTATCTATCTATCTATCTATCTCTGTGTGCATGTAGATATTGCATATAATACCTGTTGATATATATGTATGTGTATATGTATATGCATACACACATATATAAATTTAAAAATTTATGAAGCAAGATAGGACAGAATTTTAAAGGTCAGCAGATAATTTTACAGTCACAGAGCAAAAATTTAACACATCTCTTTCAGTGATTTGAGAGTTCTAACAACAACAACTTTTTAAAAAGAACATAAAAGGCGCAATAAGCAAACATTATTTTTTTTTAAAAGACCTCTGACCTTGGTAAAGAATATACTTCAGGGCCTAGGGGTGGCTCAGTGGTTAAGCTCTTGCCTACAGTGTGAGATCCAGAGATCTGGCCTCCAAGAACCCACAGAAATGTCAGGGGGCGCAGTGACTGTTTGGAATTCCAGCCTTAGAGGGCAGAGGCAGTAGCTCACACCTCAGCCTACAAAACCATTTTTGAGATGCTTTGAAGACTCCAGCATACAGTGTCCTGGAGCGTGTTCCACTGTTAGACACCTGCAGAGATGGCAGTGTCTACTTGGAGGAGAGACACAACTTTACAATAACCAATGATCAAGAAGTGGCATATTGGAGCTTCTGAGGATACATTGTTAACAAGCATGTGAACTCCTAGTCACTGATTAAGGAATCTTAGGAAAATATAGTTTAGGGAATACATATGTAGAATAATCATCCAAATTGTAAAGGTGCCTTGAAATACATTTATCTGAAGATTAGTTAGAAAAGCCTTTGTATGAAACTTAAACCATTCTTGAAGAGTTCAATAAATGGAGAGATACACAATATTGGCAGATTTGTGGAACTGAGTTCTAAATTTCTTAAGTGTATGCAGTGTATAGTCTTGAGTATTTTCTTATTAAAAATGTATGCTAGATTGTCTTAGTATTGGGGGTTGATGCTAATCTGTGTTAGTTCAAGGAACCAGTAGCCCTTGGACAGCCTTAGAGAGAGATGATCAGTACCCGGGGCTCAGCTCCTGCACTGTCTACAGTCAGGAGGAGATGTGGTATTCACCCAGGGAGAAACAGAGAAGACCCCAGAAGCAGGCTCACTCTTTTATGAAAATTTTCACGGAGCAGAGACATCATTTCAAATCAGTGAAGGAAAAAGGGCTTTTAGAAATGACATTGGAGCTGAGGTGGGGTATGGTGGTACGGGCCTATAATCCCAGTACTTGTGAGTTCAAGATCTACATGGTTTTACTTAATGAGCTCTTGAGTGAAAAAAAAACAGAATGGGGGTCATGTGGGGGTAGGGGAGCAGCCCTAGAAGGAACCACTGTCCCACTGTCAGCGAGGAAACAACCAACTAGGTGTCCATACCAAGGATTGTTAAAATGGGTTCAAGAGCTAGATAGAAAACTGTGTATCCTGAAGGGTTGGAAGGAAATGGAGGCAAATGTTCTCTGGATTTCAGAGTAAGAAAAGATGTGTCAAACCCCACGCTGAACACCCATCTAAACTAAGTTGGCGTATCTACCTACATTGAAACATTTTCAAAACCCACTTTTACATAAAAGATGTCGAAAAGAGGAAACGCAGATCTTAAACTTGGAGAAGAAATTTGGCAAGCACCTAATCCGGAAAGATAGCCCAGAATTTATAGTAAACAGCCTTAACTAAAGTTCAAAGGATAGGGATGGGCAGTCCCAGAAGATGACATGGGACAGCTTCACAACACATAAGTAATGGAATTGAGTAGGTGGGGGTCGTGCGACCCACAAGTTGAGAACAATAGGCCTAGCGCCGTGCTGTCTGCATCTGGACCGTGAGGGTGGGCAATCATCATGGAGAGTGTAGCAGCTGCACAGCCACAGGCTCTGAACATCTGTTCCTGGTACCTTTGTGCTTAACGGGTAAGGATCAGAAGGATGGAGTCAAAGCTGATCAGGGGTTCTAGTGGAGGGCACACAGGATCTCAAAAGTATCAGAAATGTTTCACCCTTTTAAAAAAGATTTATTTATTTTATGTATGTGAGTACAGATGGTTGTGAGTCTTCATGTGGTTTTTGGTACCTCTGCTCACGCCGGTCAATCCCGCTTGCTCCAGTCGGCCCCGCTCGCTCAGGCCCAAAGACTTATTTATTATTATACATAAGTACACTGTAGCTGTCTTCAGACACATCAGAAGAGGGCGTCATATCTCACTACAAGTGACTGTGAGCCACCATGTGGTTGCTGGGATTTGAACTCAGGACCTTCAGAAGAGCAGTCAGTGTTCTTACCCACTGAGTCATCTCGCCAGCCCAAAACGTTTCATTCTTTGGGATTAATTGTCTGGTGTGTTCAACCCCATGAATGTGACAGGCAAGCAGAGGGGATTGTGTAGCAGCCTTGACTCTTCCTTGGTTTGGACTTTGCACAGCCCTCTTCTAATGCACCTGGCAGCCTGCGATCCTTCCCCACACGACTGTACACAGCTCCCCTACTTCCAAACAACCTGTGGGTAGCCTAGGACCCCACATCAAGCTTCAGAGCTTTGCAGTAAGTTTATCTCCCCTTAACGTTCATCAAACTTAGACTTTGTTCAGTCATGCGCTACTTCTGTCTAATATGAGAGTGGGATGGCTGTTCCTGCCTGAACTGGTTTGGGACACATGTCCAGTAAGACGAACTGTTCTTTTGAAGCAAACTTTTGGGGAGAATCACCTTTTCCCTACCTTATACCTGTGTATAAGTGGACATTCCTATAGCTTCCTTCAGAAATGGGACCCCTGATAGGTTGGCATGCTACAATGCACAGACCTACCCTCACATGCAGTGGGCAGCACCAATTGGATTTGCTAGGATATATGTGTGTGTGTATGTGTATATAATGTATATATGTATATATGATAAATATGTACATATGATGTATATGTGTATATGTATATATGTGTACATATATACACATATATGCATATGTGCATATGATGTATAATGATGACTATATGATGTATATATGTATATTTGCATATGCATATGTGTATATGTATGTATATACGTAGTATATATGAGAGATTGAGAGAGAACATGAACTTGGGAGGGAGATGGAGGGAGGGATCTGGGAGGAGTTGGAGTTGGGGAGGTAGGGGGTGGACTTGGTAAAAACAAAATGCCTTCCTTCATATCCGAAGGAAAAAATAATAAAGTAAAAAAGCCATCCAAGTGCCCAACAGTACCTACTGGGTTCTAATTTGTGGCCCAATGGAATATGGCACAACCACCAAGCAGTTGCTGAAACTATTTTTAGTATTGTGAAACTGCTCGTAAACTGTTAAACTAAGCTAACACAGGATGAAAAGATAATGGGAAGGGAGCAGCATTAGAATGCTGTATAAGGGTGCAGACATAGAATAGTCAGTACACCAAAATGTTAAGTGGGATTGCTTCTGGGAATTAGAGGTGATTTGATCTATTTAAAAGAAAAATCTAATTTGAGATGTCCATACACTTCTGGATGTGGGCGTCCACTGGAGAATGATTGACCTGTGGGGGGAGGGTGGTCTCCCTCCTCCATAGCCGCCAACCATCCATAGCTTCCCAGTTAGGGGTGGGAGCTTGTGAATCCCATCCCCCACTATGCTGAAAGGTTGCCTGCCTTGAGCATGTGAAAATCATCCCTGCTCCTGTGACTTCAGAGTCATGGCCAGAAGACACCGTTCTCCTTACAGACCTCTGGCACTTAAAATCTTTCTGTCCTGACTTCCCTCTGGTCCCTGAGCCTTGGGGAGCAGATGTAAAGCAGATGGACTCAAGATTCTTTTAGACATTGTTTTCCAAAAGACTTATAAGCATGTGTGTAATTAATGCTTTAGTATAAAAAGATCTCCCTTGCTCTAACAACGTAAACAAGGCCGAGTGATAACCCGAAAGAAGGCAGCAAGCCAAGGACTGCAGGCGTTTGCCACTTCTCAGGAAGTCTAGGGTGTCTGTCCCTATCACAAAATCTGGAGAGTAGCAGGTCGCCACAGCCCTGGTTTTCTGAGGAAGCTGCCCACTCTATCTGAATCTTCATGACCCGCTCGATGGGTTTGAGGGTCATCTAGCTGGTGTGGCGCGTGCCATCGCGGCTTCCGAAGCCTCAGGGCGCGGGGCCGTTCCGCGGAGCTGCTTGTCGCCGCTGGCCAGCCACAGTAGCAACGCGGACTTGGGGACGCGCGGCGGGGCGGGGACCAGGCTACCCGCCTCCTCCGACTGGGGAGTCCCCGGGGCCGGCGCGCGGGGAAGTCCCAAGCGCGGGTACAAGAGCACGGCGCGCGCCCAGGGGGCCGGCCCGGACAGTGTCGCAGCGCTCCAGCCATGTCGCAAGGCCTTCAGCTCCTGCTTCTAGGCTGCGGTACGGCCCCCAAGCCCGATCGCTCGGTGCTACCCGCGACCCCGCCTCGGTGGCCTTGCTTATGCCGCTCTGTTTCTCCCTCTCTCTCTTGTAGCCTGCAGCCTGGCACCCGGGATGGCGATGCGGGAGGTGACGGTGGCTTGCTCCGAGACCGCCGACTTGCCGTGCACAGCGCCCTGGGACCCGCAGCTCTCCTATGCAGTGTCCTGGGTCAAGGTAAGCTCCACTGGGGTTTGCGCGGTCCCTTGCAGGGACAGTGGAAACAGGCACGCGAGAGACTGGGTCTCTAGGGGCCCCAATTGGGCACTCCAACCATTCTGATACCCCATTTTCTCCCACCTCCCTTCATCCGCATCCATGGCCCACACTCCCTTATGTTAGTCCCCCTACAGATCATGATCAAAAGCGGCTTGGCGTGAATGATCCCACCAGAGGTTTTCAAGGGATTGGATCCATGTGACAGGGCACCTGTGGGTGCAGCCAGAGAGCTGCAGTGAAAGCAACATGGGCCTAGATTTGGGCATGGGACAGGGAGCATGTCCCTAGACTCCTGATTTCTTGTGCCTTGGGATCATGGCACCATCTCAAAGAGGGTCTCAGGTGGCTTAGGCTGGCCACAAGAGGTAGTTAGGAGCGATCATCTCTTTTCAGCTAAGGCACGCTATTGGCTCGTCTGCCACCTTGCTTCTGCATGGAAGCCTCTGAGGGGTCAGGTCTGGCCATGAATGAAGATTTCCTTAGAAATGTGCTGGAGCCCGAGGCCCAAACAGGAGAGAACGCATCTCTGCTCCAGTGGTGGGAAATTGAGTTGCAAGACATTTGAAAGGTTTCCTTTCAGTGAGAGCCCTCAGACTCCAACATTGTAATTCCTCTGGTATTTTAAAACCCAGCTGCTGTAATTTAATAGAGCCGGCCTTTGCACCTCGGCTTTCAGCGAGGTTTTGAGAGAGGCCACCTCCATCTGAAGGCAACATGAATTAAATCCCCCCGGGGGTGGCTCTGAGGAGGAAGCCTCTCTATGGTCTCAGTTTTCAAGAAACACGGGGCTGCCTTCTTCCCACAAAGAATGATGTTATGAGAAGTTTAAACATGTGAGGCAGAATGGGAAGTGTGTGTGTGTGTGTGTGTGTGTGTGTGTGTGTGTGTGTGTGTGTGGTGTGGTGTGTTTACCCACTTTAGCCACTTGTCTGGCCTGAGGGAAGGAGGGTGGCAGCTCAGTGGTGCAGGGCTTGCTCAGCACACACAAAGTCTGCAGGTTTGAAATACTAAGCATCAAAGCAAAACCCGAACAACTCAACCAACTGGATTGTTAATTCCCCAAAGATAATGACTTCCCGGTGCATTCTGCACTCTGCCCAGCACCTAGGGTCCACCCTGTTACTGAATCTAAGTTTGTGCCAGGAAGGAGGTGATACCATGGAGATCTCAGGCCACTGCTGTGTAGAACAGTGTGTGTGTGTGTGTGTGTGTGTGTGTGTGTTCCTTTCTCTCTTGTTTCTCCTTTCTTCTGTCTGAGCTCAGTAAACAGGAGTCCAAGAATTGTTTGAGTAGGCAAAACAATAGCCCTTTAAAAATAGCGTCAAAACAATATTTGAATGCTCACCATATGCCAGGCTGTGGGAATAAATATTGACATATATTATCTACCTCTGTCTTCTGGAACAGTGTGGGCTTAAGAGTCCAGAACTATGCTTGCTCCCTCTTTACAGGTGAAAGCACCGAGCCCGGGGGTGGGGATGGGGGTGGAGGTGGGGATGGTGGTGGTGGTGGGGTGGTAGTGAAATAAGTGGACTTTGAATCAAGCTGTCAGATTCCAAATCTTGGCTTGTTAGACTACCTCTATATCTAGATTTTCTATTTTAATTACTTTGAGTAAAGAAAAGTAAAATTTCCCCTGAGCCAGCCAGCCAGCCAGTGGACTTAGCCATCTCAAGGAGGGAGCAAAACAAAAAACCATGATCCCTCCCAGACTGTAATGAAAGAAAGAAAGAAAGAAAGAAAGAAAGAAAGAAAGAAAGAAAGAAAGACAGAAAAGAAAGAAAGAAAGCATCATTAATATCCCCAGGGGAGTAATTAAAAAGTACTCATGAAACAAGTAGATGAAATTTCAGACTGCGAAGTTCAAACAGTTGTCAAGTTAAGTCCTCTTACACGGGGTCATTTGGAATGGTTCAGTAAATCACAGCAATTAGCCTTTGACCTCCCCTTGGATGTCGGCAGATGATGTCACTCTGAAATGTATTTGCTTGTTTATTGGACAGAGTTCTTGCGAGGTCTGGCCTGAAGGTCTCCTAAAAATTCACTCATTCTCTCTTTCTCTCTTTCTCTCTTTCTCTCTTCCTCTCTCTCTCTTATTCTTTCTTTCCTTTTTTCTTTCTTTCTTTCTTTCTTTCTTTCTTTCTTTCTTTCTTTCTTTCTTTCTTTCTTTCTTTCTTTCAAGAGAGCAGGTGGTAGAGTTGCTTGCTCAATATGAGTGAAACTCTGATGAGAAACAGAAAAGGAGTCTGTCTCCTCTCCTCCCCTGCCCATTGGCGGCTAGAAGCTAGAGGAGCTACCTCTACCCATTCACAGAATACCTTGATATTCAGATGTATTATTTCTTCCGGAACTTTTGGATAAGTGCCATCATATTTATCATTTTATGGCCACTAATTTATACATTTGCATTGTTGTGGCTTATGCAACAAACAAACAAACAAACAAAAAAACTGGATAGAGAGTTCTAGAAATAAGGCCAGCGGATGAAGATTTTTGTTTATTTGTTTGTTTTGTTTTTGCATCATTTTCTTGTAAAATGTTCTGGGGAACTGTGAGGTAGGAGGTTTAAACCCAGCCTGGCTCTTCTTACCTCCCCCTCTTTCTCTTCTCTAACCTGGTGTTGTAAAATTTACTGCCTGTGTGAGGGCTCAGCGCAAGCAGAGCCCCTTGGAGTGAGGTTTAGCTGTCTACCACAGTGGCTCACATCTTGCCGGCCTTCTGCCTATCACAAAGATGGTTACACGTGGCTTAAAAATTCCATTTACCGTTTAGTCTTTGGGTTGCATAGAACATCCTGCCACAAGCCAGTTGGTGCTGAGGGCTCATGGTTAAGAAAGGACCCATGCGAGCCATATCTTAAAACATTCATTTGCCTTTTACCAAAAACTCCAAGCAGTTGGAGTTCAGTTAGTGTCTGTACAAACCCTGATGGGTCTGCGTAGGTCAGGAACAGTGTCCATTTTATTCTGCTTCTAAGCTGTGGTAATGGGGAGGCTAGAGGGATTCAGTAGAAACAAGCATAGAAGATCAAAGGCAAAGCCAAATGCAGCCAGCACCAGCCCACTTCCCTCTAGCACAGCTCTTCCTAACAGGAAATCTCGAAGTTGCCCTCTCTCCCCATCTTTCAAAGCAGAATGGATGATGGAGAAGAAATAGAAAAATCAATAAGTTGTATTCATCAGGACTATAACTCAGGTTAGATTTTAGAGCTATGAGAGATTGCAGCTCGTGTGGGAGGAGGTAGTTAGAGAACACAGGCAAATGTGCTTTGATCCAGCACTCTTTTGTTGTTCACAAAGTGTTTGTTTACATTGAGATTTCTAAGGACAGAACCTAGTGATGTGTGTGCTGAACATACTATGCCCTGCATGAGGGTCTGTGTCTGTCCTTTATGGAGTGTCACCGTGTCTGTGCTGAAGGTCTGAGGAGAGGACAAAGCTCCAGATGGACAGCTTTGGTCATGGTTGGGGTTCTTCTCTGCTGACAAAGAGGACTCATTTACTCCACAGATGTAGTGCCTTCCTGGATCACACTAGTAGCCCTGACAACCTATAGTGAGGCAAAGTGAAAGAGGATATTTGATGTGGCCTCTGGGTGATACTGCGGGGGTGGGAACAGGCATGTGTCACAAGACACGCTCTAGTTAGACGGTTGTCAGAGAAGAGAGAAAGGGGAAGGAAGGCAGTGATTTCAGAGAATGGGTCACATTTGCCTTTAGAAGGCAGAAAATCCCTGGCTAGATCTTGGGTGTGGTCTGGTCCAGGGCAGTGTTCTATTTCTGATTCTCGAACTGCAGGGAATGTTGGGAATGAGATGAATGGTTTACCTGAGGCTATCTGACAGCTCGAGTCTAGTCACCACACCAGTGCTACTTGGCCTTGACTGCTGTCTCCCTGGATGTTGGTCCCACCTACTGAATAGAGCTCTATTTCCAGTCTCCACCAGTGGGTGAGGGTGGGACTCTGAAAAGAGCAGCAAGCCTCCTGAGGAGTCAGCGTTGATGCCATCCCACACCCACCCACGAGCTAACAGGCACCACTTGTTGAGTTTTTTTGATTCTTGGTTTTGGGAGAAAAAGGAAACATTTCCATATTAAATTAAGAAGGACCAAAAATCTGAATACACACACACACACACACACACACACATACACACACATACACACACACACTCTTACTGTCCCATTGACACATGTCCTTCTTGCCTTAGAGAACTTACTTTTAGCTCAAACTATGAATGACATAAAGTTGGTTCTTGGATACCATTTATATTTATACTGTGTTACAAGTATGTGCCACATCCTAGACCTGGTGATAGCTATCCCAAAATCAGCACTGAGAAGACGGCTAAGACTAGGTAAGGTGCCTGCTGTGTAAGCATGAGGTCCTAACTTTTGAGCCCCAGCATCCATGTCAAAAAGCAGCATCAATGGCAAGGGGCTATAACACCAGTGCAGGTGGCCAGAGATAGGCCAATCCCTGAAGTTCATTGGTCAAACAACCTCATCAAATCTGTGAGCTCCAGGTTTTTATTTTTTTATTTTTTTGACAGACTCTGTCTTGACAGACAAGGTTGAGGGTGACATAGAAGACATCTGATGTCCACACGCAGGAACACATGAGTGTGTACGCATGTCCTTATCCACACTCAGAGACCAAGCAAACATTTCCAGGGTAGCACAGAAATGTACCATAAAGCACTTTTGGTACAAGCGAGGTAACTAGTGATCTAAAAGGAAAATGATCCAGCAGGTAAACCTAGAGATGATGCTAGGATACAGGACGGTCACAGAGTGTCAAATGTCAACAAGTCCAAGGTGTGCAATCTCAGCAGCAGCAAGCCATTGAGGGAGCTTCAGCACAGAGAATGATGTCATACACATATAAGGAAGGGCACATTTCTCACGCTGATGGAAAGGATGCAACACTCTTGGGAAGACAAATCTTTGGGAGCCTGTATTCTTTTACTGCATTGAGATTCCCTTCCTGTTAGCTTATGGAAGGCTAGGGCACATTATCACTTACTTGGGTTTTCTCCATCACCATTTCTGACTGTGTGGTCAAGGAAGGATGGGGCTACCCCAGACAGGAAGAGTAGCTCACTGAGGTTCTGGCCATCGCTGAACGTAGCCTTGTTTATGTCTTTTGGAGGTAGGAATAGGGTGGCTGAGAGTTGAAGAGAAACACAAACAAAAAAATGTCACATGCTTGCTACGCATACAAGGGGAAATCTGAATCACATGAGGACTGGGTTCCCTTAGTTTATTCTTGGTTCTGTCACCGCATGGAAAAGAGAAGTTTGCGGAAGGTCTCAGTGACGTAGGCATTTTATGCAAAACAGGACCGATATCAAATTCATTTACCCAAAAAAGGGTTTCTCTGTCTAAAGCCACTTCCGTAATCTCTTTTTGGTTACTTCTGCAATGATTCTAAAAGTGCCTGTGAGTGTGTGTGTACACAAGATTGTCTGTGTGCATGGGTCTGGAGACTAGAGACTTACCTTGGATGTCTTTTTCAATTACTCTTCACCCTATATTTTTAGACACAACACATTCATATACACACATGTACATGTACTCTCGTAAATGTACACATCCACACATGCACCCTCATGAACACACACATGTACTCTCATAAACACACACACACACACATGAGATTGCTCCCTAGAGCAATGGACTGAGACTTCCTGGGTAATTTTACCAGAAAGGAGCCAAGAAGGATGAGCTGGCTGAACCATCTGTAGATGGAATGGTCAACAGTCAGCTAGAGCAGCAGCAGCGGCTTCTCCCTTCAGCCCTCCCAACTCCACAGTGCCCCATGTGTGCTTCTCATTTGACTTTTATGACACATTCCTTCTAGACAGGGAGAAGCACGGAGATGATGAACATGACTAAAAATCACCTGGTTATCTAATGCAGAGGCCCAGATTCGGCTTCAGGCTTTCTGATTTGGAAGCCTAGGTGCTTGTCATGTTCCCATTATTTCTTAAATGCATTCATTTATTCAGAATGCACATTCTGAATCCTTCCTGTGTGCAATGAACTATTTAGTATGCTGAATGAACCCTTGGCTATGCATTAAAAAATAACAGTAATAATAATGTCTTTAGGGCTTTCCATCTGAATGGTATCATACTTAGGGTTGTATGCAGTATCAGATATATCTTAACTCCACTTCTAGAAGATGTGGTCGTTCCTGGGTCCCCTGGGTACAAACTAACCCTGAGCTGCTCCGCCAGTTGGCTGAGAGCAGAAGGAACGGTGGTAGGACGGGGCTGGGAATGGCTCCCACTCAGCCCCACTCCAAAGCCAGCGCTCTTAACTAGGCTGCCTCTGCCATACTCGCAACTCTTGGTAAGAGCCATAAATCTGACTCCGTCTTTTGGACCTAGCACATTTCAAAGTAGAAAATCATTTTTCTAATAAAACTAAACTCAGGGGAAAAAAACCCCGACGTTAATGCTCATACATTTTATACTCATTATGGCATCAGCCTCGGAGCCAAACTCTTTTGCACATTATAAAGAGCTGTTTTTATGATGAATGGGAATTCTATTAGCACTTTAATTGAGTTCGAAACCAAAGTACATGGATGTTAGTGCACAAGAAATGCAATTAACAGAGAGCCATTCCAGTAGGCTTTGGTTATGTCATCCTACCACAGTGACATCTTTAGACACTTGAAGTCTCTTCACATATGGTTTATCAAATCAGAAGGTGGAATGCTTAAATTCTGTGTGTGTGTGTGTGTGTGTGTGTGTTTTCTTCTCAAAAAGAAACTTTTCTTTTCACCGAGAGTCAATCACATATTTAGCAGAGGCAATATCTGAGGTGCTCAGACTTCAAGTTTGTGTTCAAAACTTGTTTGTTCTAGGAATGGAAATGCTGTCTTAGCAGGTGAATTGGGTCATTTCTAGGAAGTTCACATGTGTGTGTGTGAGCGCATGTATGTGCCCCCTCATCTGCGCCTGTGCTTATGGATGCTAGTGGCTGAGGTCAGGACACCTTTCTCAGTCACGCCCCACCTTGTTTTATTGTGGCAAGGTTTCTTTATTGACTCAGGAGTTCATCCTTTTAGCTAGACCTGGTGACCAGTCAGTCCCTGGACATCACTAACCTCTTCATTCTCTGTACTGGGGTTACAGGCATCTTTTTACTTGGAGAATGGGGATCTGAGCTCACACCCTCAGGCTTCCACCAGCACTTTGTGCTCTGACCACAGGTTCTCTCTCAGTTGGCTAAGCTGGCCTTGACCTGACAATCCTCTTATCTCAGCTTTCTGATTAGCTGAGATAGCAGGCTGTCCTACTGGTTCTGGTTAGTTGGCATAGATTTGAATAAATATATTTGAACAAATTACGTAAATTTGTTTTAAAAAAAACATTTACCCACAATAGTTCTTAGTTGAAATATGGGCTCCATGCCCACATTATTTATTTAGCTTGTACTTATTCAAATTTGTCCATCATTAAGAAATTTATTTAATTCACATGCCCTTAAAATTAGTACTTGTTTGTTTGATGTCGTGTTCCGAGAATTAAAGAGAAAGCTCATTTTTAATTTAGGTCTTGTGGTTTCCTTCATGTCAAGTCTCTGTCTCAGAAAAAGGGTATGATATTTAAGTAATTTATTCAAATTGGAGGCCTTGAGACAAATCAAAGTCCTTAGGCTTTCTGAAAATGGGAGGTCTCATTTTTTTTCCTAATTCAAAAATAAATAAATAAATAAATAAATAAATAAATAAATAGTTCAGTTGTCAACATAAAAGTTAATCCACAGAGTGTAGATATTTTTAAAAAGCATTGGAACGAGAGTTTTGAGAAATCAATTTGCCCAAATTATGTTGTGCTTTCCCGTTCTGCGCGGCAATATTAGCATCACGGAACGCGCATTAAACAGTTCCCGTCAATTATGCTCGGCTGTGAGTGAATCGGAGGGTTCCTTTGTTATAAATTACTATTTCCTAAAATGCTTTCGCAGAGAAGCAATGAAACACTTTTGTACTTGGAATGTTTAAAAGGCTGCTCTTGCCAGTGGTTGGTTTCAAGCCAGCTCCAAATGTTCATATGAACTCAAAGCACAGAGGGGGCTGGTCCAGCTGCTGTCCTACCTCTCTGTGCTCTATGGGACATCTTCAGTCCCTGGCGCTGCTTCGGCCACAGCTAGTTCATCTGACATGGCAAGGTGAGCTGGCCACAGGTCTTTTGAGAATATTTGAAATTTTGCATAAGGGGTTTCCTGGTATTCATTAATGCTTCACTCTAGTTTTGAGCATGTAACGGAGGTGTAAATATGGTTGCTGCTTTTACACTAGTGGGGAGAGCCTGTATGTCTCAGCTGGAGTCTTATGATTACCCTTTCCCCCTTTTTGGAAAGTTATGTCTTAAGACGACAAAGTCAAGAACAACTGATATTATATATGCCTTGAACATGAAACCAGGAGCAGGCTGTGGAATATTTCCAGGCGCGCTGTACGGCTTTGTTCATTGTGTTCTAGGGTCGCCCCTCTTAGCTACAACTTCACCTATTCCCAACTCAATGACCTATGGCCAATCACAGTACAAAAATCCCCAAAATGAAACATTTCCAAAGTAAACAGTTTCCAAGTTTTACATTGTCTGCTGTTCTGAGAAAAGTGATAGGAACCTCACAGCTTGTCTTGTCTGGGGTATAAGTTACCCTTCATTCAGCCTACTACACAAGATAAGCTACCTTCTCATAAGTCACTAAGCCATCTTTGTGGTTGTCAGGTACACTTAGGATCAGGTATCTTGGGTTCAAGTTTCCCATATTTTACTTAATAATGGGCCTGTCACACAAGAGTAGTGACGCTAGCAGTTTGAATATACCAAAGAGAAACTATACTGTGCTTCCTTACAGAGAGAGAGAGAGAGAGAGAGAGAGAGAGAGAGAGAGAGAGAGAGAGAGGAGGAAGAGAGAGAGACAGAGACAGAGAGAGAGAGAGGAGGAAGAGAGAGAGAGAGAAGGAAGAGAGAGAGAGAGAGAGAGAGAGAGAGAGAGAGAGAGAGAGAGAGAGAGAGAGAGAGACCCAAGCTTCTTATGTTGAGATTGCTAAGGACCATGGTAAGAATGAATCTTTTATCCCAATGCTTTGAAGAAGAGAAAAGAAACACTCACCAGTTTTGTTGCCGTACCTCAAACTGTAAAAGCCATGGTCAGAGTATGTCTCAAATGTTTCAGTGACATAGAAAAGGTATTAATTTTGGGTATGGGAAATGTGAGCAGAAAACCTATGCCTGGTTTAGAAACTAAACCATCCCAAACAAAAAACCCAAGCTATACACCGCCTGTACACCGGCCCCTGGGAGTACTGTAGATTTTGATCTTGACTTTCTCATTGACTTTTCTGATCCCAGCGAGAACCCTCGTGATAGATGGAGAAGCTCCCCAGGGGGAAAGCGGAGGCAGGTCATCTCCTAATGCCACTGCAGTCATATTTGCCATTGAAGAATGATTTAGAAAAAAAAAGAGATGGGTGGAATATTGGTCATGGCTATGGAGAGACTGAGAAGGATTAACCAGCTCAAACTGGTCTTGTGTGGCAGCTCTGCTGGACAGTCAGGGGTGGGGGAAGTTATAAGCCATAAAGAGCCAGCTCTATCTGTTCTAGAATCAGTTGGATGCTCTTGGTTTCTTTGAAGATTCTTTAGCTACCTTCATCATTCCTCTATATGTGTACACATACATGTGTGCACATACATGTGTGCATGTACATTATGCATGTGTGTACATGTGTGCACATGCATACATACATGGGTGCATTGTGTACATGAGTGGGGAAGCCAGAAGTCATTGTTGGATGTCACTCCATTATCCTTCCACCCCTTATTTTTTTGAGACTGTGTCTTTCATTGAGCCTGGAGCTCCCTAGTTTAACTGGCTGGCATTCAAGCCTCTGAGATCCTCCTGTCTCTACCAGTCCAACACAGACTTTTTTGTCAGTGCTAAGGATTGAACTCAGGTCCTCACACTTGTATAGCAGGGACTTTGCAGTTGGAACGAAGTTCCCAAGCCCAATGTTGCTATGTTTTGTAACTCCAAAAGCCCCAATCTTTTAGCTTCCTCCCGGAGACTCCTGCTTATTTAGTGAGGAACCTTTAAAAGTGGGGAAGACTGTCAAGAAATGGGATTCTCTGTTCAGAGACAGCCTGATGCTGGGAGTGAGCATAAATCTGCCAGCAGATGTCTCTGCAGCCCACTGTACAGCAACGTCAGCACACTGAAAGTTCAGATTAAAACTGGATGACCTTGTTGTGAGGCTTTCTACATTAAACAGAACTGAGCCAGAGGGCATGAACTTGTGCTTGCACAAACACACAGGCCTGTGCATTTTTCCCCCAGTATCACTCCCAAACCCTTGGCTATTTAGTTCCCTGCCAGAGTCCCCCGCTCTGAATATTGGAGAATTGCAGTATGCTCCCCATTAACAGTTCACTACAACACAGAGAAGTTCAGTGCTCTGTCCTTTTCCCTACAGTGACGCTTGGGTTCTGTTATGATAGTAAGGCTAGGTAAGGGATGCCACTTGTCCCAGGGCTTCCTACTGGTTGCCAGCCAAGCAGCGAAGGGCAGTTCCAGGCTGTTTAGGGATGCTGACTGCCTGCCTGCCTGCCAGCACCGGGAGCAATGTTCTGCCTTACTGTTAATGAAAATCTATTTTGGAAGCTTTGAAATTAAAGTGTGTCCAACCTGTTGCCCGAAGGGCAGGCACAAGTGGCTTTGAATAGCTATAAATGTGGCCCAACACAAAGTTGTAAATTTATCTAAAATACTGTGAGACATTTTTGGTGGATTTGTTGTTGTTGGTGGTGGTGGTGATTTTATTTTTTGTTTGTTTGGCTGTTTGTTTGTTAATTGTACATTTCTTGAATGTGAATTGTGTAAATGACAGAAGTAAGCTACAGGGTCAAAGGCTCCATGTGCCTAAAGCCATTTAGGTGGAGAACCCAACTCCTGAGTGCAGATCAGAAACACTTCTAAGCCTTGCAGGCAGTCCAATCCATAAGAACCCGCAGTAAAAAAAAAGCCAGATGTGGTGGCACATGGTTGTCACCTCAATGAGGCAGTCAGGTCTGGGGCTAGCTGGCCCCAGTCTAATGTACATAGAAAGATTCAGGCCAGATATATATATATATATATATATATATATATATATATATATATATATATATAGAGAGAGAGAGAGAGAGAGAGAGAGAGAGAAGAGGAGGGGAGGGGAGGGGAGGGGAGGGGAGGGGAGGGGAGGGGAGAGGAGAGGAGAGGAGAGGAGAGGAGAGGAGAGGAGAGGAGAGGAGAGGAGAGGAGAGGAGAGGAGAGAGACCCCGTCACTAAAATACAAAGTGGGTCTCATGTGAGAAATGCATCTGAGGTTGTCCCCACGCTTTTCCACACATGCATGCATACATGTGTGCCTGCATACACATGAACATGTATGCATGGGAAAACACGGACACACTAACGTATGGATGGGAAAGAGAGTGGATGTTGAATATGCTGTATGGCACATCTTTGAGAAGGAGATGCTGAAAAAACCCAGAATTCAATCTCCAAGAGATCTTGGGGAGAGAGCCAGTTAGATTGCTTGGGTAGCTTGGGGATCATGGTCCTTCCATAAGGTGCTTTGTCTTGACTCATAAAACCTCCTCATGCCACTGTCCCCAGCATCTTTCTGTCATACCACTGTCCCCAGCATCTTCCTGTCATGCCACTGTCCCCAGCATCTTCCTGCCTCTCTTAGAAGCGACATAAAGCATTGTCAGCTTCTAATCATCTGTGACCTTGAATGTCAAAGGTGCTCGATAACAGGGGGCCCGTTACTCATCTGTACCTTTGGTTTAGTTGAGTTTGAGTTGGCTGGCAGTGGCTTTGGTTTTGTTGTTGTTATTGTTTTGGGTTTTTAAAAATAGATTTAGAAAGTAAATTCTGGCATCCAAAATTAAGAACCAGCTAGTGGGTGACTTAGCATCTGAAAACAAAACAAAACAAAACCAAAAATAACGCTTAAAAGAGCAAAATCCAACCCAGAGTGCTTCACATGGTGCCTGTCCTCTTCCCCCTACTACCCCCTTTACAGGTCTCCCAGCCAGTGTTTCTCTCACCCCTGCAGGGTGAAAGCTGTGTTGGTTCCTGGCGCTACAATCACAGCATTGCAGTCTTATCTTGTTTCAAAGCAAACACAGTGTCAAGAGTTTTTACAGATTCTCTTCTTCTCCCCTGGAATTCTCATTTACGGGGACAGGGGGTGGGGGAGCACCCTGTCTCGCTTTAAAAACATACATGTTTTGATGGGGTTGTGAAAACAAGTTGTAAAGCCCTCACGCCAGTCTGTCAGTAAGTGACTCTTTGCTGCCTCGTCACAGGTCTCCGAGAGTGGCACTGAGAGTGTGGAGCTCCCAGAGAGCAAGCAAAACAGCTCCTTCGAAACCCCCAGGAGAAGGGCCTACTCCCTGACGATCCAAAACACTACGGTCTGCAGCTCGGGCACCTACAGGTGTGCCCTGCAGGAGCTCGAAGGGCAGCGCAACTTGAGCGGCACCGTGGTTCTGAAGGTGACAGGTGAACTCACCTCACTTGCTTCCTTCTCACAGACCAGGGTGCACTTTCTGCAGGCCCCAAAGTCTCTCCTCTTCCAGAATCAGAACCCACAGCTTAGGACAACATCTGTGGCCGGAAATGAATTCCTTTGAAGAATATCATAACTTTTTTTTTTAATGTGGCTTAATCTATGCACTGACTTTTGCCCAACATTTGCAAGGGACTGAGGCCAGAAATGACAAATGTACTGACTATAAGACCCTGGTTTGCACAACAGTTACACTCTCCTCATGTCACATAGCTGAAAGCTATTAGAACTAAGACAAGACTCTTCAGCTTACAAAAATGACTGCTTTTTAAAGGGCCAGCCAGTGTTTGCACTTTTCCCACTGCTATTGCTATACACACACACACACACACACACACACACACACCTTACACCCTTTCCAATCTCCACCCCCCCACCCCCAATCCTGGTTTTCTTGTCTCAGTGACACATTATACACTTGCGGTGCAATGTATGGATTACCTGAATACCCACCTTCCCCAGGGAGCAAGCATTTCTCCGTTTTGTGCTTTCTTCAGTGCACAGTAGATCCTTAACCCAAGTGGATAAGAGATGACAATAGCTTTCCAAGACAGACAGTTATGAGGGACCACACAGAAATGAACAAAGCACAGTTGATTGCCTTCCATTTTCTCTTCCAACACAGTATTGCCTCCAAGTTAAGGGTCAGGCTGCAATGCATTGTTTAGATCTGGCTCAAATGCTAACTGATACTCACTAGTGTGTAGCTGGTTATGTAACCGTTTTAATATAAGCATCATCTCTCAAATGGGGGCAGTGACAACTGTATTCTATGTTTGTGGTTAAACTCAACGAGCTATCACATTAGGATATTAAGTACAGTGACTGAGATAGACAAACTGCTCGGTCAGTGTTAGTGATCTCTAAGATACTGTCTCTTAACCTTTACCGTTGAGTTATAGATCCTGGTGAGAATCTATTCCTAGTGCGTTGCAGTTTTGAATCTAATCTCAAATCCATAAGACTCAAGGGAACAATCTCTTGGACTCCTCTGCCTGCTGCCTGGCCCTGCCCAGGCTGTGAGCCAAGCCCATTGGTGATCTCACAGCAGCACGAGCCAAACATCAGCTAGTGTCTAAATGGGACAAGGCCCTTCCTCCCACGCTGCTCCTGGCTGAGGCTTCCCTTCTGCCCCTCTCTAGTGCCACAGCCAGAGTTTCAGAAATCCCAATGGAGCTGGTCTGCCCAGCCCACTCTGCTGGCCTTCTCTAAGAACTGCAGTTAACTGGCTGGCAATGTTAAGAATGCTCGCCTAGTGTGTGGGAAACTCTGGGTTCAGTTTGAGGTACCAATAAAATCCAGAGATGACAGCCTATGCCTATAATCTAAGATGGTACTTAGAAGGTAGAGATAGGAGGATCGAGAAGTTCAGAGCCATCTCTGTTCACATGGTGATTTCACAGCCAATTTGGGCTACATGATACCAGGTCTCAAGGTGACAAATAGAGCAAACCTCCAGTTGGATTTCTTGGACAAGACTAGGCAGATCCCCAGCCTCATTTTCTAGCCAGAGTAGCTTAATTTGAGGTCATTCACCTGAAAGTTCAACTTGTCACAAGAACTTTAGGTAGTCAACGACGCTGCAAGCTCAGCAAACATCCCACCCACCCAGTGGTAGACGCCCAGAGCAAAGTGACAGCAAGCTCTCAATGTCACTACCACCATGACTGGTCTTTGCTGGTTGGCAGATTTGGGGGTAGGGATGGCCATGTTAGGACCAGAGGAAGCAGGAATGGAGTAGGGTAGACATGTCTTTGAATGTATTCACGGATTCCTTTTCTTTTTTAAGGATGCCCCAAGGAAGCTACAGAGTCAACTTTCAGGAAGTACAGGGCAGAAGCTGTGTTGCTCTTCTCTCTGGTTGTTTTCTACCTGACACTCATCATTTTCACCTGCGTAAGTGTCTGGTCAAAGCACCTATTGCTATGATGTGGTCCCCAGGGTGGGTCCTGCTGATTCCTGTAGGTTGTGTGGGCTGTGTGAATGAGTGAATGGTGTAGAGAGAGGCTGAGAGGTACTCTGAAGGCTGACTGGGCTTTTGAGGCCTGCATACTGGGAAGCACATGGGGATTCTTCCAGCTTGGTTCTGGTTTAGAAAACCTTGTGAATCATGGTCTAGAGCCTGTGAGGTTAGGCAGGTTGGATTGTGTAGGAAAGTCTGAGGAGTCCTATGAAGATCTGAAGGATGTGTGGTCACAGTGTCACTATCCACCACCTTGGGGCTGAGGCTTTGCTGCAGTGTCAGCCCCTTTGATCACGCTGGCCTGGGCCCGTTTTCTCTTACTGGCTCTACTTATATTTTTGAAGTTCCCATCCTCTTTAAGATTTGACCCTAAAAAGTCAGAGCACTGGGCCACCCAGAAAGTCCCCTGGAGTGAAGGGTAGCTGACAGTACTTGGGTATTCTTGACATATTCTTTAGCTGTTGGTCACAAGCTCCAGTTGGAAGTTCTTGATTCTATTATTGCTTGGCTGTTCACCTGGAGTGACCATGGCCCTCAGGGAGCAGGGCCATCTGAGACTGACCAACTGGAAAGCAATCATCACCATATGTCTCAGGGCCACCAGAAGGGCTGGCTACACAGGGACCAGGATAGACTCATCCTGAAGCCATCCAGGGCTGGCCTTTGTCACCTACTATATTCCTTTATTCAGTTGTCTCTCTTACTGTGTCTTAAACCATGTGTCTGGTTTCTATTTTAAAATCAATCAACAAGTATCCCATCATATCCTGTAACTATATAAAATTATTATATGTGAATACAAATTTAACTCACCAGTTTATTTTTAAAAAACAATCAGAACAAAATGAAATACTGGTGTTTCATAATCAGGCAAGGGTGTAAGAGAGTATTTTTGCAATAATCATGATTTGGAAATGAATTGTTGAATAGGAGACTAAGATTTTTTTGATGTTATCAATTTCTCAAAGAATGATCACATCAATTAATTTGAGAAAGATTCTTAAGGTGAATCTATTTTTGGTGGTGCCATTCATTAAATATAAAGCCTTTCATAAGTGTGCTTTAAATAAAGTAGAGGCTGTGTTTAAAATAGTTCTAAAATAAAAAGAAAATATATAAAATAAAACCAAAGACTCCCAAGAGTAGTTGCTGTGTATGAAGTATTCTGCCAACCACTGCATGGGATAGAAATACTTGCTATGTGCCTGACCTCCTAGACCTTGCTATTTGGTTGGCAGGGTTATTTGTTCATAAGAAGGTAACTAGGAGATGAAGGGGCTGGAGAGATGGCTCAGAGGTTGAGAGCACTGACTGCTCTTCCAGAGATTCTGAGTTCAATTCCCAGCAACCACATGGTGAATCACAACCACCTATATACGATCTGGTGCCCTCTTCTGGCTTGCAAGCATATATACAGCCAGAACACTGTGTACATAATAAGTAAACACATCTTTAAAAAGAAGAAGAAGTAACTAGAATGGTCAGACAAATACATTTAAGAAGACTGCGTCAGTTTCTTGTTGGCAGATGTCTCCTTCCATAGGCACTGACTTTCCACACTGTTCCGTGACAGTAGGAGATAGAGATCTCTGAAGTCTGGAATCAGTGAGTGTCCTGATGAGATTTGGAAACATCAGGGAGGTGGCACATATAGCTTATAAAGAATGAGGGGTGGTGAGTATAGCAAGAACTTCCACAGTGAAGTGTCCAGCCAGCTCTCAGGGGAGGGATGACAACTGCCAAGTTTTCCCAATGACTAGTTTCTCAACATCTTTTCTTTTCCTTTTTTTACAGAAATTTGCACGACTACAAAGCATTTTCCCAGATATTTCTAAACCTGGTACAGAACAAGCTTTTCTTCCAGTCACCTCCCCAAGCAAACATTTGGGGCCAGTGACCCTTCCCAAGACAGAAACTGTATGAGTAGGGTCTCTACTGGTTTTTACAAAGGCAAGGGCACATCAGATCAGTGTGCCTGAATGCCACCTGGACAAGAGAAGAATGAGCTCCGCCCTCAGATGGCAACCTTTCTTTGAAGTCCTTCACCTGACAGTGGGTTCCACACTACTCCCTGACACAGGGTCTTGAGCACCATCATAGGATCGCAAAGCATGGAATATCACTGCTTCTCAGTGACTGTCAGCTTAATGTTTCATGCGGCTATCTGGTCAACCTCATGAATGCTTTTCAGTCATCTACAAGCTACGGTGAGCTGCAGGTGGAGCAGGGTCATGGGAAATTTGAACACTCTGAGCTGGCCCTGTGACAGACTCCTGAGGACAGCTGTCCTCTCCTACATCTGGGATACATCTCTTTGAATTTGTCCTGTTTTGTTGCACCAGTCCAGATGTCTCACATCTGGCGGAAATTGACAGGCCAAGCTGTGAGCCAGTGGGAAATATTTAGCAAATAATTTCCCAGTGCGAAGGTCCTGCTATTAGTAAGGAGTATTATGTGTACATAGAAATGAGAGGTCAGTGAACTATTCCCCAGCAGGGCCTTTTCATCTGGAAAAGACATCCACAAAGCGGCAATACAGAGGGATGCCACATTTATTTTTTTAATCTTCATGTACTTGTCAAAGAAGAATTTTTCATGTTTTTCAAAGGAGTGTGTTTCTTTTCTTTTTTAAAATATGAAGGTCTAGTTACATAGCATTGCTAGCTGACAAGCAGTCTGAGAGAATATGGAGAATGTTCCTCAAATAGGGACAGCAAGCTAGAAGCACTGTACAGTGCCCTGCTGGGAAGGGCAGACCGTGGACTGAGCAACCAGAAGTCTGGCCACAAGACTGCCTGTATGATTCTGGACGAGTCACTTGTGGTTTTTACTCTCTGGCTAGTAAACCAGATAGCTTAGTCTGGGTTGACTACAATGGACATGAAGTTACTTGGGGAAAGCTGAAAGTAGTGAATACAGTGGCAACTCTACTGGGCTGTTACCTTGTTGATATCCCAGTGTTCTGGAGCTGAGCGGATGCCTGTCATACCTCAGCTTTCCCATCAATCCAAACACAGGAGGCTACAAAAAGGACATGAGCATGGTCTTCTGTGTGAACTCCTCCTGAGAAATGTGGAGACTGGCTTAGTGTTTTGCTCTTGAAGGACTAATCACAAGTTCTTGAAGATATGGACCTAGGGGAGCTATTGCTCCGGGACAGGAGGAAGTTCTCAGATGTTGCACTGATGTAACATTGTTGCATTTCTTTAATGAGCTGGGCTCCTTCCTCATTTGCTTCCCAAAGAGATTTTGTCCCACTAATGCTGTGCCCATCACCCACACTATGAAAGTGAAATGGATGCCGAGCAGACACAGCGTGCTTACCGCTCGGCCGCCACTTTCATGCTATTAAAAGTATGCATGTGAAGAGATGTGTTCTTCTTTTCTATCTTTAAAATGATTCCGACTTTAGAGTGAGTGTTTGGGGCTGAGTGGAGAGTAAGAATGCAGAAATCGTAGTGGTAAATGACTGGCTGCTTCTCTGAGTCTGTGGCTGGGACAGGATGGGGGGTGAGGGTGGGGGTGGGGAAGAGACACATGGCTATCAGACTTCTGTGACATGGCACTCCTTCTTTCTGGAGCTGCATCCCTACTAGGTAGTAATGGCCAGCTTGTCCACCTAGGTAATCACGGGGAAGGGGGACGGGACCGAAAGAGAGGTTCTGCTTCCAAATGATGTATGAAGTTGGGGCCCCTGACCTTGAGATTCATGGGGTTTTATTGGAGGTTTTCAAATAGACCCCTAACCTCTAAGCTGTTATGAAAGATCTATACAAGAGTCTGTGGTAGCTATAAAAGACTCATGGGTGAGGTGCTCTTTGTGAAGATGAATACACTCGTGTCTGTAAAAGCTGCAGAACTACTTTGAATGGATTTGACCCATTGTCAAATGCTCTACAAATGAACGCACCAGGGCAGCTTAGTCTTATTTTGAGGAATGCAGATGCCCAAAGTTGTGCCATGTCAGTCAGGAGATTTGGAGTAAGAACAGTTATTGGTTTAATAGATACATTCAGAAGATTGAGAGAGTCCACAGAAGGGCTAAGTGTCTGGCAATGTTCAGAGGACAGGAGACCAAGAAAGAAGGTAAAGGGAACAGAAGCGATGCCAGGGTTCAAACAACTTTGGCAAGCTTGTTTCCTTAAAAGGAATAAATTGACTCTGTAGGTGTTGCATGTTGCCTTAGAGAATGCACAGTGAAACTAACTCTCCATCAGCATGAGAGCTGTACTGTGAGAGAGACCAGAGAGAGGGGTTGCTCTTGTCATTGTAGATAGACTTTACTAGATACATTATTGAAACTTAATAGCAGGTTGACTCCATGTTTCAAGTTTACTATTTAGTGTTTGCAAATGTGTCTGTGTCTGTGTCTGTGTCTGTGTCTGTGTCTGTGTCTGTGTCTGTGTCTGTGTCTGTGTCTGTGTCTGTGTCTGTGTCTGTGTCTGTGTCTGTGTCTGTGCCTGTGCCTGTGCCTGTGCCTGTGCCTGTGCCTGTGCCTGTGCCTGTGCCTGTGCCTGTGCCTGTGTGTCTGTGTCTGTGCCTGTGCCTGTGCCTGTGCCTGTGCCTGTGCCTGTGCCTGTGCCTGTGCCTGTGCCTGTGCCTGTGCCTGTGCCTGTGTCTGTCTGTCTCTCTCTTTCTCTGTGTGAGTGTGTGTGTGTGTGTGTGCATGTGTATGAGAGAGAGAGAGAGAGAGAGAGAGAGAGAGAGAGAGAGAAACAGACAGACAGACAGACACAGAGACAGAGACAGAGAGACAGAGAGAGATTAAGGAGAATTTATTGGCTTCTGGTGCCCCAATTGCATCCTATCTACTATTTCAAAGGACCATGGGCTGAATTTGTCTTCACAATCTAGGAAAATCTTTGTTCTTACACTTTCCCTTGTCCATGGGATTAGATCTACAGTTATACCAATTTCGCTGTGAGATGTCCCAACACATGAATACAGACACACATCAGCTGCCTGTTCTAAGAGGCAGCCTGCAGGGTTTTGTTTTGTTTTGTTTTGTTTGTATTCCTGGTAATATTTACAGGTCTCATCACAGCAGAGCCTGGAAGCCAACCAGTGCCTGCTAATCTGCCAGGGTTGTGGCCCCAGGCACACAGGCAGCAGAGTGAGACCATAGTTACCTGGAGTCTCAGGACCCTGAGCTGTTCCCTTCTTGGCAGCTTTGTTTGGTTGGGTTGATTAGGTAATTAATAATAGTTTGTGTTTCCTTTGTAAAAAAAAAAAAAAAAAAAAAAAAAGCACACAAAAGGGGATGGAGAAATGGCTCAGTGGTTAAGGCCACTTGCTGTCATTGCAGAGGACCTAGGCTCTGCTCCCAGACCCAACTCCTGTTCCAGGAAATCAGTTGCCCTCTTCTGTCCCTCATGGGTACTGCATGCGTGTGATGCACATACAGACATGATGGCTTTCCTTTACCTCTTTTTTTTGTTCAGATAAGAACCCCAGCTGGTGGGATGGTACAGCCCATCTTCAGGGAGGGTCTTTCCTTCTCCTCAGTTAAATTTCCCAAGCAGACTCACACAGAGGAAATAAGAGAAGCCTATTCTAAGTGATTCCAAATCTAGCCCCAGGAGCAATGAAGATCAACCATCTCAGAAGGCTATGCAGACTAACTCCATTTAAATTTGGACTTCAAAGCTACACAAGATTTTGGATAATGATGGGGAAGGACAGAGGCAGAGGGTTTTGCCTATGCCATGGACAGCTGGACTCTACCTGCCCTTGGGGGTTGGGGATGAGTTGGCACAGAGTAAATGACACAGACTCTGGGAGCAGGTGAGAAACACTGTAGCAAGTTCATCTGAACACTGCTGCAAGTTCCTTTAATACCCTCCACCCATGCCCTCATTGGTTCCAAGACAACCAATGTTCTCTTCTGAACAGCAGTTCCTGATTAGCTGGCACTGCTTGCACTAGCAATCTCAGACAGTCCTCAGTTAGGTCCTCCTGCAGGAGATACCTTTGCAGCTGCAAGGCCCCCAGCGTTTACATAGAGGCGGTCACTCTGTTCCTGCTACAAGAGGGAACATAAAGACACATGTCTTTAAGAAAGTAGGCTTGGGCTGAGGGAGGAGGCAAAGGGTCCCCTCATCCCAGGTGGAGTAAGGAGCAAGCAGAGGTGAGTGGCAAACACACTATCTCAGATCATGAGAGCTGTGGCATAGTATTGGTGGATCCAGCATTGTGGAGCCACAGTTGGCTCCTGATTATCTGGGGATAATAATAGCCAGGAAGAGAAGGAGAAGGACCAAGGAAAAGAGCTGGAGGAAGTGGGTGGCATCCAAACCACATGGCAGGCTAAAGGCCCAGAGCAGCACAGACTCAGTGGGACAGATAGGAGACCATGAAGACCAGCTGGCTTGCGCACACTGAAATGGTCTTCAGTTCTCAGGCTTCAGGTTTGTTTGTTTGTTTGTTTGTTTGTTATGTTTGTTTTCATGAGCATGCATTGGCATGCGTGTGGAGGTCAGAGGTCAGTTGCAGGAGTTCATTTCCTCCTCCACCACGTGGCTCCTGGGAATTGAACTTATGCTGTAAGTCTTGGTGGTGAGAGCCTTTATCCACTGAGGCATCTCATTGGCCTAGGTTTTGAGTGTCAGTCTGATATCTAAGTGTTGTGTTTGTGTGTATTGTCTGTGTGTCTGTCTCTGTGTCTTTAAGCTAAAGCTTCCTTTCCCTTTTAAAACATATCAGCCTCCGAATAGTCAATCCCTTCCATCTTACTCCCACAGAGCAAGCAGAGCTTATCCATCTAAGGGGACAGAAGACATCTCCATGTTTCCCAGCTGCTCTTGGGGCTAACAAGCCTGCCATCGATGGCGTGTTTCAGGCTTGCTTTACTCCCCTTTACTCCCATTTTCCTGACCTAGAAGGATATCTCTGGTATCTGTTCTCCTTGTGGTATTTATTATTTCTTGACCGGCTGCCTTCCAGAACACAGCATGTTCCACCTGAGTCCTCTATCATCGGCTCACTTTTGTGTGTTTTCAACTCTGTAACAGACACCAGAGTCTTTCCTTGGTTCTCTGCCCCACTGGTTTTGTGTTATGCAATTACTCCTTAGTTTTTAAAAGCAGCTAAATCTAAATAAACACACCAGCACAGCATGATGATCAACCAAGCGACACCCTCTGGGCTGTGTGATGGGTTGTGCTGGGGGGTGAGTATAAATGTGCAATGGAGAAAGGAGAACGGAGCTGCAGAGCATCGCTTGCCGCTGCAGACCTTCACACATCCCACACAGCACTCTGTTCTTCAGAGCCAAGGCATTGCACTTGAATGTCTCTCTTCTCCTTTCCACATTTTTGTTTAACTCTCCCCACGGGATTGCAGGCAGCACACAGTTAGGTCACAAAGGACTATCAGAAAAACATCATCTCAGCTGGGTGTAACTGTTTCCATGGTTCCTGAGAGGTTAGGGTGAGGGAAGGAAGTTGGAATTTGGGCACCAACGCAAGTCTTCTATTCTCTTTCTTTTCAATGCATAAATACATGTACAGTATTCCCCTCTGGGCAGAGGATCTGGACCCTGCTTAGTGGTTCATTTAGATTCTGCATGAGTAAGGGATATTGTTTTTGCTTCGTTATAAGAGGCACTAGTTCTTCCAATTGACCATTTTCCCCCTTACTCGTTGCCAAAGTAGCCTGTTTACAATCTACTCTCCCAGATTACAGTCCTTACCAGAGGCAAGTGGGGAGAAATTCAGTCACTGAAAAGCTTTGAGAGGCCCCACAGAGTTGAAATGCTTTTCTCAAAGGGGAAAAAAACAATCTGTAAATGTGTATGTATTTGCCCAAGTCCCCCCCCCCACCCCCCCCACCAAAGACAGCTGGACAGCCTGTCAATGACTCCCATTGAGGAACAACAAAGACCCATGTCAGAAGTCAAGGGAGAGGAGGCTGAGAACTAACAATAAGTTTGCACTTACACAGCAGTTTTTATCCCAAGACCCCAGAGTGCTTTACAAACATTAATTAAATTGCCCAACAGCCCTGTGAGACGGCTGTGTGTCACTGTTTCCAGTTGGCAGGGGGTGGCGGTACCAGAAGTGTTAGCACGGAGCGAAGTTGGAAACGGGCCATGTTACACTCCTATGGATTGTGAACTCAGAAGTGGGAACATTTCCCTGTGAGCCCCAGGCTGTGGTCAGGTGTACAGTCCTGACGGGGATAAGGAAGTGGTCTGGTGACTTCCAGCAGGAGCCAGGTTATCTGTAAGTTCATGGGCCAACTTCACCAGGACTCGAAGGATGGTGGTAGGGTCTCCGAAAGAGGCTTCATCCCCACATACCAAGGTAACAGTCATCACAATACGCTTTTCTGCATGATGGCAAATAGTGACTCTCATGTGGCATTTCCTGGGAAGATGTGACTAGTTATCTAGACAGGCACCCGCCACAGACGAAAGTCGGGATCCCATACAAGTCTAGCTTTTCCACGCAATGAGATGGTTTTGGTTACTGAGAGTAGCATGGCTGAATCCCAGGCAACTCCATTGCAGAGAAGCCCACTGCATTGTGGGCGACGACTCACTATTTGCAGTTAGCCTCACTGCAGAGACCTTTCTCCCAGCCACTGTTTCTTGATGCTATAATTTTGAGGAGGGGCTTGTAAATTTTGTGATTATTTTTTAATGAGCTTCCAGAATCTTGTCAATTTGTTCCCTAAGTCTCATGAGCCCTGCCTCGACTCCAAATCCAAGAAGAGAATGTTCAAATTCAATGGAAACAGATGTACAAGAGTCGGCTTTGACTGCTGCATACAAGTCCAGAACTGCTAGGTGGGACATAGTATTCTGTCTTGTATGTTGGTGAATCAAACTATGTTCTCCAAAGAGGCCTATTGGGATAGTCTTACCCTCTGGCTGGCACCTATTCATACAGCCTACTCTGGAAGTAAGGTCTTTGAAAATGTAGTTACCCTGAGATGCTGTGACTTAGGTTGATATCCATATATAAAAAGAGAGAAATTAGGACACAGGCGCAGATAGGCACACAGTCTAAAGAAGGCCTCGTGACATCAGAGGTAGCACTGATGCGATGCATCACAAAGCCGGTGAGTGTCAAGGCTTGCTGGCAACAGCAGAAGCAGGGAGAGAAGGAGCCTAGAGGTCCTTCCCAAGTACATTCAGAGGGAGTGTGGCTCTGCAGCACCTTGTGTCAGACTTCCGGCTCCCAGATCTCAGGATCTTTTGGCTGTTGCTGTTGTTATTTTAAGCTGCCCCCTGTGTGACCTTTTGTTATGGAAGCTCCAAAAGGCTCCAAAGGCTCCAAAAGAGGAGCCGTTCAAATCTAGGGTGATTAAAACATCATGCATTTGAAAATGTATCCCACTATCTAATAACCAGAGGAAGGTTTTCTGGAGGGACTGGGCTGGGATATGTTTTCAAATGGATGGTGGCTTCAGTCATGGAATGCTCCAGCTGGTGACAGGACTGGTGGGCAGAATGCACTGGACTGTGATTGGTCACAATGGGGTCAGGCCTCACAGTGCTTCCGTGGCCTGGGAGATACTGGTCACACAGATGGGTCTACACAGATGGAGGTGTTTTACACAGGCATTTTATAAGTCCTTTTAAAAGACACAAGGTGCTGCAGAGCCACACTCCCTCTGAATGCACTTGGGAAGGACCTCTAGTCGCTGTCTCTCCCTGCTTCTGCTGTTGCCAGCAAGCCTTGACACTCACTGGCTTTGTGGATGCATCACATCGGTGTGTCTGTGTGTCTGCATACATAAGATGTCTGTGGAGGGCCAGAAGAGGGTTCTGAGACACCAGAAGTGGGTTTTAGAAACAAGGACTAATATTCTCTGAAAGAGCAGCGAGCTTCTTAACCACCGAGAGAGATATCTCTTGAGCCCTTGTTTTTTATGTTTAATTTGAAATCTTATTTTAGTAGGTTGAGTTGCAATTGTATAAATGCCCTCAATACATTCCATTTCTTCATACCTAAAGTTGACATTGTTGTTTTAAAAAAAAAATCAAAATATGTACCCAGAAGCCATTGCTGCCGGATCAAGGGTAGCAAAAAGGGAAAGAAAAAATATCTGTTGAAAGTTAAGACCCAAACTCTGGAAATGCCATTATTCTGTTGTGAGTGAGGTTGTAGACATTCAGGGCGGGACGTCATCTGTTGTATTTATCTTTCATCTCCCTCTCTTCAGACTCTTTCTTTTAAAAATACAAGCAATCCCAGCAGGGGGAACACATAAATCAATACAACGTGGGCAGGATACATTACTGTCTGAAAAAAGAGATTTGCACCGGAGTCAGACAGATGTGCACTGGATCCTAGGCTCCATCAGTCACCAGTTGAATCGTATTAAACAAATCGCTTGGACTCTTGCTGTCTCAATCTACTCATTTGTTAGGTGGGTGCTAGTAACATCTCTTGCATTTTAAGTAAAAGGCTGGTACAAAGAACACACTAAAGTACCAGCCTCATTTTCTTCTGCATGTGCTGTCCTTCTCTGAGAGGCTTGCAAGATGCTTGATGTAGGACAAGCACTCTGGAGTGGCACAGAGAGGGGTGGCCCTGGAGGCCGTGCGATGCGGAGAGGTTTCAGAATGGGTCTGCTATCAAGCTACAGACTAAGGAGAAGCTGCCTCCTTCTCCATATAGTTTCAGCAAGCTCCACTCCTGGGACCATCCTTCCTGTCCTTTCTAGGTCCCTAGAGCTTCTAGAATTCAGAGGTCCAGCTTCCAGTGGCTAGTCAGCAGTAGACAATAGAGAGTGGGCCTTCTCTACCTTTCCTTTCTATGGAGAGGGTCACCTTATAGAGAAACAGAGGAATCCCGTGTGAGGAGTAGCAAGCAGCAGCCCAGGTTGCCAGTGGAGATGACTCTCTGCAGGCCATAACCCATTAGTACACAGAAAGGAATCAGGTGTCACTCCATGCATCAGCCTGGGCAGCTCTAATGGTCACAGGTCTATGTTGTTGCTGCTGCTTTGTTTTGGTTTCTTTGTTGGGTTGTTTGTGGTTTTGGTTTTGGTATGTCTGCATTTGAATGGAGGGTCTCATACGCACCAGGTAAGTGCTCTGCCTCTGAGATGCGTTCAGAATCTGTACAGCTAATAGCAAGTCTTTAATGTGACTTTATTTTTCCAGGCTCTCCATAGCCAGAGCCTATGAGCAGCCACCTTGGTTAACCACCCTTGATACTACACTCTCCCAAACCCCCAACTAAAGGTGGGATCCCACATGTTGGCTCAGCACTTAATGGCTTCTTTCCTGCCCCTGGCTGCTCCTGCATGTCTGTGCCTTGGCTAGACTAGGCTTCCAAAGATCTGCCTCTGACTCTTTATCCAGACTCGGCCTGGACAACCAAGGGCTGACCGCCACCGTACTGGCTGCTGCTGAGTCTGATCTTGCCAACGACAGACGCTCCCCAGTAATAAGTTAACATCTGGAGAATTTTGGGAGCTGAACTGCTTTCTTATGATGCTGCTTTCAGAAACACTTTGTTCTTCCTCACCCATGAGCTAAAATCCATGGTGGTAACCGGCCAGGTTCCTGCTTCTCCAGGAAGCAGCCGTGCTCATGTGGGGTTCCTAGGCAGAAGGAGGTATCTCCTCTCTCTTCTTCTAGAGTCTTCAAGAGTGTTTTGGGGTTTGGGGGTAATTCAATACAAGGGTCTCACACACGCTAGGTAAGTACTCTACCATTGAGCTATAGTGCCAGCCCTCTTTGTATTTTTAAATTTGAGATGGGATTTCATTAAATTGCTCAGGCTGGTTTCGAACTCATTTTGTAGTCCAGAATGGCCTTCCTTTGTTCTAGTCTCGGGGATTACCCACAATGCCAACAGACTCGTAATTCCAGGAAGGGTCCCAACTCTAGATTCAGCCTCTCGACCACGTCTCCCAGAAAGTATGAAGGCTGAACAGCAAGATGCTATCGTTCTTGCCAGGTCCCGCTAAGCCAAAGTCATAGGAAGAACCAGGAAGTGCTGAAGTGGGAGGTGCTTCAGCTTCCCTGTTTGTGTTAAACAAGCACTTTCTCCTGGACCAGCCTAAGGCACATAGGACATCCCCCTCATTCTACAAACATCCTGTGTGTCACACGTCACACACGCGCACACACACACACACACACACACACACACACACACACACGTATGTAAGAGCTAGGCAACAAAGCTTATCTTTAACGCACATTAAGACCATAACTGTTCAGACAAGATGCTGCTGGCAGAATACACATCCAAGCAGGACACTGCCAGCGGATGCCAACCCCTGCCTGTGGTCTGCACAGCCAGGAGAACTTTGTAAGTCACGCAGCTTATATAAATGTCTCCCCATTTTTGCTCTCAAGTTTTTCCTTTCACCTACAGTTACTGTGGCTTCTGTTTTCCCATGGCAATGTTCATCTCCTCCCAGATCAATGTCATCGTTCTGTGAAGGATGCCTCTCTGGTTATTATTTAGGTTGGCAAAATGCTACTGAGATTGGCAATCACCAGCGAATGAGTCCTGAGCGGGCTTTGCTCAAACAAACAAACAAACAAACAAACAACAACACCTCCAAACCCAACCAAGTGTCCAACATCAACAAACACAATTCCACCTCATTTTTTCGCTCAGGTACCCAGAGCCCCTGATGATGTCAGCTCAGAGCCCACCCGTGAGTCCATCCCCTCAGGTTCCTGCCAACACCTGAGAGGGCACGGGGCCAGCTTAGCTGAGCTTCCAGCTTTGGCTTCCGCACTCACTTCCCTGGTGTGGCTTAGAGTTACAGGGGACCAACTTGGATATGGCTGGGAGCTAGGTGCAGGCCCAGCAGAATGGAGGAGAGAGAGAGAAGCTCACTGCCTCTCTGCTGAATGTCCTGCTGGATTGGAGACAAAGCTATAATCTGGCTTCTTTATTCTTTTTTTAATTAAAAAAAATTGGGTGTTTTCTTTATTTACATTTCAAATGTTATCCCCTTTCCTGGTTTCCCCTCTGAAAAACACCCTCCCCCCACCCCCGCCAACCTCCCCCTGTTCAACAACCCTCCCACTCCTGCTTCCTGGCCCTGTCATTCCCCGACACTGGGGCAAAGAGCCTTCATAGAACCAAGGACCTCTCCTCCCATTGATGACCAACTAGGCCATCCTCTGCTGCATATTCAGCTGAAGCCATAAGTCCCACCATGTGTGCTCTTTGGTTGGTGGTTTAGTCCCTGGGAGCTCTGGGGGTACTGGTTAGTTCATATTGATGTTCCTTCTATGGGGCTGCAAACCCCTTCAGCTCCTTGGGTACTTTCTCTAGCTCCTTCATTGGGGACCCTGTGCTCAGTCCAATGGATGACAGTGAAATCCACCTCTCTATTTATGAGGCACTGGCAGAGGCTCTCAGGCGACAGCTATATCAGGCTCCTGTCAGCAAGCACTTGTTGGCATCCACAACACTGTCTGGGTTTGGTGATTGTAAATGAGATGGATCCCCAGGTGAGTCAGTCTCTGGATGGTCATTTCTTCAGTCTCTACACTTTGTCTCTGTAACTCCTTCCATGGGTGTTTTGTTCCCCACTTCTAAGGTGGATAGAAGTATCCACACTATGGTCTTCCTTCTTCTTGAGTTTCACGTGGCTTGTGAATTGTATCTTGGGTATTCTGAGCTTCTGGGCTTCTGAGCTAATATCCATGGCTTCTTTATTCTAATGGGGATCTGGCTGTCTCCATCCCTAGGTCAGCCGCAGGCAAGCTACAGAGAAGGACTAGGAAGCCAAAGCAACCCAGAATTCTCTGGGAAAAAAAATAGATTTATTAAGAGACGATGAGAAAAAAGACCCTACTATGGGACCGGTCCCTGCTTGGGGACATGTGATGTGAACTACACCATAGGAGTGCAGGCTTTGTGCTGGGGACTTTACATCTGTTACTTTCCCCTACTCTAGAGCTTAGGCAACTGGACCTCAGAGAGGTTAAGGAGTGTGCAGATGTCTGGAACCTAAACATAGAGGCAGGATCCGGACTCTGCTTTGTGACTTCTGAATCCTGGCACTTCCCTCCCAACCATGTTCTGTGAGTTCTTGGGAGGAGGAAGCCCACGCATCTTCTATAGAACAGGCCTGGCTGTCCTACATGTCCCCTTTTTGTTCTCATTCATGCATTTTCAATCAAATACAAGGATACCCAAGCAACAGAAATGGCACGAATCCACCTATGTCCAGAGGGCTGGCAGGGCTTGCAGTACCCACTGGCAGGATCCCCAGGCTCGGTGCGAGCCTGCTGTAGACCACAGATGGCCTGAACCGGATGCCCTTGGCAGGGAAGGACAGAAGCAAGATGGCTGCCAGGCCCAGGAGCTTCCCAGTAGAGCGCCTGAATTATGTCTCTTTGGTAAATCTGATCCATGTAGCAAGGCCTTGGGGACCACTAACCTGTTCTGACAAATGACCTTGAGAGATTTAGAGTAGTAATATTTTCAGCTGGTTGGCCGAATTCTCCAGAGTGTTAGGTGTAAACACGAGTCTGTGGCTCCACAGTGCCCGTGTGCGTGTTAGCCTCGGTCCCTGTGCTGTTTACCGTGATTGTCCTCCGGCTGGTACAAGACACTTCTCTCTTTCTCTCTCTTCCCCGGTGGGAGCTTGTCTCTGCGCCTCCCCCAACCCCTCCCTGGAAGTGCAGTGAAGCAAGGATCTTGTTCCAAGCCCATTGCGCACGTGCTCACATTTAGTGACCTTCTGTGCCAGTAATTCTGTCCTCTGGGGATGGGAATTGATTTTTCTCCTTTCAGGATTGGAGCACAGCCTGGAGCCCGCGGCCCTGTTATAAATGCCCATCTCAGGTGTGTGTTTAAAGGTGAGCGGTGTGACTCTTTAAAATAAGATGAGAAAAGTTGTTTTAAGGATGCCCCTGATAACCTCGGCAAATGGGCAAGAAATGCGCTTCAGTCTCCTGAGTGGCGTTTAATTTCTCCTCGAGATTTTCATGTAAGGGTGTAAGTGTGGGTGTATGTATGTGTATGTACAGTATGTATGTGCTGGAATGTTTTCCAGTGAATTTTTGCAAATCTGTCCAAACTCTTTCCTGTGAGCCTTGGGCAACCTAAGACTTAAAAGGGCATCCGAAGAGTCCCTACTTGAGGGGGGAAAACGTTTTAATGTTATATTTTTAATTAAATTTACTTATCTGCATTTTTATAAGTGTGCGGGCACTTGGCAAGGTGTGTGTTAGAAGACAACCTGTGGGAGTCGGTTCTCCTCTTCCATCATGTGGGGCCTGGGACTGAACTCAGTTTGTCAAGCATTTCAGCAAATGGCATTACCCACTGCACCATTTCACTAGCCATGCTATCATACTTTTTTTTAAATAAAAATAAAAATGAATTTCAAAGATTCATGATGAATACCAAGATTATAAACAAATAAGCTATCATCATCATCTTCATCATCATCATCATCTTATGTTTGTTTGTTTGCTTCAGTGTCCAGTGTGAAGGACGACACTCACTTCTTTGTATGAAATATTAAGTTTGTTTCATGATAGATTTTTAACATATGTTTTCTGTCTGGGATGTTGCAGGAGGGTAGTGTTGGTCATGATAGTTGAGTTTATAGGGTCTCCTACATTTTGCCTCCCAGGTAGATACCCTCCTTTGAATCCCAGCCCCTCCTGGGCATCTCATGAGTTGGCCATAGGGCTGTTGGATAGACTGAAGACATTAACTAATATTTATTTCCAGTCACTAAGCAGAAATGTACCTGTTTAACTGCTCTTCCAGTTCATAATCTCTAAAGTCCCGAACAGTATTCCCATTTGTTCATTATTCTATTATAGTAGAACTCATTTCGAATTCTTTTTGAATCCTTTGTCCATTCAGCTTATTGTAGCAAAGTATCTTTGACTGACTGGGCACTTTATGAAGAAAGGAGGCTTTGTTAGCTCAGAGTCCTGAGGTTGAAGAACACAGCCGCAGCTTCAGGTTCCAGTGAGGATTTATGGCAGATTGCACCCCGTGTCAGGAGCACATGTGAAAGGGGTCACACTGTGAGATGAGAAGCAAGAAACAGCCCCAAAAGTCAAACTCACTTTTATGGTGACTAACCATTAGCTTTCCACTCATGTGACAAAATCTCTGAGATAAACAACTTTTAAGGAGGAAAGACTTTGTTTGGCTCCCAGTTTCGTGGATCTCAGTCCTTGAGTGACTATTGTTTTGGACTTTGTGTCAGGGGATAGGATAATGGTAGAACAGTGTTGTTCACCTCACGGTGGTGGGAAGCAGAGAGGAAGAGACTGGAGTCCCAGTATTTCCCTCAGGTGCCTACTGGCAAAGACCTGACTTCCTTCTACCAGTCCCGCCCTCTCTCTTTGTAATAGTACTATATGCTTGTGACCACACTTCTGATATTTGGACCACTGGGTGAGATTTGAGATCTAAACCCTAATGCTAAGCCATTCCTTTCTTAGAGGTAGACCCCAATGCCTGACCCCATGGACCTTCTCCCTTAAAGATTTCTACTACCCCCTGGAGCGTAGCATCAGACGTTATGCCAATAGCTCATGAACCTTTAGGAGGCCAATCTTACTCAAGCTAAAGTCGTGGCATGTGGAATGAATGAAAGAGAATCAGTTTTCTTGGGGTTAGTGCCATTCTATCCATGCTACTGATGGTCCAAGAACTGCCCATGTCATGAGAGGATCCACTAAGGGTCATTGTTGAGGCACTGGTTTGCTGTTACCCAGTCTTCTGTGTTGATGGGGGTTGGTAAAAGACCCTTCCTTCCCTCTCCCACTTGTGTAGGATTGTTGCATAGGTGAGCTCAGCTCCCCCAAGCACCGCTTCCCCCATACACGTATCATGGTCACCTATGTGGTCCCCACTGCCAGGACTGAAGGTGTTGTTTTAATTCCAGCTGTCTTTTGAGAATATGGTTGGTGGCTCCTTGTTCTTTTCAAAGACATAGCTGGCTCATAGTCGTGACGCTGACCTCTTCCACAGCTTCACTGCATACCAGAGTATTTCCCTGAAACCCCATCTAATTCAAAGTGGAACGACATGTCCTGGTGAGAGATGAGCCTGGGCTTGAAAATATCATAGTCAGCACTTTGCTCTACTTTGTAGCCAGTCCTTCAGAGCTTTCTGGGTCTATTAGATGCAAAGACACAGGGTGACCTTGGGAGCCTGGGGTCTGATGTGGAAGAAGTCAGCGAGGGGCTGCTTGACTGCATATTCTGGCTTTAGCCTGTGCTGCATGTCTTTTTGCATCTTACACCCGTTCTTCCTCCTTCTGGGTGCCATCTTCCCGGAAGTGATCTCACATCTGTCCATCCAATCGAACTTCTCCATGTCTACTTCCTTAATCACCGAGGCCCTTTTCTGCCACCAAGGTGACCGTTTTCAAATGCTGACGGGATTCTGCCAAGGCACTGTTCTAGAGTCGTGTTAACTCCTGGCACAGAAGGCAGGGACACACGGAGTCTTATTTCTGTCTCTGTCCACCTGACTGTGTTCACAGCTCAGTGCTCTCTTTACTTGAGCCATCACAAACTCTGACCTTTGGCACACATTTTCTCCTTGCTATAGCCCAATTTCCTGCCTAAGGATAACTGCCCTGCTGCCAGCCTTCTAAGAGCTGGGCAGGGGTGAAGTCTTAAGGTTCAGCATGAAGACTCTTATTAGTGCCCTGGGTACCTTGGTCCATTCTCTGACATACCTAGCTACTCCTACTCAATGCCCATTTTGGTAAGATCCCTGCAGCTCTTGGTGACTGGGCACGGGCACTAGTTGCTTGGCTAAACAAGCAGGCTGGGAGAGTCTCCTATCTTCCACGAAGTCTACTCAACCATCTTGTATTCTGTGTTTCAGCTTCCCTTCAATAACACTGGTGGCCTCTAATGCTGGAGTCCTTGTTGGGTTTTAGGGAGCAGGTGAGTTCGTTGCTCACTGGCATCCCCTTTTGGAGACACCTAAGATACACACTGTCAGGTCTTCTTTATGCCTGTTCTGACTTCATTTTCTAAGTCATCCAAGATGAAATATAAGCTAGCAGTCTCTTGGGTGACATCGAGGCCCCGGAATGCTGTATAATTAGCCAAGGAATTGGTGGATGTGACCTAGATAACATACAGAGAAATAATCTCTAAAGAGTCTTTGTTAACTCGCTAGGAAACAACAGAGCGTTGCAATGGGGAAGAGGAGGTGCCCTAGCAACCTTACCGTGGTCCTGGAGGTGGATGCAGGGGAAAGTTTTAATAAGCAAATGAAGAGGATGTCAGGGGGTGCTTTGATCAATAATTCTTGGCGACAGGATCAATAGCAAGAGTGACATCAGTCCGAGATTAAGCAGACAGCGGTTGGACAGATGCCCTTGCAAGAGCATTTGTACATAAGGTTGCAACAGCCCCTGGACTTGGTTGTGGTTCTGTCAGGCTCCTTTGTGAATAGTCCTTTCCATCAGAGATATAGTCACGACTTTCCGGCCATTGTAATCTCTGGATCTTAATTAATTATCTTATTTATTAATCAGTGGGGTTTTTTTTATTTTTATTTTAAAAATTTATGTGTATGTCTGTGTCATGTGTATTTCGGTGCCCACAGAGGCCAAAATCAGTCATCAGAGGCCCTGGAGGTGAACCCTCTGACGTGGGTGCTAGAGGATGAACTCAGCTCTTCTGGGAAGAGAACTTAACCACAGAACCATCTCTCCAGCCCCAGTGTGTGGACTCTGGAGCCAGGATTTCATTATGCAACCCAGACTGACCACATACTCATGCTCCTGCCTCGGCTTCTCAAGTACTGAGATCTCAGGTATATGCCCCCACCCTCCTCTCTCAACTGTACTCTCTATTGTTTCGTGTGAGGGTTGGACAAATGTTGGCTCAGTTCTGATTCTGATATCCTGATATCCCGGGGAATGTTGTTCCGTTTCTCTCTTTTTCTACTTGGCTGTGAGTAGTCGGTGGGGATTTGATGGCTTAGGACAATTGCTTCACATTTGCTTTTAGGGTAAATGTTTACTGTATGTATTCAGTTTTTAAAATGAGTCTCCATATTCTTAGACATTTGGAGAGTTGGCTCCTGAGGACCTGATGTTAGGTAGGAAGCTTTGTGCAGCGAATGGAGCTGGCACCGACCTGCAGGACCTTCTAAGAGAGGTGTGAGTGACATCACCTTCTGGCAGAGGCAGGAACCACATAGACCGTGGCCCCCTCTGTGACTTAGTGGGCAATGGCTCCAGGTTCAAGACAGATGTTATTGGACCAATTAAACAGTTAAGAGTCCAAAAACAAACCCTACATTTTCATTGTACCTTCCAAGAGTGAGCTGTAATTTTTATTTAAGCACAAGAAAACCACAGAAGTCTGACCGGCATTCCAGTCAGTGCATGAAGCAGTTCTTTGTGGGGGAGAGGTCATCTTTAGTTGCTACTTGGGGAGCCATGTGTGGGCTCCTGCTGGCAACAAGCAGTCACTAGGGCAGTGTTTTCTTGGCAAACATGTTGGTGGTGGGGAAATCACAGCACCCTGGTGATTTGGAGAGGGAAACTAGCTGGTGTACCCTGTGCTTGACTCCTTGGTCTGCCTTGGGGCTCATTTGCACATTCTATGGGGCGCTGACACCCTAAGGCACACAGTTGTTATTATTGCATGTAAGAACTCCTCGGGTAAAGTGCCAAGAATTTCACGTGGCCCTGAAATGGAAAAAAAATCTTTGAAAAAGAAAATAAAGTTTAGTTTGGCGTCCTCTAGGTCATTAGTTTGAAAGTGTACACATGGCCTTGCAAGGGGGGTTCAAGAAAGGCATCAGAGTTATAAACTGCTTAAAAGTTCTGTCTACGAATAGCCTTCTGTCTCACAGAGTCTATTGAGTCCCGAGCTGGCTGGACCTGGGCTAGGGACCTATCTCTTGTGGGCATCCCACACGTAAGAATTTGGCTCTGCTGGTGCTCACACTCCATTCCTTTTGTGGCTATATCAGCTCCCTTCTGTACCCTCCCCTCCCACCCACTCCTCCACCTCAGCCCTCACTGAGACTCTTACTCCCCCTGCACCATCCACACCGGAAGATAACAAATGGACACAACCGCGGCTTCCTCTTCCATCAGAGCCTCTTCCGGACAAAGCTTGTATTCTCAGAGAGATCTCTGAGCAGCTCTCACCGATGCCGTTAGCGCAGCTTCTGCCACGGCTAATTTTCATCCCGTGTGGAAAGAAGCATGGCCATTTCTAGACACCCACAGCTGGGCTTAGGGGGTCCTTGGAGATCACTAACGGTGTGTGCGTTTGTCAGATGATGTGCTATCTTACCCGAAAAGCCGTATCACCTGGATCACAGGCCTTGGCTTTCCAAGAGGTAACCTAAGCTACCTGCATTTCGCTCAGGGTGTTCTTTGAGCTGGGGTCATCAAGCCAAAGGAGGGCTGAGGTCAAAGTGCAAGCAGAAAATGAACCAGCCTGACTGGAGTTGATTCTGAAGGGCGTGGGATGCTGAGCTCAGGAGACAGAAGGAGCTGAGGCTGGAAGGAGGCGGGGAAGAGGGCGGGGAGGATGTGAGGCTGATAAGATGAAGAGGGAGAGCCAGGCAGTGGTGGCATGCTCCTTTAATCCCAGCACTTGGGAGGCAGAGGCAGGCGGATTTCTGAGTTCCAGGCCAGCCTGGTCTACAGAGTGAGTTCCAGGATAGCCAGGGCTACACAGAGCCCTGTCTCAAAAATAAAAATAAATAAATAAATAAAAGATGAAGAGGGAGGATTTTAAGGCAACAGAACATTGTCCCTTTTATACTTCAGACATTGTTTTTTCTTTCTTTTCTTTTCTTTTCTTTTCTTTTCTTTTCTTTTCTTTTCTTTTCTTTTCTTTTCTTTTCTTTTTAATCAGTAGAAGGTGGAACGCTCTCATTCTTTTTTAACAGCCGACTAATATTTCTTTGTCTTTGCCCTAGTTTCAGGGTCGTGTTGAAAGTCTCCAGTCTTTTTTTTTTAATCACAGGTTGCAGTGCGCCATCTGCTCATCTTATCTTTTTGCAAGTGTGTGGGGGCACCCATAGGACACAGACCGGGAAGTACAACTGCTGGCTCAAAGGGCACGCACATTTGTAATGTTAATAGATATGACTATATTGACCTTTGAAGGCCTCCAGTTTATTTCCCCCGGTGATAAACGGTTCACTTTGCTCCACACTTCACTGGGTATCTTATTGGACTTCCGGATCACAGCCACCGAGAAGAAAAAGAGATCGGAATCAGTGTGGTTTTAACTTGTACTTTGTAAAAGTGTGATATACTTTTCCCCAACTTATAGAGAATTTTATATTTAATTTTTCCATGAACTGTTTATATCTTTTGCCCATTTTTGGGCTAGATTGATACTCTTTAAATTTTAATTTGGAGAAAAGTTTGTGGATTAGAGAAATTAGATTCTTGCAGTGGGAGACGTTTTGTTTGGTTTGGTTTGGTTTGGTTTGGTTTTCCTGTCTTCTCATTTGTTTTTCTGGTATTTATTGCACCCAGAATTTTCTTTTCCCATTTATCTTCTTTCATGGCTCCTTAATCTTATGCCATAATTGGATGTCTTTCCCACAGCCACTCTCCTGTATAAATGACTCCCTGATGCTCTAGTTTCCCAAGTAGAGGGCTACAGGCCAGTGTTGGGGAGAACTTAGAAACCTGCCTGGTGTGGTAGGGAAGAAAGGGAAGAATAGACACTCAGATGCATGTACAGAGGACTTGAGGCGAGGTGGGCTGTGTGCACTCTGATGGAGCATAACAACAGAGGCCCCCAACAAACCTTTTATGTGCAGCACAGGGGAAGGAGTTAGCTAGTCTTAGCAGAAGGTGTATAAGGGCAGTGGTCCTAGGCTGAACACATCCTGGAGGAGGGAGCTGCAGTTGCTACTTCTCATAAACACTCATGCTTGCACATGGTGCCAACAGTCACCCACAGGAAGGTCTTACCATCCCTCTGAACATCACACCAGGGGGGAAGCTTTGCCATGTCCCATGGGTCTCAGGCACTGGGATCTTCACATGGCTGTGCCCAGTTCCTGGCTACTCCTCACTGTGCCCCTTCCCTTTGGGCAGCAGCACTCTGATCCCTCTGGGGAATCAGGTGTCACCTGTGACAGAAGGGAACCCAGTGCTCATACGTCCCTTTGCCTTTTGCGATTACATGATCGGGTACCTTTCATCAAGCCAGGGGAACCTAGGACTCTCTTGTTTTTAGTAACAGAGCAAAATAGATGGCTAGGTTGGCTTTGTCACGTTGAAAGAAGATAGTAAAGTGTACTTTTAAATGTCTCTGTCAGTCATAATCAAGTGCAAGTCTCGTTCTACCAGCTGATCCTGTCAGCATTCCCTAACTGTGAGTGTCTTAGGCTTGCTTTTGCAGTGATGGAACACCATGACCAAAGCAAATTGGGGAGGAAAGGGTTTATTCGGCTTATACTTCCACAGCACTGTTCATCACTGAAGGAAGTCAGGATGGGAACTCAAACAGGGCAGGAACCTGGAATCAGGAGCTGATGCAGAGGTCATTGAGGGATGCTGCTTACTGACTTGTTCCCCATGACTTACTCAGCCTGCTTTCTTGGAGAACCCAGGACCACCGGGGCAGAGATAGGCACACCCACAATGGGCTGGGCCCTCCCTTATCCATATCTATTAAGAAAATGCTCTTCAGGCTTGCCTGCAGCCTAATCCCTCAGAGGTATTTACTTACTTGAGGTGTTCTCCTCTTTGATGACATTAACTTGTGTCAAGTTGACATAAAATTAACCAACAGAGTGAGTCTTTCAAATGTATTATTATCATCATTGTTATGGCAGTATTGGGAGTGGAAGTCAATGCCACCTGCTACTTCCCTGACACTCTCTTACTTTACTTCTTATTTTAATACAGAGTCTGGCATAGAACTCACTCTGTAGCCCAGGCAGGATTTGAGTTTGCTATTCTCTTCTCTTTTCTCAGCTTCTCTGGAGCTTGGGATTAACGACCTAAGCCACCAGGCTTAGCTAAACAATTTCTTGTAATGAAGACAACACAGAAGAGAGCAAGACCAGGAGATCTGGTTTATAATTTCCCAGGGGTCACTTGGCCACTTGCATTTCTTGATCTTCTCTGCTTAGAAGCAAATTTTACATCCTATAGATCCATGAGCCACCAGCTCTCAGTTAAACCCAGAAGATCACAACTGCAGCCTGTTCTTAGAACTTCAAAAGCAACTTCACCAGGCATGTTAGGCACATTCTGGGAGTTGGCCTGTGAGTGACACTGACTGAAAGGCCATCAGCATGGGGACCGTGTGCCTGCTCTTGTGTGTCATCTCAATTTCAGTTCTGTCTTTAAGGCTGAAGTGAGATTGGATCAGGGCCCCTCAGAAGGACACTGCCCAAGCATGGCTGCTCTGAGGGCTGAATTGAGCAGGACCATTACAAAGCAATTTGGGTTCCCATGAGGAAGGGGGCAGCACAGACATCAGTGCCCAGGAAATGAAGACACTGTGTGAGAGAGAGAGAAATGAGCCACTCAGTGGATGAAGGAGAGGAGCAAGCCAGAGGGAACCAATGAGCAGGCAAGGTTGAAAAGGAGGGAGTAGAGAGCAAACAAGGGAAGTAAGGTGGCTCAGCTCTGATCAGCCCGTGGTTATCTGCTGTGGAGCAAACATTTGCAGGAATCACATATGCTGCGTGATGTCACATTGCGCGTTCCTCCTCTACTCTACATGCCTGTGCCATGCAGTGTTGTCTGGGACCTGTTATCAAGGCTCGTCAAGCATGGCAATCTAACATTTACAAGATGAACTCCGTCTTTTCCAGTGGACCGTTCACTTCACTACTGCACGCAGTGTGGTTCAGAAGACTGGAGTCAGCTGGTTTAGAAACACATGCATTCAGTACTGTTTGGCCATATGATTCTCCCCGGGAAGATAATTGGAACTGTGTTGGGGCATCTTTCTGTTGTTACAATGACAGTGAAAATGGTCACTGGCATTAGGTGGGTAGGCAGGCTTGCACGTCTGGTCTGCACAAAGAATCTCTGCCCAAATGAAACCAGTTTCCTCCCCAGATGAAGAACTCTGGATACAGCGCAGACAGTTAGCTTGTGCTATTGACTTCTCTTTCCTGTGTGTGAGCCTGCATGAGTTTACAGTTGTTGTGCATGCTGTACAGTTTTCCTATCAACTTGACACAAGCTAGCGTCACCTGAGAGACAGGACCTTCAGTTAAGGAAACACCTCCATAAGACTGGGCTGCACTCAAGCTTGTAGGCATTTTCTTTGTGTTCAGTGGGGGGAGAGCCCAGAGCATTATGAGTAGGGCTATCTCTGAGCTGGTAGTCCTGGGCTCTATAAGAAAACAGGCTGAGAGAACCATGAGGAGCAAACCAGTAAGCAGCAACCTTCCATGGCCTCTGCATCAGCTCCTGCCTCCAGGTTTCCGGCCCTCTTTGAGCTTCTGTTCTGACTTCTATCAATGATGAAGAGTGACATGGAAGGTTAAGCCAAATAAACCCTTTCCTCCCTAAGTTGTGTTGGTAGAGGCGCTTCATCACAGCAATAGTAACCCTAACTAAGACAAGGAGTGTCTTACCTATGTGTACCCATGCATGCATTGCCTGCAGAGACCACAAAGACGCATCATATTCCCTGGAACTAGAGTTACAGAGAGCTTCCACGTGGGTGCTAGGAATAGAACTTTGGTCCTCTGAAATAGCAGTAAGCTGTCTTATCATCTGTCTAGCCTTCCTCTCCTACCCCCTCATCTACCTCTCAAGGACTTCTTCACATTCGAGGTCATGACCTTTAGTGGCAGAAGAAACGAAAACATTACCTCCACCCCAAACTTTAGTTTAACTCTTATGTGGAGATTATTTATTTCATCTTGAATCAGGTAAGCATGACGGGTGTCATAAGTCTAGAGAATCTTGAAAATGTGGCTGGTGTGTGTGTGTTTAAACCTTCTAATCACAGTGAGTCTCATCTTCCTGGCAACAGAATGAAGCTTCAGTTACCCACAGATTAAATAGTATATATTGATATCTCAACTCTTACCTCCAAAGCTCCAGATTCACACACACACAAACACATATACACACACACATACACACACACACACACACACACACACACACACACACAAACATACACACACACATGAAGGAAAAAGAACAGTCTTGAAATATGACAAGTTTTCTATTTATGCAGGCTTTCATGTTTCCTTCTTCAAGGACAAGCATGGAGAACCTGAGAACATGCACCTGTACACGCTGTGCTGATGGTGCCACAGGTCTACCTCAGGCTTTGTGGTTTCTGTTCCCTGGCATCTGAACATTCACTGAAATACTAGCCTAGTGTTGATTTTATCCTGGCATTTTTCATTTCTAAAACACTGATTGTGTTTATTTATTAATTTATTTATATGTGTGAGAGAGAGAGCTGTAGTGTTTCCCCAAGAAAAGTCTACTCCATGCTATACACACAGAGTTCTACTCACCCCAGAAAAGAAGGGAACCGACAAAAGACCACAAAGTCCAACGTGGTGAACCAATGAGTTCTGGGCTCACCAGGATGAGCCCCAGATGCCCTGCGGGTTCTTGTCCTGCCTCTTGAGTTCTAAGCTGAGTCTGGGCTTTAGCTTTTTGTGGATTTGGCCTGGACCTTTGCCCTACAAACTACTATGATACTTGGACTGTTTCTGGTGGATTTTTATGATAAATGTCTGTCCTAAGCACATATTGAACACTCATTTGAACACGTAGTCCCCAAGCGATACCCCTAGAAGAAGTCCCATGTGAAAGGCAGCTGGTTTCCTTCTCCACAGTAGGAAATGCTTCTGCCATGGGGATATTTTCCATGTGCCACCAACTCCCTCAGCTGGCTCTATAAACACTGGCTACAGAAGCTGTGGCTTGTACCCGTCACAGTTTTCTTCAGCTGCTCAGATGGCTTCTCTGTAGAAGCATCACTTATCAGGGACATGGCCACTCCTGGCGTAAAAGCAAAGCCCTGGACATTCCAGAACACTCTACGACTTCTGTGATGTCACACACATAAAACATCTTATTTCCACACTGTGAGGAAGAAAGAAAGATCCTATTTTCCTAAGAGAGGTATGCACTACAAATAAAGGCCATTTTACCTCAGCCTGGAGAAAGCCAACTTCCCAAAGGGTTTCTGGAGCAATGGGATTTGCTGTAGTTTCTTCACAGCTGAAACAATGCGAACAAAAAGTAAAAATTGCCACATTAGAGGGAAATTGTGTGTCTCCAGAAGTTTTAAAATATGCAGCCATTCTCACTCATGAGCACGAGGCTTCCTGGGTTCTCTCCGCAATCGCTTCCCAGTTCCCTCCAACTGAACAGCTGTAAATGGTCTTGGTAAATCGCGCTGGTACATCTCCATCAACATTAGCAAAATTCATGTCGACTGCACAGACAACGGTGGACCTTGAAAGGCTCTCATCTCCTTGCATGGAGAACACACATCTGTGTCGCACGCACTGACGCTTCCCCCTACGTCATGGTGCCAGTGGCTTGCCAATCTTGGTCTCCTCTGGACTCAGAAGGCTCCTTGCTCATTTGTCAGGTTTAGTGTTGATGAGCTGTGTCCTGACAGCGCAGCTTTTCCATCTCCTCCTCGGCCACAGCTGGCTTTTCACACCAGCAGATGAGGTTTTCCTTGCAGAACAGGTACGTTTGCGTGCTGTGAAGACAGATGACAAATTGCTTGTGAGACTGCACCATTCTGCATAACTTCAAGAAGATGTCCATTATTCTGTGAGCTGAATCTTTTTTCCTATTGAAATATATACAAAGGCTTAAGATCTCTGCCTAGCAGGAGTCGTTATTCCAAGTTTTCAGGTTGACTTTTTTTGCCTAAAAGTCATTTGACACAGTCTTTAAGCCCAGAACCTGGCTGACAAACTCACTGACACACCTCCATATTTGACCTAGGCAGAAATTGAGCAAGTGCTTCTCACACTATTTGTGATATCTAGTGCTTTTTATGTCCATCATATCATGAACAGGTACTTTTGTGAAATGACCAAATTGCATACAAAGGTTTTCAATGTTTTCTCACCTGCCCTGTGTTCACTTAAATGCATGACACTGTTAGTTCACAGAGAAACCCAGGTCCGGACCTCACATATACACGAACACAGTCATACCTCCTCGGAAACACTCCTCTAAGATTCATCCTGCAAACAGTAGCATGTGATTCAAGATGTTCTCAGCCCCAAGTCCTGCCAGATAGCGGTGTGCCTGCGAGCAAAGAACCCAACTCTGTGCATTCATTCACTCAGCAGCAAATAGTTGGGTATCTACTCTGAGCTTGTCTGGGCGCCGGAGAAATGAAAATGAATTAATTGAAAAAGGAGCTGCCATCAAGGGACCTATAAAGGAGGCCTGAGTGGGGTCTGCTAGAAGTTCAGGCAGAGTAGAGGACTGAGAGTTTTAAAAGTTAGGGTTTTCTCCAGAGAAGCCTCCTATCTTACTATATAATAGAATGACAGAATGCATTCCTAAGGAACTCATTCCTCTGTAAGATGGAAAATAATGTTTGAAGGGCGTAACCAGTAAGGAAAGCAGAGACAGAAGTTCTTGAGCCTGGCTTTAGTGACTTTTCGATTGCTGTGCTAAAACACAGTGACTTAGCAACTTTAAGTGTTTAGTTGGGCTGGCAGTTTCAGAGGGCCAGAGTCCATGAGGGTTAAAGCAGAGAGTCTCGCCACAGGGGGAGTGGAGAGCTCACATCCTAAACTGCAAGTAGGAGTGAGAGCTTACTAGGAAAGACTGAGTCTTTCGTAAACCTCAAAGCCTACCCTCAGTGACCTCTCCTCCACCAAGGCCACACCTCCTAATCCTTTTCCACCAATAAGGAACACATGAACCTATTGGGGTTAGTCCCATTCAAACTTCCATAACCATAAAAACAAAGATCCTTTTTAAACAAGATTCAAGGCAAGGACCTAAACACAACTTGTCTTTGACCCTCCAAATTTGTTCTATGATTTGTACATCCATGTTGTGGCACACATGCTCACACTTGTACATATGCATGCACATGTATATTACATACCCACGAAGAAAGAAGAAAAGAAACAGTTCTATTCAACGAAATTCTTGAAACATGGGAGAAGCTGGAGAGATAGTTCAGGGGTTAAGAGCATCTTCTGCTCTTTTAGAGGACCTGAATTCAATTCCCAGCACCCATATCAAGTAACTAACTCACAGCCACCTATATCTTCAGACCCACAGGGATCTAATTACTTTGGCCTCGGTAGACACATGAATACGCGTGCATATACCTACACCGAGATAAGAGATACACATAGACAGAATTTAAAATGACAAAAATGAATCTTAAAAAAAAAACTACATAATTTTTCATCAACCTATCTCCACATCAACTTTAATGTAATTTGTTACTACAGACACTTCCTATAAGAAACACTAAAGAGACATCTTAGTCTCAAGTAAAAGGCTATCAGCTCATTAGTGAAATGTACAGGAAAGAAAGTATCAGATGGCTGCGTAAGAAGTTGCAATGTAGATTAATGTATCGTTTGGCTATGACTCTTGTTGCCTTCCTGAAACATGGTAATTTTATGAAACAAGTTGTACAAATTTCTACTGATGAGGCATAAAGAGATCACTGTGGTGATAGCAGCATAGTAGAGAGCCAGCGCTACATATCCCAAATGTTTCCAAAATAAACGATGTAAGAAATGGTCCCTAGTTTATTGGGAGACCAGTATTATTACAACACCAAGCCAAAGATATCACAAGAGCACTGCTGACAAATGGTCTCTCACGAATAACGGTAGAAAAATCCTCATCAAAATACTAGTAAGTTGAGTTCAGTAGGGAATGGAAAGGACAATCCAAGTCATTAGAAGACACATTAATCCGGCGAATCAAGGGATATCCAGTGAGTCAGAAGAGGCATTTAAAAATTCTAGCCCTCTCTCCACACAAGTAAAACATGGCTGAAAACACTTAGAAAGTGGGAACAGAAGGTCCGTCTCTTAGCTGATGGAAGCATCCTGGAATATCTCCCTCTAGCTACTTGATGCTCTTAGTGAGTAGACCTAGACAATAGTCATCACAGGAAGGCTACCCTAAGTCAGGAGCAAAGCATGGCTTGTCTGCCCTTCAAAATTCCTCTCAAAACTCCAGCTGCCCGTTTGTTGCCCCTGTTTTCAGAAACCATCAAGCTGCTATTGAAATCTGTATGGAAATGTAACAGACTCATAACAGCAAGAACAATCCTGAGAAAGAATAAAATCGGAGTACTTCGTGATTTGGAAGTGCAGCAATCAAGATGATGATGTGGTTCTGGAGAAAGGATGGCGTAAATCTTTATATTACAGAAGTTATGGAATGGAATAATAATCCATTTTTACATGCGTGGTCAACTGACTTCTAATAGAAATTTAACAGGGACAGAATAGTCTTCTTCACCCTGGCATGTAGGGAACACTCGATATCCATGTTTCAGTTATTTTTCTATAGCTGTAATAAAGCAATCTAACTAAGACAACCTAGAGAAGGAAGGGTTCATTGGGGCTTATGGTTCCATAGGGATGAAAGTCCATCACCTTCACTGCAGGGAAGCTTGGTAGAAGACAGACGCAGCAGCTGGAGCAACAAGCTGTGAGCTCACATCTTAAACTGTGAGCAGGGGGGCAGAAAGCAAACTGTGAGCAGAGCATCCCTTTAAAATCGTCAAGACCCACCCCCAGGAAGTATCTCCAGTGAGGCCACACCTCCTTGGCTTCAGCAGGCAGTGCCACCCACTGGAGAGCAAGTATTTAAATGCCCAAGGCTTATGGGGGGAATGACAGAGTCAAACCACCACATTCCACATGTGTTGACCAGGCTACCTCACAACGTGTAAAAATGAACCAAAAGTGGACCAGAGGTTTAGGTGCACCAGCTACAACTATAAAACTCTTTGAAGGAAATCAAGTTGTAAATATTGTAGAATTTGAACAGGTTACAGTTTCTTCCTTCCCTCCCTCCCTCCCTCCCTCCCTCCCTTTCCTTCTTTCTTCATTCCTTTTTTATGATTTATTTATTTTATTTATATGAGTGCACTGTAGCTGTCTTCGGACAAACCAGAAGAGAGCATCGGATCCCATTACAGATGGTTGTGAGCCACCATGTGGTTGCTAGGAATTGAACTCAGGACCTCTGGAAGATCAGTCAGTGCTCTTAACCGCTGAGCCATCTCTCCAGCCCTAGGTGACAGTTTCTTAAATACAGCATCTAAAGTGAAAATAATAGAAGGAAAAATAGTTAAATTAAACATCACAAGGATTAAAACTTGTTCATCAAAAGAGGAGAATTTAAAGTCAGTCAACCCATGAGGAGGAAGAACATATCTGAGGAAGGGTTAGAATTAGAGTTTTTAAAATGCTCTTGCCACTCAAGCACTTAAAGAAAATTAATCCAATTTGCAAAAAAGCAAAGGACATCAAATAGAAATCTCTTACCAAACAGAATACAGGTGTCCTATTGATGCCTGGAAAGACACCCAGGCTCCTCAATCGCTGCAGGGACATTTAAACAATGAAGAGATGACACCTTAGAGCAGGGGTTCTCAACCTGTGGGTCTGTGACCCCTTTGGTGGTAGAATGATCCTTTCATAGAATGGATCTATGGCCATTCTGAATGGGCCTAAGGCCATTCTGAAAAAATGCAAATATTTACATTACTATTCATAACAGTAGCAAAATTACATTTACTAAGTAGCAACAAAACTAAGTATGAAAAAAAAAACTATGTCTGGGGGTCACCACAACACGGGGAACTGTATTAAAGAGTTGCAGTATTAGGAAGATTGAAAACCATTGCCTTAGATCCCTTAGGATGGTTACAATGTAAAGAAAGGAAAAGGGCCATGTTGGTAAGGATGGGGAGACAGGGAGTGTAAGGAGCCGTCCTCACATTCGCCATTATAAGATGGCACTGACACCTGTGTTCTAAGTAGTAAACAAACCATCTGCACATGCGCTGGGGTAGTTTCCCACCCCATGTGCTCTGCCTTTCCCGTGATGACAACTCTGGCTGATGGGCTGCAGCCAATCAGGGAGTGACACTCCGAGGTGGAGGACAGTCCTCCATAAAAGGGAGGGGGCTCCGCCATCTCTCGCTCTCTCTCTGGCTCCTTTCTCCACTGGCTCCTGATGGGGTAAGCAATAAAGTTTGTACTGCAGAAGATTCCGGTTGCCCTGAGCGTGTTCTTACCAGGGGGACACACAAAAGCGGCGGGCAACAAATGGTGCCGAAACCCGGGAACTACTGCATCACGGAGAAGGAGCGGTTAATGAAGTGTTCCCACAAAACAGACTGTTGAGAAGGATCCGGCATGGGTTCAGAACTCTTCAGCTGGGGAACGGAGCAGAACCAGAACTGCTGGGATGGGACGCGTGTTACAGCTTTACAAGGTATGTCTAGTCTTGAACTTTCTCTAGTGTTAAAAGCCCTTTTATTTCTTTTCACATGTCAACAAGTGGTTAAGGCAGGGTGGAGAATTCTGGACGAAATTCAAGACAGTCTATCAGAAGTAAAGTGGGGAGAGATTAGAAGGAAAGAGGAGAGAAAACAAAGGAAAAAAGAAAAGTTAATGTCAGGGAAAAATACCTGGGGAGAGATTGGAAGGAAAGAGGAGAAAAGAGATGAGTTTAAGGAGCCAGTTCTTAATAGCTGTGAATCAGATGAAGAAATTAGCCCTTCTGAGGAAACAGACTTGGAGGAGGAAGCAGCTTGTTATGAGAGAGAAATGCGAGCTTATAGGTCAAGAAAAAAGCCAAAAGCGACTGGCAAAGGCCAGCTTGCTGCTCGGCCTCAGGGCAGTCGGCTTCAGGGTCATAGTGCACCTCCGCCCTATGCGGAGCCCCCGCCCTGCGTAGTGCGTCAGCCCTGCGCAGAGAGGCAGTGCGCAGACTCGTTCATTCCAAGAGAGGAACAAAGGAAGATACAACAGGCATTTTCGGTCTTTGAAGGAGCCGAGGGTGGGCGTGTTCACGCTCCGGTAGATTATACACAGATTAAAGAGCTTGCCGAATCGGTCCGTAAATATGGAACCAATGCTAATTTTACCTTGGTGCAGTTAGACAGGCTTGCTGGCATGGCACTAACTCCTGCCGACTGGCAAATGATTGCAAAAGCCGCTCTCCCCAGTATGGGCAAATATATGGAATGGAGAGCACTATGGCAAGAGGCTGCACAAACTCAGGCCCGAGCAAATGCTGCCGCTTTGACTCCAGAGCAGAGAGATTGGACCTTTGACCTGTTAACGGGTCAGGGAGCTTATACCACTGATCAAACAAATTATCACTGGGGAGCTTATGCCCAAATTTCCTCCGCGGCTATTAAGGCCTGGAAGGCACTCTCCCGAACAGGTGAAGCCACTGGACAATTAACCAAGATCATCCAGGGACCCCAGGAGTCCTTCTCAGACTTTGTGGCCAGAATGACAGAGGCAGCAGAGCGTATTTTTGGAGATTCAGAGCAAGCCTCACCTCTGATAGAACAGCTCATTTATGAGCAAGCCACACAGGAGTGTCGAACGGCCATAGCCCCAAGAAAGAATAAAGGCTTACAGGATTGGCTCAGGGTTTGTCGAGAGCTCGGGGGACCTCTCACCAATGCAGGCTTAGCGGCTGCCATCCTCCAATCCCAAAAACGCTTCATAGGCAGAAATGATTGGAGGACATGTTTTAACTGTGGGAGGCCTGGGCATTTTAAGAAAGATTGTAGAGCTCCAGACAAAAAAAGGGGGACCCTCACTCTTTGCTCTAAGTGTGGCAAGGGCTATCATAGAGCCGACCAGTGTCGCTCTGTGAGGGATATAAAGGGCAGATTCCTTCCCCCACCTGATAACCAATCAGCTGATGTGTCAAAAAAACGGGCTATCGGGCCCTCGGTCCCAGGGCCCTCAAAGATATGGGAACCGGTTTGTCAGGACCCAGGAAGCAGTCAGAGAGGCGACCCAGGAAGACCCACAAGGGTGGACCTGCGCGCCACCTCCGATTTCCTACTAATGCCTCAAATGAGTATTCAGCCAGTGCCGGTGGAGCCTATACCATCTTTGCCCCCTGGAACCATGGGCCTTATTCTCGGCCGGGGTTCACTCACCTTGCAGGGCTTAGTAGTCCACCCTGGAGTTATGGATTGTCAACATTCCCCTGAAATACAGGTCCTGTGTTCAAGCCCTAAGGGCGTTTTTTCTATTAGTAAAGGAGATAGGATAGCTCAGCTGCTGCTCCTCCCTGATAATACCAGGGAGAAATCTGCAGGACCTGAGACAAAGAAAATGGGCTCCTCTGAAAATGATTCTGCCTATTTGGCTGTATCTTTGAATGATAGACCTAAGCCCCGCCTTAAGATCAGCGAAAAAGAGTTTGAAGGCATCCTTGATACCGGAGCAGATAAAAGTATAATCTCTACACATTGGTGGCCCAAAGCATGGCCCACCACAGAGTCATCTCATTCATTACAGGGCCTAGGATATCAATCATGTCCCACTATAAGCTCTGTTGCCTTGACATGGCAATCCTCCGAGGGGCAGCGAGGAAAATTCATACCTTATGTGCTCCCACTCCCGGTTAACCTCTGGGGGAGGGATATTATGCAGCATTTGGGCCTTGTTTTGTCCAATGAAAATGCCCCGTCGAGAGGGTGTTCGGTTAAAGTAAGAAATATCATGGCAAAGATGGGTTATAAAGAGGAAAAAGGGTTAGGAAATGAACAATTAAAACTGGGCCATATTGAACCATCTACCTCACCTTGGAATACTCCAATTTTTGTAATTAAGAAAAAGTCAGGAAAGTGGAGACTGCTCCATGACCTCAGAGCCATTAATGAGCAAATGAACTTATTTGGCCCCGTACAGAGAGGTCTCCCTGTACTTTCCGCCTTACCACGTGGCTGGAATTTAATTATTATAGATATTAAAGATTGTTTCTTTTCTATACCTTTGTGTCCAAGGGATAGGCCCAGATTTGCCTTTACCATCCCCTCTATTAATCACATGGAACCTGATAAGAGGTATCAATGGAAGGTCTTACCACAGGGAATGTCCAATAGTCCTACAATGTGCCAACTTTATGTGCAAGAAGCTCTTTTGCCAGTGAGGGAACAATTCCCCTCTTTAATTTTGCTTCTTTACATGGATGACATCCTTCTATGCCATAAAAACCTTACCATACTACAAAAAGCATATCCTTTTCTACTTAAGACTTTAAGTCAGTGGGGTTTACAGATAGCCACAGAAAAGGTCCAAATTTCTGATACAGGACAATTTTTGGGCTCTGTGGTGTCCCCAAATAAAATTGTGCCCCAAAAGGTAGAGATAAGAAGAGATCACCTCCATACCTTAAATGATTTTCAGAAGCTGTTAGGGGATATTAACTGGCTCAGACCTTTTTTGAAGATTCCTTCCGCTGAGTTAAGGCCTTTGTTTGATATTTTAGAAGGAGATTCTCATATCTCCTCCCCTAGGGCTCTTACTCTAGCTGCTAGCCAGGCCTTACAAAAGGTGGAAGATGCCTTACAGAATGCACAATTACAACGTATTGAGGATTCGCAGCCTTTTAGTTTATGTGTCTTTAAGACAGCACAATTGCCAACCGCAGTTTTGTGGCAGAATGGGCCATTGTTGTGGATCCATCCAAATGTATCTCCAGCTAAAATAATAAATTGGTATCCTGATGCAATTGCACAGCTCGCCCTTAAAGGCCTAAAAGCAGCGATCACCCATTTTGGACGAAATCCCTATCTTTTAATTGTACCTTATACCGCTGCACAGGTTCAGACCTTGGCAGCCACATCTAATGATTGGGCAGTTTTAGTTACCTCCTTTTCAGGACAAATAGATAACCATTATCCAAAACATCCAATTTTACAGTTCGCCCAAAATCAATCTGTTGTGTTTCCACAAATAACAATAAGAAACCCACTTAAAAATGGGGTTGTGGTATATACTGATGGATCAAAAACTGGCATAAGTGCCTATGTGGATAATGGTAAAGTAGTATCCAAACAATATAATGAAAATTCACCTCAAGTGGTAGAATGTTTAGTGGTTTTAGAAGTTTTAAAAACCTTTTTAGAACCCCTCAATTTTTTAGAAGTGGCTGGAGTGATTAAGCCTTCCAGTAAAGTTGCCAATATTTTTCAGCAGATACAATTAGTTTTGTTATCTAGAAGATTTCCTGTTTATATTACTCATGTTAGAGCCCATTCAGGCCTACCTGGCCCCATGGCTCTGGGGAATGATCTGGCAGATAAAGCCACTAAAGTGGTGGCTGCTGCCCTAACATCCCCGATAGAGGCTGCAAGAAATTTTCATAACAATTTTCATGTGACGGCTGGAACATTACGCCGCCGTTTCTCCTTGACGAGAAAAGAAGCCCGTGACATTGTTACTCAATGTCAAAGCTGCTATGAGTTCTTGCCAGTTCCTCAGGTGGGAATTAACCCACGCGGTATTCGACCTCTACAGGTCTGGCAAATGGATGTTACACATGTTTCTTCCTTTGGAAAACTTCAATATCTCCATGTGTCCATTGACACATGCTCTGGCATCATGTTTGCCTCTCCTTTAACCGGAGAAAAGGCCTCACATGTGATTCAACATTGCCTTGAGGCATGGAGTGCTTGGGGAAAACCCAAACTCCTTAAGACTGATAATGGACCAGCTTATACATCTCAAAAATTCCAACAGTTCTGCCGTCAGATGGACGTGACCCACCTGACTGGACTTCCATCTAATAAAACAGGAGGCTCTACCCCGAGTACCAAGAGTGTCTGTGTCTACAGCACTTTTACACTCAATTTTTTAAATCTTGATTCTCATGGCCATACCACGGCTGAACGACATTGTTCAGAGCCAGATAGGCCCAATGAGATGGTTAAATGGAAAGATGTTTTAAATAACAAATGGAAAGGCCCGGATCCTATTTTGATAAGATCCAGGGGAGCTGTTTGTGTTTTTCCACAGAATGAAGACAACCCATTTTGGATACCAGAAAGACTCACCCGAAAAATCCAGACTGACCAAGGGAATACTGATGTCCCTTGTCTTGGTGATGTCCAGTGTGATGACAACGAAGGGAGAGCAGCGTTGGGAGATACAGAATTGGACGGCTAAATTTGAACAGACCCTTTGAAAATTAAGACTTGCCCCATGCACTTGGACCTGTCCCTGACCTAAGGACTATCTTTTCAACATTTTCCTTCTTTAAAGAATGGGTGGGGGTGGAATTATTTGGAGCTGTTCTTTGCTGTGGATTAGTGTTGCTTCTTTGATTGGTCTGTAAGCTTAAGGCCCAAATTAGGAGAGACATGGTGGTTATTTCCCAAGCGCTTGCAGCACTAGAACATGGTGCTTCCCCTGATATATGGTTATCTATGCTTAAGCAATAGGTCGCTGGCCACTCAGCTCTTGCACCCCACGAGGCTAGTCTCATTGCACGGGATAGAGTGAGTGTGCTTCAGCAGCCCGAGAGAGTTGCACGGCTAAGCACTGCAGTAGAAGGGCTCTGTGGCATTTATGAGCCTATTCTAGGGAGACATGTCATCTTTCAAGAAGGTTGAGTGTCCAAGTGTCCTTCTCCCAGGAAAAACGACACGGGACCAGACCAGGACCCCTCCGGGTGGTGAGCCTGGGAGGAGGTTTTGTGTACGGCTCCTTTACCTGCACACTGGGGATTTGACCTCTATCTCCACTCTCATTATTATGGGTGGCCTATTGCTCTTAAATAAAAGAAAAGGGGGAGATGTAAGGAGCCGTCCTCACATTCGCCATTATAAGATGGCACTGACACCTGTGTTCTAAGTAGTAAACAAACCATCTGCACATGCGCTGGGGTAGTTTCCCACCCCATGTGCTCTGCCTTTCCCGTGATGACAACTCTGGCTGATGGGCTGCAGCCAATCAGGGAGTGACACTCCGAGGTGGAGGACAGTCCTCCATAAAAGGGAGGGGGCTCCGCCATCTCTCGCTCTCTCTCTGGCTCCTTTCTCCACTGGCTCCTGATGGGGTAAGCAATAAAGTTTGTACTGCAGAAGATTCCGGTTGCCCTGAGCGTGTTCTTACCAGGGGGACACACAAAAGCGGCGGGCAACAAGGGAGACCCTGTGTTCTGACACTGATGGAAGTATACAGCCATACAGCTGCTGACTGATGGGCCTGTGGTTCCTCAGAACTTAAAACAGTCCCAGCGACTTCTCTACTAGTTATACATCCAAAAGAACTGGAAATATTTGTTAGGAAAATGTTACATGGATCGTCAAACATTTTAGAGTAGCAATACAAATGCCCTCCAGCTGATGACTGGGTAACAAATTATAATACATCTGCAACATCTTAACAATGACTTTTTAAAAATAGTGATTTTATTTTTAATTTTGTATCCATGTTTCTGTGTGTGTGTGTGTATGTGTGTGTGCGTGCATAGGTACCAACAGAGGCAAGACGAAAATATTAGATCCCCTGGAACAGGAGTTAAAGGTAGTTGTGAGCCACCACCAGCGGGTACTGGGAACTGAATTTGCATTCCACACAAGAACAGAATGTAAGCCATCTCTCTGGCCCTACAATGAGTTCTTAATTAGCTACAAAAAAGGCACAAGGTACTAGTGTAGCTGAACTTCTGAGACATACTAAAAGTCAGAATGAAAACCTATGCCTGCAGGATTCAAAGAACACATCAAGAAGACACGGCAGAGAAATTTGTCTTCCTGCCTTCCTCAGGGAGGAGGGAGGAGGCATTTTCTGGGGGAGGTCGGGTAATGGACGCGTTCCAAAACTGCAGAGTGCTGGTGCTGACACAAGATTCTAAATATCCTAAAATAAAACCCACCGAACTTTGCATGTTTAGATGGTTAAAATGGTGAGTTTTATTTTATAGCAATTTCATCTTAATTAAAAAAAATATCTTTTAAAAGCATAGCCTTGGTGGGTTATGGGCAAATTTGAATACTTAAGCCCTCTGTCTGCAGCTGGCTTTCCTACAGCGGCTATGCAGAGATCAAATGACTCACTAGTAATAAGAGCGCACAGGTGTGGACCAGCACCAGAGTCAAGCCCAACCTAGCTGCCAGGCACAGCAGGCAGGGCACCCGGGGGCCGTAGCACGTTCTAGAAAGCCATAAAATGATTTAATTTTAGTTTATCTTAAAATCAGAATTGAAAATGAATCTATAGTCATAAATCCAGCACTAATCTTTCTACCAAGAGTCATAAAGCATAATTTTTAAGTGTTTTATTTTAATGGTGGAAGAAATCCAGGAAGACAAAAGTGCCCGGGGACCACAGAAGTCAACTTGTGGCTCCGGCCACACAAGCAGCCTTAAGGAGACACAGATGGATTCCAGAGGTTCCGAAGATAACAAGGGATGGGGTTGGCGGCTAGATAAGGGATCTCAAAGCTGGATGGATGCAGCTGGGTGGATGCTGGTGTCGACCACTGAGGTGAGGACCCATGGGAGAAGGCTGGAGGAAGACTGAGAGATGAGCTCATGTCTGGCCTGGAGCTATCCAAGGCCCTGGAGAAGAGTCTGTGTAAACAAACAGTCCTGTGGCCACACCAACACTTGTGCTTCTCAGCTCCTCATGACTACTCCATAGTCCCTTCTTTGCCTTCTTTGGATACATTCTTCATGCTGGTATTTTCTTTATTTTACATTTGCTACTAGAGATTAGAGAAACTGGAACAAGTCTCTCTCTCTCTCTCTCTCTCTCTCTCTCTTTCTCTTTCTCTCTTTTCCCTGAAATGTGCAAGTGCTAATGTACTGTCAATTAAAAATAACTTTAAGAAAAAAGACATGCAGATAATGACCCAACTTCCCTTTGCACATCAAGGCAGATAAAGCTACAAGAATTAATAATAATAAAGACAGCCTATTATAGTCAACAAGTCACATTAGCTGTGATCACATGGGAAATGCTCAGGGTGATGAAAACTCAACAGCTGCCGACTGGACTAAACTATAGAACCGAGGACGAAAGAAGTGTCTTCGTAGTGTTCTAATGAGGTTTTACAACCAAAGCATTTTTTTAAAAAAATGAAGAGATGTGATATGAATTTGGTGACTTTAGCAACATCTTGAATAACTTCAGACAGCATCCTAAGTTCATATTTTCAAAACAATAAATTTGGAGAGAAGCCTATGTCATTTGCAAACCACACATACATATACATACACACACACATATATATACATTTTATATATATATATATATATATATATATATATATATATACACACACATACATACACACACACGAGACACACACCAACACATGCATACGTATACATACACACAGACACACCGACACACACACATCCAAACACACACACACACACAGATACACACCTATTAACATATACACAGAGATACACAGGCACACATGAACATCAACACACACAGATACACACCTATTAACACACATATACAGAACCACAGACACAGATAAACTCTCTCTCTCTCTCTCTCTCTCTCTCACACACACACACACACACACACAATGATGCCTAACTGGACCCTCTGTAATAAGATACAACCTGGCCCAAAATACACTGGAGAACAACTGAACCAGGTGAGAGGCTCTGGCCCTGAGAAACTTTACATCATTGCTTTGAGAATTCCTTTTTCTTGAAAGATCAGTGGAAGCGTGTCCTTTGTAAAAATTAATTCTATGCTAAGACTCTTTCATCTGTAAATTTCTTCCTGACAGTTATTAATTTTGTGGCCCAACCAGGGCCACAGAGTCTCACCACATTAAGATCGAGCCAACTTTTTCTTCCTTTGGGCTCTGATGCCTGGGGTCACGGTCAGGCCAGAAAGAATTAGGCAGAATGTAGGTCAGTTCACCGGGTGATAAATTTGCCCGTTCTGTGGGAGCCTCTGAAGTTTCTGAGGCTAATGGGATGGCAGGTGCTATTTTGAGCAAAGATGAAAGAAGAGAATCTTCAAAGTCCACAGCCGCATGGTGCTTGAGGTTTAGAGAGCACCAGATGGAGAGGCAGCAGCATAGGTTCTCTGGTTTAAGAGAAGCCTGCTGTTCTAGAAGCAGCCAGAAATGAAGAGGCCACCTCTGGCTGCATGCTTCTTCTTAAAAAGCAGGAGGAGAAAGCAGGGAGCAGAGAAACTGGCCAAAAGGGTTGGGTTGTTGTGTGATGAGCTAGCTCTGAGCTCAGAGTCAAGCATTGGATTCCAGCCCCACAGCATAACACTAAGTCAACGTGCACAGTGGCAGGCATTTTGTCTCTCTGGGCCTCAGTTTCCTTGTAGGCAAATGAGGGTTTCAGTGTAGCATTTCACTCCCCATCATAGGTGTCACTAGGTGTTCTCATGTGTTTTAAGTTGCTAGAGTGGCAGACTTGAAACTGTGTGGTTTATAAAGCAAAGAAGTTTAGTTGGCTTGCTTGCAGTTCTGGAGGCCGGCACCTAAGAACATGTCACTGGCATTTGGTGAGGAGCCTTCTTACTGCATCACAAGGTGTTGAAGGACATCACATGGTGACATGTTTAGACTCCCTGGCTTTTCTTATGAAGCCATCAGACCCATGATGGGCTCCCAGTTTGTTGACCTCATCTGATCCTAATTACCTCCTCACAGACCTCTTCTAAACACCACTGTGTAAACTGAAGATTCTGTTTCCAACATTTGAAGACTAGCTACCCAATAGGCCATGGCAGAGGGCTTCTGGAAGATTCTTGAAAGTGGCTACCAACCCCTTTCTACTGACTTATTCTTCTTCTTTTCTTCTTCTTCTTCTTCTTCTTCTTCTTCTTCTTCTTCTTCTTCTTCTTCTTCTTCTTCTTCTTCTTCTTCTTCTTCAGTAATCTTGTCTTGTGTTATGTGGTGGACAAAATAATGATGGTCTCTGACTATGTCTACATCCTATGAGTGTGTTTCCTTACCTAGCAAAGGGGCTTTAGGTGTAATTAAGACAAGAATCTTCAGATGGGGAAACTAACCTGATTGCCCTAGTGGACCTGATGTAATTACAGGATTTCTTCTAAGAGGGAGACATGGGTGGTGGTGAGGGGGCGGGGGGAGGAGATAGAGAGAGACAGAGACACAGATAGAGATAAATAGAGATAGAGACAGACACAAAGAAGAGAGACAGAGTTTCATGATCATTGGCTTTGAAGATGAAGGGGAGGGGACCACAAGACAAGGAATGCAGGTGACCACTGGAAGCCAGAAAAGGGAAGGAAATGGATTTAAGATTAGGGTTTCTCAGAGGGAAGGAGAGCTCCACCAGTCAACTCAAACCTTCTGACTTCTATTGTTGCTGTATAAGATTCTGTGGAGGGTTTCAAAACACTAAGTTTGAAGAGGCTTACAACAGCAATAAAAGAAATAGCCCGTGGACTGTCTTTTATGGTAGTCCGTTAAGTGCTTCAACAGCAGGATGGTTAGCGAACTCGTCTCCTGTCCCCAGTCTTGTGTCTCCTGTCCCCAGTCTTGTGTCCCCAGGGTTTCTTCTGGTCTTGCAGAGATCAGTGCTGATTTCCTTCGTTGTGGTAGAAGCTCCAGAAATGCCTGTGGTCCTGTCCCTTTCGAAGTGACATCTCGTGTTTACTCACTGAGGATGGGTGGTATTGAAGAAGGGCCAGCTGTGCTTTCTGGAGAAACTTGGAGTCTTCACCTCCAGCTCTTCTGATAGATGATGAAGCCCATCCCTTAGAAAGCAGGAGAGCTTGGCCGAGCCCAGCAGCTGCTCTGATTTGGATTTGGCTTGCTCCAAAGGTGCATGGACTGGAAGTGTGGTCCCTGCATGACTATGTAAGGTACTAAAAGGTAGGATCTTTAAGAGGCGGGGCCTAGTGGAAGAGTAACGTTGTGCCCCTGACTTCCTGCCTCAGCTTATAACCCTTCTGTCTCCTACCTCCTTCCACCATCAGGATGCCACCCACCATGGAACAGTCACTGGAGCTGAGCTGAGCTGATGCTGACGTCCTACTCTCCTCTACCAAACAAACCTTTTTTCTTTATCAGTTATTCAGTCTCTGGTAGTTTGTTACTACAACAACAGCAAACTATGCAGAAGTGTTTCAAGCTTTAATCTCTGTGAAGAGAAGACCCTTGATGGGACAGTCAGTCAGGTGCACTGCGGAACAGCACAAGCCCACCTTGCTCAGGCAGGGCATCTTCTCCCTCTTTCTCTCCATCACTGTCAGGACCATCCCTCCCATTTCAGTGACTCCTCAGAACTCACCAAGCTAATGGCTAATTCTTGCCTTATTCTGCTTACCAGAGAGTTTTGTGGATATGGAGAAGGGGAATTAGCAGGTACTGACCATCTGTTACATCCTACCCCGATTATGTACAAGCACAAACATGGCGGGTACTGAGTGCTCACCATAGGCCAGGTACCATTGTGAGGCTGGCACATGCTCTCCCTTGTCCTTGTTGCCTTCTACTAAAGAAGTACAGGAATCGCCATCCCCCTTTCTATAGATGAAACAGTGGTCCGCACTCCACAGAAACCCAGCTGTCTGACAGCAAGATGGCACTCCTTAAGAGCACACTAACTCATGTCTCTCAGACTTCAAAGGACACTGGTGACAAACATCTGCCTGAGAATCTCACTCAGGTTTTTCAGGGAAGGATCTAAGTTCCCCTGAGTCATAATCTAAGGCCACAGCTGTCTTCAAGGACTGGCCCACACATGTCTTCATCTCTATTCTTTCTCTACACAGAAGACATCTATAATCATATGATCTTAATTTTGTGACTTTAATGTTTACGTGGGTTTATCTTAAATACATACACTTCTAAAGAATGTATTTTAAAAATTTGTCTTAACTTGAAAGTCACAAAACTGCATTAAGAGGAAAAAAAGTGTGTGTGTGTTGGGGGGTGGGGTGGGGGTAGGAGCTTTCCCAGAAGCCAATCACTTAGACCATGAACTAGGTGAAGAGCAAAGAGAATCCGGCTTGTGGCTCTAGGTCTGTAGAATTGTTTCTGTTGAGAAATTGTTTTCCAAATATTTTCTGAGCCACCAAAGGAGACTTTCAAATTAGAGAGAAGAAAAGGCACCTTGTGTCTTGTTGAAATTCTTATTCATTGGGAATTACTGTTGACAATTCCAGAAGAGTTCATGTGAGATGGAGAATGGAGATTTAGAATGGAGAGAACTTTGGAGACGTTCGCAAAAGGAGGGCTCCATTGGAAAGCTTGAAAAGACATCTTTAAAATAAGGAGGCGGGAGGGAGAAGAGAGAGAGAGAAGGGAAAGAGAGAGGGGGTGGAAAATTGCCAGCTTCACAAGCTTTCTTACATGGCCAGGGTGATAAACCAGGTTGGTTATTAGCCTGGCAGGTGGAAAGAAAACCCAGGGCTGATAATTGGGGAAATTAGCACCCAGGATGTAATTGGTCCCCATTTGATGTTCTTCAGAGGAAATCAAAGCATCATGGAAGAGGCTGAGTGAGAGCCTTTAAAATTTCATGGAAGCGTTGGTGGCTCAAGAGGCTTTCGTGGCTACAAAACAGTTATTTAAACCATTTCCTGAGCAAGAAGTTTGGAAGAAGATAAGAAACTGAAAGCCAGCCCTGCTCTTGGCACCGGGAGGACTGCAGACGAGTCTAACAGCTGGCCACAGCTCTGAAGGCCATGCCACTGCCTGTCAGAGCAGCCCATTGCACAGGCACCAACATCTCCCTTCCAAGTTCGATTCTGTGATATAAAGCCAGGGGAACTGCAATGATTCAACTCAGTGCAGTGGGGCCCAGGGTAGGAACAATGGGAATGATAAAGAAATACGTCGTGTTTCTTCTCTAAGGGTTTTTCTATTTAGGGGACTAAGGTATGTGGCTGACAAAGGCTTTTAGTCTAACAGCTGTTTGGATCGCCTTCCTCTGCAGGAGGTAGTCAGAACTAAGAACAGAGGGTAATTTTACTGCAGGATGGTGGCTACTCAGGATGTATTGGACACTCTCAGTTCTGAGACGGAATAGCATTAGCCATGGCTAGAGCAGATTCACGAGGCTTCTTACACATCAGGGACCATGGTTTTGTAAGGCCACTGAGTGATGTAAGGCTCTCCATCCCTGACACAGAGCATGGTTTATCCTGAATAGTTTCTGTTGGACTGGATGTTGCTCCAACTATAAACATTTGGGATTTTATTAAAAACACTGCCTGTTGCTAATTTTGCTTTTCTTTTTAAGTTACATGTGCACTCAGTCACCCCACCTCCACCCCTTAACTGTACACTGCCTTAACTGTACACTGCCTTAACTGTACACTGCCAAATCCGTCATTTCTTTTGATTTGTTTGGGGGGGGGTTGTTTTTTTTGTTTTTTTGTTTGTTTGTTTTGTTTTGTTTTTCTTATCAGTCTGCAATCTGTTCATTCTAATACAGATGGGTTTCATAAAGACAGTTTCTTTCAAATATACCATATACTTAGCTCATATTCAAACCCATGTTTTCTCCCTCCCCTCCCCTCCCCTCCCCTCCCCTCCCCTCCCCTCCTGTCCTCTCCCTCCCCTCCCCTCCCCTCTTCTCCCTCTTACTTTCCCTTTCTTATGTCAGTTGCCCTGGTCTCCTTCCAGTCCCTCCATTCTCCTCTATGGGTGTGTGATCCTGTCCACTTACAGGTGATAAATTGGGTGCCATTTGAAGCAGTCACAATGTGTTCAGATTTTGCATTAAGTTTTGAGTTAATTAAATAACCTCTTTTTTAACTGCAAAAAAAAAGAAGAAAAGAAACCTCACAAGCTTTATTAAGTTAGAAAATTTACAACCAATTGCATAATCAATAAAACATTAACAAACATGTCTCTCTCTCTCTCTCTCTCTCTCTCTCACACACACACACACACACACACACATACTCCCCGCCCCCCAAACCTTTTAAATTGATTTTCACAGTCTTACAAAGCCTGCCTGTGACCTGGGGGTGGGGAGGGGTGGGATCCAACACTTCCAGTTAAATGGATATAACACCATTAGCCAAGTCAGCAAGATTCGGGATGACACCATTGCATTGCTAATGGTCCTGATTCGGTGCCTTTCATGTTTATGTAAATTCATCTGACTACACTCATTTCTAAAGCGTGCATTTTCTATCTTACTTTCCCCCTTAACCTAAAAGTACAAAGACTCAGAAGAAGAAAGAGAGAAAGCCAAGAGGATTTTGCTGAACGAACTGACTCCTGACCTCAGCTTATTTAAAGTTCCATCACAAGAGGGTTCCTGCTAGGATTTGTTGCCATTTTTCTCCTAGTTTCAGTGGTAGCTGCAGGGCACAGGACCTGGGAGTTCAGGGTAGACCAGATGGCTTACCTCCTGTGTACCTGCTAAGCCTGAGGTTTGATCTCAGCGCTGGAGCAAAATTGCTCCTTAGTAACGAAGGCTCTTGAGATGGAGCTCTTTAGAATCATTAATAATTCACCTGGATTAGAAATCAGAACATAGAGGCACAGGTCTTTCAACAAAACCTCTGAGCAGAAGTTTCTCAGTCATTCAGTGGGACAAAAACTACAGTTGCTGTGTGTTGAATTGTGCTGTGTGTTGAATTTTTTTTCAGAAATTTTTTAAATATATAATCAGATATTTTGTACATAATCAGATACTGAGAGAAAACTCAGTGGTGGTGAGCATTTGTTGCTTTTATAGGGGTACAGTTTCCAGCACCCACATCCACTTCATAGCCATTCACAACTCCAGTTCCAGGGAATCCAACACCTTCTTCTGACCTCCTAGGGTATCATTGGCACACACCATATACATACATGCAAGCAAACACATAAAATAAAGTGATTAATTTTTTAAAAATCCATTTATGTTTAATTATACATATGCCTTGCAGAAAATTTCATTTAATGATTTTAATATACCTATAGCTTTTGACTGGATCTGTCATGTGAAATTTAATGTACACTGTTCTTTCTCTCTTTCTACCTTTCCTTCTTGTTTGTTTATTTTTGTTTTGGGGGGGTCTCACCATACATTGTGTAAATACTATATACTCACTGGCTAGCCTGGAACTTGCTGTGTTGACAAGTCCGGCTTCAAACTCACATGAATCTTCTTGTCTCTGCCTCCTGAGTACTGGTATTAAAGGTGTGAGGTGTGACATTTCTACCTCAGGTTTTGGAATTTGGCATTTGGGGACATTCAATCTGTCCCCTGTAAATGAAAACCTCACTTAGCAAAAGGATGCTAAGGAGTTTGACATGGATCTGAATGAATCTCTGAATACGACCATAATTGTGAGTGTGGAGGCAGAAGATGACACAGGGACTAGAGTGGCAAAGCCATAGGCCAAGGGACACCAGGGCTCCCCAGGAGCTGTAGAGCATGGGTGAGTTCTCCTCCAGAGCCTTCACGGAGGCAGCATGGCCTGTTAGGACACCTCCAGCAGCTTTTTGCTTGTTTTGGGACAGTTTGTTTTTCTAAGACCTGGTATGATAAATTTAATGCACAGCCCACGAAAACCTTAGGAATTAGGTGTCGCTGCTTACAGGACAGTTCTTACGAATAAGGAGCCTCAGACACAAGGACAGGAAGTAACCTTCTATGGTGTGTCACTACTAAATCTTGAGTCCCCACACAGACATTGAATTCAAACTCCTATTGATTAAGAATGAAAAAGAAGAGAAAAGGAAAAGTAAGAAAGAGGAAGGAAGGAAGGAAGGAAGGAAGGAAGGAAGAAAGGAAGGAAGGAAGGGAGGGAGGGAGGGAGGGAGGGAGGGAGGGAGGGAGGGAGGGAGGGAGGAAAGTAAGGGAGGAAGGGAGGGAGGGAGGGAGGGAGGGAGGGAGGGAGGAAGAAAGGAAGGAAGGAAGGAAGGAAGGAAGGAAGGAAGGAAGGAAGGAAGGAAGGAAGGAAGGAAGGAAGGAACAAAGGGAATGTGGGAAACATTAACAGCTCTAAAGAAAAGGAATAAAATTGCTAAAATAACCCATAGTCTCTCCGTTGACTCGTGACTATCTTAGTTAGGGCTACTATTGCTGTGATGAAATACCATAGTCAAAGCAACTTGGGGAGGAAAGGATTTATTCTGCTCACAATTCCGTATAGCAGTTCATCATCAAAAGCAGTGGCCCAGGAACTCAAGCAAGGCATGATCATGGACACTGGAGCTGATGCAGAGGCCATGGAGGGGAACTGCTTACTGGCTTGCTTGTCATGTTTTTCTCAGCCTATTTTCTTATAGAACCCAGGACCACCAGCCTAGGAATGGACACACCCACACCCACCCCCATTAATCACTAAGAAAATGCTCTACAGACTTAGAGATAACCCAACCTTATAGAGGCACTTTCTTAATAGAGATTTCTTTTTCTCAGATGACTTTGGTTTGTGTCAAGTTGTCATAAAACTATCCAGCACATTGACATTCTCTCAAACAGCACGCCTGTATATATTTCACTTGAAAAAGGTATGATTTTAGCATTATTTGGGATTCCCAGATTTCTTAGACCATCTCCAACACAGGATAGGATTTCCCATCGGATTTCTATACCAGCTCTTTATTTTCCTGAGGAAGGCCACCAAGACACTGGCAAGGCAACAAACCATCCTACCATCCAAAACAGTTGCCACAGTTGTGTACCAAAAAAAAAAAAAAAAAAGACATTTAACTCTGCAAATGCCAGCCTGTGCTCCAAGGACAGGCAGTGTATATTCCCATTCTTCTTGTGTGGATCACATAAATGTACTTCAGGGTACCCCAAAACAGTAAGGAGTCTTGTCCAGAACTTCCCAAAATGCAGATTTGGTCTAAGATTTGACATTCCAACACAATACCAAATGGTGGGGATACAGCTAACCAGTGGCTTCTCCCCTGACCCACGGCCCCAGGTGCTAGACAGCGCCTAAGGTTTCATACTCTCGGGGGAATTTATTGTGACTATCAAGAGGCATGCTGTGATGTGTGACATTTGAAGCTCATGGAAGAGTGTGCAATTGAGTTTTTAAGTTTTACAAGAATAAAACCCTAGCATATGGTTTTATTGGCCCACTTTTACTGCTATCCTTAGCCCCATGTGGCCTGCTAGGCACAGCTGGTCTACGGGATGACTTTATTTTTTGGACAGGGTTTCCTGTAACCCCAGCTGGCCTATGTAACAAAGATAACCTTAAACTCCTGATCCCTTTATCTCTTCCTGGGAATACAGGCATGTGCTACCATGCAGTACTGGGATTCAGACCCTGGGCAAGAACTCTCCTAATTGAGCTATTTGCTTAGCTCCTACCAATGGCTTTCCGTGGCTTCATGAATAACCAGTTCAATGGATGCATCTCTACTTAGATTTACTGTTGATTTTTATCTCTTTCTTCCTCTCCTGGTTACAAACAAAGCCGGGAGGAGCACTCTGGTACCTATGTAGTTATACTCTGGCCTGATTAGGTCTTTAGGAGATAGTCTAGAAACTGAGTTGGTGTGTTGAAAAAAGAAGAAAAAAAAAGGACATTTAACAAGTACAACAACTTAAAGGCCTTTGATGTATCTGATGTGTTTTCCCCTCACAGGAAGTACGCCCTGAACTCAGTGGTTCTTTAAGCTTCTCTCCAAGCAGTGGATGCTCGGAGCTGCCACTCCTGACCCCCAAAAAGAGGAAGCAGCCTTCCCCCTTATTGCCCAGTGACCTGTTCTGTCCCCACACAGGCGCCTCCTCTCTCCTGTGATTGCCTGGAACCAGCAGGAAGCACTAAGGCTCCTCCAGGGAGGAGTCTATCTGTTCACAACTGGGCTCAAAAAATGGATATTAAACGCATCTGTGAATAAGCCTTCTCAGTCGATTTTATAGGTAAGTTAAGTTGTTGCTTGATTAAATAAGATCTACTAGAATTGTTTTTATTATAAAACACAGAGACATGTCCTGACAACAAATGGAAGACAATTTCTAATCATCTGTTAATCTCATTTATATTTACGACATTGTTTCTAAGACAGAGTCTCACTGCCTAGCTCTGGATGAGCTGGATCCAGCTGTCCTGGAACTCACAGCAATCCACTTGCCTCTGCCTCCCAAACACTAGGTTCAAAGGTGTGTTCTACCGTACCCAGCCTATATTTACAACAAGCATAGCAGGTGAGCACCCTCAGCCCCCAGTTTATGCCTTCTGTGGCTTTCGTAAACACTTTACCTGCTCAACCCCACACACCAACCTACGGAAGGTTAGGGAAGAGAATGGAATATTACAACATGCCTGGAATTCCTACTCTTACATCCTAGCGACTGCCTCTGAAGGGATTTCCACAGTTGCCGCAGGGAGGAGGGCATATCCTGGAGCATGAGACTGGCTATGGGGCTCTGTCTTAGCCTGGTTTCTTTTTGTACAATGATATACCACATAGAAAACTAGTTAAGCATAAAATGTTTATTTGACTTGTGATTCTAGAAGCTGGGAGCCCCAAGAGCATGGTGCTGGCAACTGGAAAGGGTCTTCTTGTCTTGTCTTAGCATGGCAGACGGCACATGGAGAGACCAGAGAGTCAGCACAAGTGTGCTGGCTCAGGTTATCTCTTCCTCTTTTTACAAAGTCACTAATGCTATTAATGGGAGCCGCATCCTAATATCATCTTTCAAAACACCAAACAAAAAACCAAAACACCTACCACTAGATACCACATTAGTTACTATTATACTCGCTGTCACCAAATACCTGACTAGAATCAATGTAAAGGAAGAAGGATTTATTTTGGCTTTGGTTTGAAGGCATAATCCATCATAGTGGGGAGGTGGAGTGGCGGGATGTGAGGCTGTTTGTTGACATTTAAGTGGACTGGGAAATACAGACTAAATAGAAAACCTGCCTGGGCTATGAACCTCAGGCACACACCCCTATAACAGCCATTTCCCCTAGCTAAGTCCCACTTCCCAAAGGTCTTACTACTTCCCAAAACAATGTCATTATCTGGAGACCAAATATTAAAACACACGAGAGACTGTAAAGACTGTTTTTCATCCAAATTTAATTACCATATATGTATAATAATAATAATAATAATATAGTAAACATATGTATTTAGAGATTAAAGTTTTAATGCCTGAACTTTAGGGGTCTTACTCAAGCCATAGCAGATGCCTCAACTAGAGCTGGTTAGACATAGTCATTCTATTTGAGACGTGACTCTGCTAAGAGCAACAGGGTGGTTCAAGGAAATTCCCTTGAGCTTCCTTCTTCCCAAGGTCTCAGTGATCATCAGTGGGTGGGTCTTCAAGAAGAGCTAGACCATCTCCAAGTGAACCATAAGTTGGGAAAAGAGTTGAAAGAGTAGCAGTTGGGATACAAGGGATTTTAACATCCTTGCCCTGGGATAAGATGATGACAAGATGACTGGGGCACCACACGGATTTCGTTTCTATAGTATTAAGGGGGCATCGTTCTTTTGTCTTGTCCATTTTTCTTCTCCAGATTAAGTACTCCCTCGATCTGATTGGATGATTCAGATGAGCAATGTATATCAGTGTGTAATATGGCAAAGGAGGAATAATGTTTTTATTTTGTAAATGTGCTAATATTATCATGATAATAATGATGCTGTATGTGTGTATACTCTGTGTGTGTGTGTGTGTGTGTGTGTGTATGTGTGTGTAGGGATAATGTTTACATGCACTGTGAAGATGTATCTCTGTCCTTCCTTGATTGCCTAAAGCACTTTCTGATTGGTCAAAATAAAAATCCGATGGCTAATAAGCTGAGGCAGGATTAGAAGGTGGGGCATCCCATAGAGAGAGAGGAACTCTAAGATATAGTGAGGTGTGGGAGATTTGCCACCAGACCTAAGGGAAGTCAGTCGTATGAAACTGAGGAGAGGTAACCAGCCATGTGGCAGACATAGAATAGTATTAAGGAGTTAAGTGAATTATGAGCTAGTCGTAGAAACAAGCCTAGCTTAAGGCCTAGGCATTTATTAATAAATAATAAGCCACTGAATTGTTATTCAGTGGCTGAGGGTGGAAAAAGCCTGAGGTTAGTGTGTGTGTGTGTGTGTGTGCGTGCCAGGGTATCTATGCACAAGTCAGAGGACAACTTTTGTTTCAGGACTCTGTTCTCTCACTCTCCAAACGGCTCGAGGGGTCAAACCCCAATATCCAGGCTCGTAGGACAAATAATTTTACCTGCTGATCCCTCTCAGTGGTCCCTGTAAAGTGGGACTGCTTTCAATGGCTGCCCCTTAGAGTCAGTACATAGGAAGCACAGATGCTGTCGTGTACCTTGACCTCCCCTTCCCTGACATTTAGCTGGTCTCTGATATCAGCCAATAATGCCAACTGGCAGATAAAGATTAGAAAATCATTTCCTAAACCTGCCCGGCTTCCCAAGATCTTACGCACGAGGCTGCTGAGTTGATCCAGTCCTGGGGACACCAGTTGGGTGAGACTCTGTGGGACTGTCATTTTGGGGTCATAACATGTAGTATCCCTGCTATTATATGTGGAACACCATAGAGCCCAAATAACCAACTTGTTGGTTAAATAGACCAGTAAGTAGGTAAGTAGGTTGAGTGGGTGAAGGCACTGGCCAATAAGGCTAAGGGCCTGAAGCCGACCATGCTAAAAGGAGAGAACCAACACACATACGACTTCCACATTTGTGAGGTGGCATGTGCATGTCAACACACACACACACACACACACACACACACTTAGACTATATGTAACTAAAAAGTTTAAATTTTTAACAGGTAGCCTCACTGGTGCATACCCCTACTTCCAGCCATTCAGGAGGCTGAGGCTGAGGCTGCGGACGTGCTTGGGTCCAGGAGGTCTGGACTCTAGGATGCTATGCTGTGGGACATCTCATCTTGCCTAGGGAAGGAGCAAACCAGCAGGTAAGATAAACCTGTTAAACGAACCCAGATATGACCTCTGAATTCTTCTCCACATAATTCTACTGAAAGCTCCCACAAGTTGATTGGATTTGGCAGCACAAGGAACCCTTTTGCTGTGACTGCTTTAAGGAAATACAGTTAGCATCTGCCAACACAGAACACATTTGCTCATCTCTGCACAAGTGTGTGTGTGTTGAGAACACGCATAATGTGTATGCAAATACAGTTTGCTTAGAACACGTGATTTTCTGCCGCCCTCCCTCCCACCTCCCTCATCCCTAAATATACAGTTTCATGAAAACCACACCTGTGACTGCTTATGGGGATGGGAAAGGGTCCAGGTTACCCTCTCCAATTTCCAACCCTCGCCTATGAATTTCTAAGCCATGCTTCCTGTGATAAACCACAGGGCCTGGCAGAAAGGTGCAAAATATTTATATCTGGGTCTAACAAAGTTTTCATTGGCTTCCTTGCACAGAGTTCATTACAGCCACTTTTGTGGACTCTGCTCTCTCATCTCTCCCTCCCAGTTTGGCTTCCTACCTCTGTCTTTGCGGCTTCCAGCTCTTTAGGATGTGTGAAGACTCAGACACCATCAGCACTGAAGTAGACATCGGTGGATCCCGTGAGTGGTTAACATTTTCAACATTTCTGTGAAAACCAACTGGAAAAATGAGCACAAGAGGAGCAGACGGAATTTTTACGTGGTGTCTTTGTCTCCTAGAGTGCTTTCCTGACGCTCAGCTTCAGGACAAGTCGAGAGATGCGATGTTTTCCTTGCCATTGGAAAAGACAATTCCAAATTATTCTCCTTGTCAAGCCCTTTACTCACTGACCTCTCCACACAACAACAACAACAACAACAACAACAACAACAAAGGCATTCGATCAGAGAGCTGGGATCCCAACCAAGCTTGTGAAGAATCTTTCCCTTGCTTCCCCTTTTGTGTCTCTCAGAAGCCTTTGGGCCACCACAGAGAGGACATAAAATGACTTCATCTCACCATTTCCAAATGCCTCTTCTGAGTTATGGCTTTGTCAGCACAATCATTTGTCCCCAAACCTGTGGCTTCTTTGGCTGAGAAGAAAATCAGAAAATGTGGGGGATTGAGAATGTAGTTGAGCAGTAGACCTGTTGCTTAGCATGCATGGATCTTCCTGGGTTCCATACTTAGGACTTGGGGCCGGGGGAGTGGAATCAGAAGCTAAAACCCTTCTTTTGGCCAACACATAAGTTACTTTCGTATCACTGAGACCATAATATCTGACAGAAACAACTTACCAGAGACAAGATTTATGCTGGTTCATGGTTTCAGAGGGAGCCTCATCCCTTGTGGTAGGAAAGGCGTGATGGAGTTCAAGACCATGGGAGCATGTGATAAAACTCTTCTCATAGTGGCTGTCCAGGAAGCATAAAGAACAAGGTGGGAACCAAGGGCAGGTACAACATTGATAGACTTGCCTATTGTGACCAACTTCTTCTAGTTAGGCCTTGTGGCCAGCAGGTTCTGTAATCATCTACCCCTACAAGCTAGGAACAGGGCTACCAGTGTGGTCACAGATGCTCAAAACCTTAGCTCACAGATGACATTTCATATTTAACAACAATGGCCAGAATGTAAGTTATAGCTGGCATCAGCAAAGGAGAAGAGAAATATGTGCGAGACATAAACGGTTGTTGGATTCAGTTAAGACAATGACTTTGGCTCAGTAAGAGAGCCTCGACTGAATACAGTTTGGCTGTAAATGTTATGGTGAGATTATGAGTACCCTATGGGAAATGCAAAAGACTCTTTGTTAATTATAGTTTTGGAAAATGTCATAGCAAACATATTTCAAGGCCATTAAACACTGTCAGAGTTGACAGGATTCCTTCTAGTGATGACTGGGCAAGAGCAAGTCGAAAAAAATTTCCCATCCATTCCAGTTGGTGATATGAATTAGAAAAGCTAAAATGGTCAAAAGGCTAATGACCCCCTTGGGAACAAGAATTGTTCTTTGTTGAAAGAAATGGAGGTGAAAAGAGTTGATGAACTATTGGGAGATGAGCCTGTTAGCAGACTTGCAAAGTTCCCCGATGCATTTATTAGACGAAGCCATGCTGATGCCAAATCTGGCCCTAGAGAGTGAAGGAAGAGGCCACGGTGAAGATCTGGAAGCCTGCTCAGTTTCTGAAGGACGGTGGCAGTTGTTGACCACAGAGGCATAATTGCAGAGGCGACATGGCGTCTGAGTCAACTTCGGGTTGGTTTTCTCACAGTTTCTTGTTAATGCTTCTGAGTGCTGGCTTTCATTCTTTCTCTCCAGCTTCAGACACTGGGGAGCAGCAGTCCTCTGGCCAGGCTTTCCAAAGAGGTTCATGGCCAAGTGAAACATGAATTTTCCGAGCCAATTTGAAAGACAATTGGTCCTGGTAGACTCTTATTTTACTAAGGGGTGGAAATGAAACTGGGCACATCACATGAAACCCCCACCCCCCACCCCCGGGGCCTGGGAGAGGATTAACACTGCCATAGACCAAGGGAGACTTGTCACAGAGGTAAGGGACTGGTGAGCCTCACAGGAAGAAACTGTTTTCTGGGGCCCTGACCATCAGCAGATCATAGCCCTTCTCATAAGGACCTCAGCGAAGGCCGTTTTGCAAAAGTCTCACGTTTTCATCTATAGAATGGGTAACAGCCACCTCATGGGACTATTCTGAGAATTGAACAACAAAGTAAGTAGAAGGTCAATGAAGTCTCTTTGTAGATGTACCCATTTTCATCATTATAAAGTAAGAAATGACTGGTGACAGTGAACATGTACCCCTAGTGTGTGCCAGGTAGTCCTTTGCAGGTGGATACTCTCACTGTCTTGATGAGGTGTGTGGCTGAAAAGAGATACTGGGACCCTTGGCCTCTGAAGCTGTTAGACCAGGGAGAGAGTGGCTTCTCCCTAGGACAGATGCAGTTATCTCCACGGGTCAGCCTCCATCTTGGAGCTGCAGGGGGCAATGCCAGTGAACTGCTGGTGGTTGCTAGGTGATGTTGCTTCTCAAGAGAAAGACTTTATTGCCTTTATTTTTATTTTTTTCCTAATTGAGAACTTTTCTTCAATCACTTATAGAAAATATAAAAGCCAGCGGAGATCAAGTAGGATGAAACAGAGTCAGAACCACTCTTCCAGATGTGGAGCACATCTGCTTTTTGCTTAAGCCGTGGGAGCTAAGGGTAAAGGATTTTCACTGGCTTTTTTGGGTCAGAGACAGCACCTGAGAGGCTTCCCGGGTGACATCCCAGTAAGTGAGAGACTCAGCTTCAGAACTCACTGCTCATCACCAGCCTCCCCTCTGTCTCCTCCCCATAAGCTCCTCCTCATCTTCCCTCTTCCCTCCTCCCTCCTCCCTCCTCCTCCTCCTCCTCCCTCCTCCTGTTCTCCATCCCGTTCTTCTTTTTCCTAATCCTCTTCTGTCATGGTATTGCCATGGAAAAATAATAAAGATTCTGACTCATAAAGGGAAAAGTGTAAATCTTGGGGTAGGTGGAGATCATAATTCCAGAAACAGAATGGAGCTCACTCATGGTCGTCTCACGTTCCAAGGTGCACAAGGCTCTTTCCTGTGGCTCTGTTTCACATAGCCCCTGGCTACAGTCCTGGACAGAGAGAAAAGTGGAAACTATCCTAATGTTAGTATTCATAACTCATGTTTAGGCTGAACTTTAAGATATACATTCATATATATTATATAAAAATGTATATCTATCTATCTATCTATCTATCTATCTACCTACCTACCTACCTACCTAGCTAGCTATATTTGGTAATGGTCAGACCTTAAGGGACCCTGCAGGGCATCAAGGAGGCTCAGCTGAATGACTCCTCTCATTTCATGACTTCTAAATGGCGCCTACTGGAGAAGTCATCAGAGGCCAGACATCTGAATGTAGAAGACCATGACTCTAGCTGTCATCAGAACTCCCCTAGGATGCCTGTGATCCATGTGTGAATGCAGAAGCGACCACTCAGGGGGATTAACATCGGATTGGCAGAGTGATAAGCTTGTGTTCCCATGCACTCATCCAAACACCAATCCATCATTCCTCCTTTCAGAACCAATGTGAGAGACAAAGGACTGATGCCATGAAGCAGGGGTCATGGGTGGTAGATACTAGAAGAAAGGATGGGTGTTGACTCATTGGCAGGAAACATGTTTGCAGAATGCAGGGCCTTTTATCCCTGAGAGCAAGGGAAGAGCCTATGCTTGTACGGATGGTCATTGTGTCTAAGGATCTAGATGATTTGGAGGAGTAAGAAGGGAGGAGATGATGAAATTTGACCACTCAAGGGGCGGGGGTGATCATGGAAGGAACATAAGGAAAAGAAGGTGGAAGAGAAGGCTTTTAAAAGAGGACCCAAGACTAACAGAGTTTTTCTCTGTGCTTTTGGGAATAGTAGTAAGCTGAGAAAACAGAGAAGCCCAAGGAGATAATACATTGTCCAGGGAGTGGGCTGTGTCTGGAGGGTAGGAGGTGGCTGGTGATTATTAAGTATATCTGTGAAGGAGCAGCACTTCAGTGCTGGCAAGGTTTGGGCTCCACAGGCTAAACCTTCACCCATGTCATCATGCTATGGAGAACTCCCAAATCATACTCAGAGGCACACACAGTAGAGCAGGAGTGGTTAGGAGACCGAGATGAGTGCAGAGTGAAGAATCCATCCACCAGGAGGCATCCAGAATAGGGTGAGGAGGTGGGGGTGGGTTAAAAGAGAAGCTGGTGAGGTGGCAGCTCTGAGTCCAGCAAGGCCAAGTCCCCAGGGTACCCGAGAGGCTGAAGAGTCCAGGGTGGACAAGAGCAGAGAGGAATGCCTGAGAGACTGGGTGTGGAATGCATGAGAAAGTGTCTGTGGGACTCAGTGCTCCCCTGGGGTGCAGATCATTTAATGGTCTGCAAATGATTTAACATCCCCCGTTAGGGTTCCCAGGGTAGAGTGTCTCCATTCCCACCACAGAGGGCTGTGCTGGCTGGCTGCTTCCAGGGAGAGAGCCACCATGCTGGGGAGCTCTGGTCTTGTCAGGGCTGGAAGTGACACTGTGGCGATTGCTGCTTAAGAACCAACAGCCATTATTAATTATGATCTGAGCAACAGGCAGGGTCAAGCATAATTGCTTCTTTTGCCTGGAGAGCCCATTTCTCAAACATCTCATTACTCGTATAGTTGTTCTTCTTACTACATGTTTTTTCTTTTTTCCAAAGTCAGTTATATGTTTGAAAAAGACAAGAGAGGAAGCTATAGTGTCGACAGTGAGAAATATATTCAGTGGTAGCTATAGTGGAAGCTATAGTGGAAGCTATAGTGGAAGCTGTAGTGTCGACAGTGAGAAATATATTCAGTGGTAGCTAGGAAGTGGTGACTTTCAAGTTTGTCTCTTTTTCCTCCCTACCTAAACATTGAGAGCTACTGTGGTGCTGGGGTGAGATTTGGTGTATTCAGCTATATGTAGCTAAACCAAGGTACACTGAACAGCATGCTTGGGTAGTGGAAAAAGTTATTAAGTTTAATTCTTTAATAGAATTCTGAAATACTACTCAAGGGCCATGTATGTAGCTCAGTAGATAGATTGCTTGCCTAGCCTACATGAAGCCCTGCCTGGATTCAGTCCTTAACACCACAAGAATGGATGTGTTGGTTCACCTCCAAAGTAAGCTTAGGAGGTGGAGAAAGGAAGCTCAGGAGTTCAAGGACATCCTGAGCTACATAATTAAGTTGGAGGTCACCCTGGCCTGGAGACCCTTTCAAAGGAGGAGGAGGAGGAGGAGGAGGAGGAGGAGGAGGAGGAGGAGGAGGAGGAGGAGGAGGAGGAGGAGGAGGAGGAAGAGGAAGAAGAAGAAGAAGAAGAAGAAGAAGAAGAAGAAGAAGAAGAAGAAGAAGAAGAAGAAGAAGAAGAAGAAGAAGAAGAAGAAGAAGAAGAAGAGGAAGAAGAAGAAGAAGAAGAAGAAGAAGAAGAAGAAGAAGAAGAAGAAGAAGAAGAAGAAGAAGAAGAAGAAGAAGAAGAAGAAGAAGAAAAAGAAGACGAGGAGGAGGAGGAGGAAGAGAGGAGGAGGAGGGAGATGAAGAGGAGGGGGAGGAGGAGGAGGAAGAGGAGGAGGAGACAACAAGACCCTGCAATGCTCATGTTTTTATTTATCAGTTCATCACTACATAAAATGCAAGAGCCATCTGAATGGAAGCAGGTTTTGTTTTTTTTTAAAACAGAAGTGGGGAATATTATAATAAATGCCATTGTAAGATCTCTGCCTGTTATTTCCCATCTTTTTTTTGATGTCTCATTTAGTGTTCCCTAACACAGAGCAGGGCTTTAAGTCACTCTGCTGTTCCCAATTGCTGTGCTTAAATTGTTTCTGGAAGCATCAGCCCCCTGAGCCCCCTGAGCCCTCTGTGCAGCTGCAGATTTAGCTCTGGGCTGGGGAGATTGTGAGCAAAGTCATTTGCATCAAAAAACACTAGCTGTCTATCCCCATTAGAAAAAACACTTGGTGTTTCGGTGCAAATTATTTTAAAAGGGCAGATAACTTATGAATGCAGAAAGGGTAATCCATAAAGATGTATGCAATTTTGTTCGGTTGGATGTCCTCGGGGCGGAAACACCAAGGATAACAGGCACACTAAATACAAACAGACACAATCATAAGACGTGACACCCGTGATTAAAACACCCCTTTCAAGAGTCCTTCACACTTACGAGGGAGTCTCTGCCTGGTTAATATCAAGGCCTTGCATTTTCTGCAACCCAGAGGTGGGTTAAGACAAAGCCTCTCTTTTGCTGGATTCCTGGAAGATGCGCATTTCTAGGGTTTTGCTGAGACCTATCCAGTATCACAGTGCTGACTGGGTTAGAGAAGGCTTCTGTGTGAGAGGTTAGGAGCTGGGCCTACAGAGCAGCAATGATCTGCTCCTCAATACCGAGTTCTCTGATACCCAGGGATCTTTCTTTGCAAATAGGAAAGTGGCTTTGTTGAGAGGATTAAACACAACCCGCCAAACCAGACCAATGCAAACCAGAGGTAAAGTGTCTCACTCTCCTTTCTGCCAGATGACACACAGGAAAGACTGGAGAATGGACTGTGCCTTGTTTAGTAGCACATAAAAAAAGAGAGTTGGGAGGCTAGAGAGATAGCTCAGCAGTTAAGAGCATAGCCAGCTCACAACCACCTGTAAAGGAGACCCAATGCCTTCTTCTGGCTTCCACAAGCAACCGTACTTACAAGCACAAACCTGCACACTGACACATAAACATACACATAATAAAAAAACAAAAATACATCTTTTTAAAAACAAACAAATAAACAAACAACCCAGGCACATGTCTTCCAGAGTCTACCTCTTGAGCACTGTACTTTGGTTTATTTCTTTGTCGTTACATCTCGCTCATGGTTTGTGTGAAGTGCACTGACTGCTTATTCAATGGTTATTTAAGGGATATAGGCATTTGCTTTTAAAATGGGGGAGAAGGGGAAAGTTCATTTGTCCTTAATGAATTTTAGGAAAATGAAGCCCAGTGGACAGAGGGCAAAGAAGCTGAAGAACAATGCCATGACGTCAGAGGCCCTGGGAGTGGGGGTGGGGTGGGGTGGTGGGGGACAGAGACTGAAGGTGAGCTTTAACTTTCAAGTTCAGAAACTGCAAAATCTTAGAAGGCTTTGTGGAGCCGCTGGGTTTAGTGCCAACTAGACCTGGATCCATTTTCTAATCCCATCTCCTCTTGCCTGTTCTGTGATCCTGGGTACAATACTTAGCACCATCTTAGTGTCTTGGTTCTCCAAAGTTGAAAGAGAGAAAGGTAGGACCAAAAGGGTCTGTTCTCTCAGATTTCTTACATGAAATAAACTATGCAAAGCTGTGGGGTTAAGAAAACAGCCCTGGAAAAATATGCATTTATTAATGTACTACAATCGGCAACATCAGAGGAAACTCCCACCTATCTGAAATATGATCCAAGAAATAATTGAGTCTCAGAAGACCCTCCTGAGAGGGAGCCTTCCTGAGTGTCAGGTAGTACCTTGGACAGTGATGTAATCTACAGATGCAAGCTCCTTCCATAATGTTTCTTCCATCTCCAAAGGCTGTGGTGGCGCATGCCTTTAATCCCAGTACTCGGGAGGCAGAGGCAGGCGGATTTCTGAGTTCAAGGCCAGCCTGGTCTACAAAGTGAGTTCCAGGACAGCCAGGGCTACACAGAGAAACCCTGTCTCGAAAAACGAAAAAAAAAAAAAAAAGAAGGAAGGGACTCTTAGGGGAAGAAATGCAGACGAGGGTGGGCAATTCTAGACCAGGAAGTGTCTCAGTCCCATACCATCTCAATACCTATGTGCAAGGGATGATGGGAAATGTAGTTCAGGAGGAAAAAAAAGGCTTTTGGAAATTGAAAGCAATTTCAACTTCTATCTTCTCAGTAGGTTACTGTGAGATCAAACTCATTAGACCCAGGAGATGGCTAGGTTCATTGTAAGATATGATGGAGATGTCAACATGGCTAACTCTCTACAGAGGAAAGCATACACAGGGAAAGCTCAAACAGTAGGCATTTAGAACTCATTTTTCCTTTTTTAAAAATATCATTATCAAATATAGCTTGTTAAAGGCACAAGGTTCAATACAGTCCCTTTAGAATCTACTATCTAAACAAACTCCTTGATTCCCAGTGAATATGGGCGGGGAGTGTGCATAGCTAGGGGGTAGATAAGAAATAATTTTAGCGAAGGGTGCTTCATCTCATCTCATTAAAAGCTTAGCAATCTCAGACACCGTGGTCATTGGCTACTGTGAAAGACTCATTACATGGAGCGGCAGAGTAAGAAATTGGTGTGGGGAGGAACATAGCACTGGCGACCATGTAATAAGATCTGTTCTCTGTCATCTCCTTCGCCCTTATGTCCTTAGAAGCCACGAGAACACTTCTGAGCTTGAGTGAGTTTGTCATTCCACTCTGGGAAGCCGACACTTTCTCAGGGAAGAAAATGTTCACGTACTTTTCCCATGATCATGTGATTCCTTGTTTTGTTCATCTTGTAGTTTTAGAGAATACGGATGTGCCTTGGATCTTCAAAACTCACCAGCAAAGAATGAATCTATGACACAGACCCAGTTTGTTTCCACCAGTAGTTTTAGTTTGGGCTGGGTCTTGAACTCCGGGAGATCCATCTCCCTCTGCCCCACTAAGGCTGGCATTAGAAAGGTGTGTGCTCCCATACCTGGAAGGCTTTATTAATAATATCTCATTTTTGTTAGGTAGCTCAGGAATGTTCAGTGGCTGCAGAACAGTGACAGATTTATGTATTTATGAGCTTATCTGTATTCCCTGGAACATTAGCTCCTGAAGAGGAGGGGGAACTATGGGTGTCTTTTTTCTGCACTGCAGTGTTTAGTTTTGAGAATGGCTCCTGGTACCTAATAGATGCTCAATGATATCAAGATACGCATATGTAAAATTTCAGTTGGGGACATTCTGGATCTAAATGGTACTGATCATTCCCCATTATGTTAACTTGGGTCTCATTTTCCCTAAGAGGGATGTCTGAGTATGTTGCTGCCTGGCTACATTCACCACCCATGGTAGTCTGAAGCCCACAGGGTCTCTGCACCTTGGCATGATAAGAGGACAGCTGCTCTCTGGTCTCTTTTCATAGACTTGCCCTACTTGAAAGCTATGCTGTCTTTCCACATAGCTTGGATGGAATGAAGCATGGGAAACAACAGGGCTGATGGAGAGGGCAAACACACAGCGACTTTGGGACTTCCAAAGGATAAATTCTCACAGGAAGAGGGCACTGTGCTCTTGGTTGGGGACGGAGGAAAACCGAGAGAAGAATTTGAGGAATGATCAGTGCTTTCTGGCTATTTAAAACTTTCTCTTTATTAGAGATTTAAAAAAAAATAGGCACACAGATATGTTTATGGATGGTAGAATAGGATTAAAGAACCCCCTGTTTCTTAAAAGATTTACTGATCATTACTCTGCTAATAATTCCTTTTGGAGAATGAACTGTCTTTGGGAATGCCTACATGGGGTGGGCTAGACATGAAAAGAGGAGGGTTTAGGGGACGGGGAGTTCACAGAAGGTTCAAGGGAGGAGAAGAGAAAGAAGAAGTGTATTAGTTACTTCTTGCAACTGATACCAAATACCCGACCAAAAACAACTTAAAGGAGGGAATACTTGTCTAGTCTCAGGTTGGAGTATCCATTCCATTGCTGTAGTGAAGGTCTCTAGAAGTCATGGATGCAGGAATATGAGGCTACTAGCTCACATCTCTATGGAATAGGAAGTAGAGACTGGACAAGAAGAGGGAAAGGGGAATACATCTCAAGCTTCCTCCACCCCAGCGGTTGACTTCTACCCAGGTCCCTTCTCTCAATGGTTCTCCAACTTTCCCAACAGTGCCACCAGTTGGGGACCAGTTGTTCAAATACCTGATCATGTGGGGGTGGTGGTGGTGGTGGTGGACAGTCTTCATTTAAACTGTAACAGAAGGATGAAGCCAGTAAGACTGCTGGGACTAGGAAATGAGAGTCAAGGAAAATCCATGGTGGTTATATTTTTTTGCTGCAATGGAAATGCCAGGATTGAGAGAGGGTGTGACTTGGAACCACGTGACACTGCCAGACCTCCCAAAGAGAGACTGCACCTACACGTGAAGGTGTAGCCTCAGTTACAGTGATGACCCCAGGGTATTGGGGATACCTGGACCATGGGTTCACTACCAAGGACAGCAGCTAGTGGCATGGAGCTGGCCTGAGACTAACAGACAAGGTGTGTATCCTGGAGGTGGCAGAGGCTGAGCAGTGAAGCTGTCTAAGGTGCTTTTGAGCCTAGAAGATGATGAGTGAGCCCCAGGTGGCAGACAATAAGTGATTTATATTTCTGGATTCAGATTTTGCTTTGAATTGATTGTGACTGTATTCTGATACTTCCCTCTTGGAATGAGAAGTATATAACTTATTGTTGACCTTTTAGGAGCCCTCAGTTGAAACACTTTGGGCTTTTAAAGAGATATTGGATATGTTTAGACAATGAACTTTTAAAATGTTTGACTTTTTAAAAAGACTATGGGTCTTTTAAAAAGTTATATTATGCATAGATTTTAATATTAATGTGAGATCTTGAGAGATAAACAAGAAAGAAAAGGCTGTAATTTAATAGTGATATATTTGTATATTTAATTGACAATGGATCAATTGTGCCAATATTTATTTATTTAGTCAACTTGACATGAGCTAAGATCTTTTGGGAAGAAGGAACCTCAATCGAGATAATACCTGCATAAGGCTGACCTATAGGCAAATCTGTGGGAGCATTTTCTTGATTAATGACTTATGTGGGAGGGTCCAGGCCACTGTAAGTAGTCCTACCCTTGGGCAAGTGGCCCAGGGAAGAATATGAAAGTAAGCTGAGCAAACCATCAGGAACAAGCCAGTAAGCAGTAAGCAGCATCCCTCCATGGCCTCTGCTTCAGTTCCTGCCTCCAGGTTCCTACCTTGAGTTTCTGCCCTGACTTCCCTTTATCATGGACTATAAGGTATAAATAAAATTAACCCCCTCCTCCACAAGCTGCTATTGCTCATGCTTTTATTACTACAATAGAAGAGAAAATTGGGGTAAGGAGGATCTCTGTGTAATTCTGAGAAAAGTTTCCCTCCTTCAAGTCATACTGAGTTGCTGGTCATAGATTACTAGGTATATAGGCAGAAACTACATTTATCTTGGAATCTTTAAGCATTTAAAACATATGTGAGGGGCTGGGGGAGATTACTCAACAGTGCAAGCTTAATGATCTGAGTTCAAGCCTCAGAACTCTGACATGAAGGTGGAAGGAGAAAACTGACTCCATAAAATTGTTCTTTGGCCTTTACATGTGTCCACATACAAACTGTGGTGGTTTGAATATGTAAGGCCCTCATAGACTCATGCTTGGCCCAAGGGGAGTGGCCTTTTAGGAGGTGTGGCCTTGCTGGAGTAGGTATAGCCTTATTGGAGAAAGAGTGTCACTGTGGGGGGGGGGGGTAGGCTTTGAGGTCTCCTTTGCTTAAGGTTTGCCCAGTGTGGAACACAGTCTCCTTCTGCTGCCTGCAGATCAAGATATAGAACTCTCAGCTCCTTTTCCACCACCATGTCTGCCATTGCTTCCCACCATGATGATAATGGACTGAACCTCTGAAACTGTAAGCCAGCCCCAATTGAACGTTTTCCTTTATAAGAGTTGCCTTGGTCATGGTGTCTCTTCACAGCAATATAAACCCTAAGTAGATACCTACCCATCATATACACACTCACAATGGTAGATAGATAGATAGATAGATAGATAGATAGATAGATAGATAGATAGATAGAACATTTCTAGATCATCCTAGAACATTTCTGAGCTTTAACCATCTCCTTGTAAGCCCTTACCATCATGGATTTCTGTGCCCCCATTATTCCAAACACAGATAGACAAACACACAGAAGCATAGAACTCAGCAAACAGACACATATACACACAAAAAAATAGATTCATATACACACAGACTAATACACACATAAGTAAATAATGAAAAAGTATTCTCTACTGTTGAAAATATATTTGACTGAATCAAGGGACAATTAACCATTCTACCATTCTGCCAATGTCACACCCACAGTCCCCTCTGCCCTAATATTTTGTGCTCTAGTATATAACCAGGAACGTCTCCTTTTACCTGGAATCTATAGAAATTTCCTGGGAATTAGGTGGCAGTCTTTGCCACTGGTTCTTGGTCCTGTGTTTGAATTCAGGGTCTCTGGTTCACTTTCTAGTCCTCAGTCCTTGGCAATTCATCTGGGTAGACCCAATGTCACCAAAAGCAAATGTGCTTTTGCTCACAAGAATAGCTCATAATGGAATCTTAAAAAGATATCATCCATTTTTTTCTGCTTTTCTTTGCCCCCCACCCCTTTTTTTTAGCTAGGGTCCAGGAGGATCTTGAACTTGCTATGCCTCTAAGACTGGCCTTGAACTCCTGTCCCTCCTGCCTCTGCATTCCAGGGACTGAGATTACAGGCACATATTACCACTCCAAGTTGCTCCCTCTTTTAAACCACAGAAGAGAAAAGTAATCTGTAGGTTTACATCTACCAGAGCTAGAATCAATGTCTGGGCTCCCAGATTTAAGCCAGACTTCTTTTTATTGAAATATCCACCTATTCCTCAAGAGGGTGTCTTCAAATGTTAATTGTCACCCCAGGGAGCTGACAGTGAGCTCCACAGAATAGATATGTGGTCAGCAGAATGCGGGGCAGTTTTCCAGAACCGAAAATAGATCGAAAGAGAAGTATATCTTTACACACAAGATTGAACTTATCGAGGGAAGTATAATTTATAGCTACAATACAGATCCAAGATGATCTAATACAAACAAATCACAAAGAATGAACTCTTCTGCTCTTATTCCTGAAAATATGCGTAATTGCTTCCTCTTAATTGATCATGCAAAGGATTTTCTTTTTATTGTTTCTGACAGCTCCAGTATTGTCATGACAAAATGTGAAACTTATTATGGTTGACACTCCTCAACTCATTAATTTGTGTTTAACCTATTAACATTTTTTTTTTACATTTTTAAAATGTACTGTGTGTATGCCTGTGAGCATGAGTGTACCGGTATGCCTGTGTGGAGGTCAGAGGACAACCTGTAAGAGCTGGTTCTTTTCCTCCACCATATGGGTGACAGGGATTAAACTCAGCTCTTGGGGTTGGGTAGCCATCTTGTACTTGATGGTACCCACTGAGCCATCTTACCAGGCCATTAACACCAAAACCAAAACCAAAACAAACAAGCAAACAAAAATAACACTTGTGTTCCTTATTTCTGTTCTTGGATACCTGGGCTAACCCAAACCACCCTGTGGTGAACCCCTAGGTGTTGTCCTACAAGATACTGAGTCTTTCCAAGATCAGAGAATGTGCCATCTGTGATTGAGATGTCCTCGTTACTTTTAGGATAAATCGCTATGTTGTTTCAGATATTTTTAAAACCAAAACATTCCTGAAGGTCTGTGGAGGCAGAGATGATGTTTTTAAATCCTGACTGTATTTTCATCCCAGGGATGGAGAGTCCTTAGTCACTCAGCAGGAGGGCCCTAAATGGGTTTCTCCTCTATGCAGAGTAGGGAGTGAGCCCTTTGTAAGTGTCCTTGGAGGAGCAATGGGCAGGGAAACCAGAAACTGTTTCAGGTGACCCTGAGTGTGTCTAGGCCACCACATGTTTCTGAGCGGGATTCAAGTACCATATCTTAGCATCCCACATGATGCTGTGTGCATTGAACAGCTGAAGGGACATTTAGAAGCCAGGCCTGACGTAAAAGGCCTCCTACATTTGAAGTGGGTGTGATCACATCACCTCTTGGAACTATTCCTCCCTTCCTCCGAGGTGAGTGTTTCTACCTCTCGCTTCAGCAATCACTTTTTTTTTGGGGGGGGGGAGGTGGCTGGGAGCTTAGAGAGTACTGGCCAAGGTATTGCTGTGCCTGTTAGCAACTCCACGTAAATCATCGCGGTGACAACCTAACCCTGTGTAGTGGTTTGAGTAAGAAACATCCTCCGAAGCCTCAAGCATTTGGATACTTGGCCCCCAAGTGGAGGTGCTGATAGAGGAAGTTTAGGAAGTTTGGCCTGGCTGGAGGAACTGTATCACTGGGGGCTGGTCCTGGAAGTACAAAACCTTTCCTACGTGTAGTTTGCTCTCTCTGGCTGCTCCTGTCGCCATGCCTGCCTCCTGGCACCATGTTGTCCCTGCCAGGATGTACTCTTACCCTTCCGGAGCTATAGCACCATATAAATGTTTTCTTCCCTAAGTTGACTTGGTTTGTGATGTTTTACCATAGCAACAGAAAAGTACTGAATGCATCCAGAAGTGCAAAATCCAGACTCTTCGGGCGCTAACACGATGCTACAAGTAGTACTTTCCATTCCTAACCTCCAGTGCCGAGTTACAGGTAAAAGAGGTGCATTAAAAAATGTTGTGTAAGTGATCTTTCTGACATGCCTATAAGGTACACATGAAACAAATGAACTTTATGTCGAGTCACAGGTCCTATCCCTGAGCTATCTAGCTACAGACATGCAAGTATTCCAGACTCTGAAACAGAAAATATTTCTGGTCTCAAGTACTCCAAATAAGGGATAGTGCTGAATAAGTAAGTAGAAAGGGAGGTGGGGGGAGAATTAGATTTTTCTCTCCTCCCCCAGGCAGTTCAGTGTTGCCAAAGGTGTCATACAACTTGGAATGTGGAGGAAGAATAAATTCAAAGTTAGATTTGCCCTTTTGTCCGACCCCGAATGACCTTGAACCCAGCTCTGTCATGTGGAAATGAGGGAATAATAATGAGGCCTACAGCACAGGACTGTTTTAAGGACTAACTGATGAACATTGCAAAGTATCTGTCTTGGTCAACATCACCTATTATTATAGCTAATCTTCGTGGGCAGAGATCTCACCTAGCCCAACCTATTTAGAAGTTTACCAGAGCCTGAAAGACAGGACACCTTGTTTCAGTGCCACGGAACTGTTGATAGTGATCCCTTGGTTCCCTCTTCTACAGGCTCAGCTCAGCGCTTTTCTCTGTTGTGTTCTGTTTTATGCTTCCTAACGTTGGCTTTTGACAGAGAGTCTTACTGCATAGCTAGGGCTGGCGTCAAGCTTGAGACCCTTCTGCTTCGGCCTCCCAAGTGCTGAGATTACAGAGGTGCTCCACCATGCTGGGCTCTGTGTCTCGTTTAGAAGGAAACATACCATTTACAAGTTTTGAAAATTAAACAGGAAAAAAAAAGATGTCTATTTTCTACAGCGCCTCCGGCAGAACATCGTTTCATTCGGTGCTTATGACTTCTGGAGAGCAGGCTCTGCTGCTCAACAGCAGACTGTGTGACGTTCTAATCAATAATCACGGGATAACGGGTGGCTGCCAACGTTAGAAGTGATGGTTGAATAGATGTTAACGGTTTTTTGTATACTGCGTTGTTTTTCTTCGAATGGGAACAGTTGCAGACAGCAGGCTCTCAATAGCTCACCCCTTCATTTTTATTTTTAAGTGCTTTCCGATTTCAGAGTTAGGAGATTAAACAAATAAAAGTCAGCATGGTAAAAGCTGAGTCTCTCTCACTTGTGTGGTGGACATTGACCTGGACAAAGCACTTACAGAGAGCCTTCCAGGGGTCATCAAGAAAGGCAGATTCTGTGTATCCACCAGATAAGGAATTGCTTCCTGTTTGGAGTAAAATCTCTTCTGCTTGCCCTTCTAAACTCAGCTTCACACCAGTTACTCCGCCCAAAGTTTACTTCCAATTCCAGCCTTAACAGACAGGTGCCAAGGCTGTAAAGTTTATTGCAGTCAACCCATCTCTGTTCCAGAAGCAACGGTCACAGCCATCTCCAACACAAAGCTGGCAGGTCTTTTCTTTATAGTCTGTTTCCAGATACTCAGTGACCCATAAAGTTAACTTGTAACCAAGCCATTGCCATGGGCAAAGCTGTTGCTCTTAGGTCTGGTCCTAAAGTCGCTTTTCCCTAGAACTTTCATGTCCAGAGACAAGGAATACCCCCCTGTGTATGTGTGTGTGTTTGTCTGTCTGTCTTTTTGGCCTAACCCTAGGTCCCTAACCCAGGTTTAAGAAACCCTGTTTCTTTTCAGCATTCTCCTAACTCTGGAGTATTAGATTTCTTAATTTGCCCTCACGAATGTGCACAGCAAAGCCCATGCACACGCTGAAAGGCCTCCAGTACTGGAGGCGGGAGGCCCTGCTTGCTGAACTGAGGTCAGAGATGGCTGCGAACTCAGCCCGCCTGTGCAGACACAACAGTGGGTCAGCTACTGTGTACAGCCCAATGCTCTGGGGTGTCCCTTGCTTACTCCCCCTTTATTCCAAACAGGGTGTGTACACACATCAGAGGGGTGATCAAGGGACCCAGCCAGGAGGCAGGGTGGAGAACGAACCTCATTAGGGTCTTGAGCAGTAGTTCTCTACCTTCCTAATGCTGTGGCCCTTTAATATAGTTCCTCATGCTGTGGTGACCTCCAACCATTCGGTTATTTCATTGCTACTTTACAACTGTGATTTTGCTACTGTTGTGCATCATAACATAAATATCTGTGTTTTCTGATGATCTGTGGAAGGGTTGGTTCAACCCCAAAGGATTCAAGACTCATAGGTTCAGAACCACGGGTCTTGAACCTAGGAGAGATCCTGTGCATGTTCAGGATTGCTAAGTTACCCGACCTCCTTATTTTCTCTATATGAGTAAGTTAATAAGGTCTCTTAACTTGATCAAAGTTACAAAACCAGTTCAGGGCATCTGGAGTGTGGGGCTTTCCTCATGACAGCAAGTTTTGTTCCTCCCAAGATCTAACTTTTATTCTCTGGCACAGCTATCGGCTTTGGCTCTCATAAAGCCGGCAAGATTGTCTCCTGTAACCTAGGAATGCAGGAAGAAAGGCAGCAGGGGTTTAATGCTCATCACAAAGACATCCAGAGCTAGAAAATCTTGGCTTCTAGCTTTTTAGAGCTGGGAGCTCCCTTTGAAGCAGTCCTTTAGCACAGGGAATTTCAAATTGTGTTTGCAGTAACTTTGGGGTTCCACACAGATTCCCTGGGGCCTTTTAACAGGTAAAAGTGAGCACTGGAAAACTCAGGGCCCATTACAGCCAACCTGCGGCTTCATCTACTGGGCTTTTACACTGCCCTTTTTTGTTTTTTGTTTTTTGTTTAAAGGGAATCAGCTACAGAAAAAAAAAATTACCAACTGGTAACCCTAGTTCACATCCCTCGATTTGTAAATGAGAAAGCTGGGACCTTGAGTCCCAACCCTGTGCCGTTGCCAAGTAAGAAACTCCATCCTATACTGGAGCTGAAGAAAACCAAGTTCAGACTGTCAGAATGTGCTGAGTGTTGGGGATTTTTGTCAAATGCAAGAGCCAAGGCTGGAGCCAGGCGCGGCTCTGTCTCCTTTGTGATCCCTGGCCCATAATTCTCACAGTGTTTATAACTGTTAAACACAGGGACAGTTGTTCCGTGATCAAAGGAACCCCAAGAAGAACTGAAGACTGGGGTCCGGAGCTGGAGGAAGCAGATGCAGACTCATCAACCAGAGTAGGGGAGAAGGTTTGGCACCTGGCGGTGGCAGCAGGGTGATCTCTGCTCACTTATTTCAGGAATCTGCCTCACTTGCCAGTTCTCTCTTGATGCAATGGTATCCTCTAGTAACTATGTGGCTATGTGGGATCTGCTACTTAGAACTAAATACATATTCATGGACTCAAAAAGTAAACATATATACCAGCCAGGAACTTGCAGAAATATAATTATTAGCCAGGACTTAGTGGGTCTACAAGGCCTGTTGTATAAAGTAATGGATAAACTCAGGGGTTAATATACACATAAAGGAAGAAAAAAAAATGGTCAGATAAGCTTGTCTGACCCCATTTGGTTATGCTGAAGGCACCAGGAGTCCTCATTTAGTGCGAGGCCTAGGAGAATCCTCAAGGTTAGCTACCTCCCCTTTCTCCTTTTTCCCCTTCCCCTCCTTCTTGTCCTGTGTGTGTGTGTTATGGCCTCTTCCAGTTACCTAAGTTCCCTCTCCCACGGGCACAAGCTTGAGATGTCGTATTTTTTACTTTAAATCTGGTGTTCTGAGGACTCTCTCTGGCTCAGGTGACGTTGGGACAGAGTGAGGTCTGTGGATGAAAGGCATGGCTACTCTCAAGGAAGCTGTCTTGGAAGATCCCCCCAAACTTCTTCCTGTTCTTAGCGGGCAGGTCATTTCCACCACCCTCGGGGTCAATCTGACCCCGAATGACCTTCAAGAGAAAAAAAAAAAACCGATAAAATACAAGAGGCTAGAAAGTTACCCCTGCAGTTGAGTAGTTAGCAGTGGGTGCAGGCTGTCAAAGAATAACTTGGAGGGGGATGTTAAGGATGGCTAGATTCTGGAGGCGGAGCCGTTTCTGCCTCTGTAACAGCATCCTACAATGGTGAGACAGCTTATAGTCCTTCAAAGTGCCCCGAAATACAGGGTGGGTTAGTTGCCATCTGGGGGCAATCCTGGATTTGTTACAGAGGGGCAGTGTGCAAGGGGAACCACAACGAGACGGGAGAGAGGGAGAGAAGCCATTCGCAAGAAACAATGTGGTCGGCCCCCAAAACCCTTGGAGACTGGACTTGTCAGAGACCATTCTGATTCCCCCACCTAACATTTTGTAGTGTGGTCAGCTCAGTGTTCAAGGGTGGGCTGGTTTATGTCAACATGGCGGGATTACCACAAAAGTCATTCTTTGTACTTTTGAATGCGGCTTTTCCACTGGGGAAAATTAAAACCAACTAAATTGACTTTTTTTTCCCCCTCTGTGACCCAATTCCTGGCTTTCTCTGCTTCGTCCTCCGCTGACCAATTCTTTAGGCTCCTTGAGATCTTGATACCATTTGTAGCAAGAAGTTCTAGGGCACTGAGCCACCGACAACCAGGAGCATCCTTACTCTGTTTAATCCTGTACGAGAATCTAGGTGACAGACTAAGGCTTTTAGCAAAGCAACAAGTGGTTGAAGCAGGGGGACAAGGGCATGTCCCTTCTGCCATCTCTTCTTTCACTCGCTGTCCCCCATAGGGGTCTCTGCTAAAGATCTGGTTCGCCAGCTCTACAGCGAGGTCGGAACTCCAACCACAACGACCCGCCACTCCCCCAGGCAGCCTGCTCTGCAGAGGCACAGCCTTCCACGCCTTCCCGGAGTCTCCGAGCGCACGCGCCACCTGACTAGCGCTGTCATTGGCTGCTGCCTGTTGCTAACCCACGTGACCGGCGCCGGCGCGCTCCGCCCCTGCCCCTGCTAGCCTAGTGCTTTCCTGCGGACGTGCGCTGCTGCCCAGCCTCAGGCTCCAGTCTTGCGCTGGCTGCTGCTGGCTGTCGTCAGCGATGCCGCCGCCGGCCACAAGGTGGCAGTGCCGTGCTGCGTGGCTACACGCCCCTGGAAGCGCCAGACCAGCCTTGGCCTGGCAAAAGTTTTCCAGTCTTTCCAGCAGATGCGCCCAGGCCGTGAGCCCTCCCGGGCGGGCTGAAGGCAAGGGATCGGGTGGGGGTGGGGTAGCCACCGATGTCCCGGAGGCTTTGGGGGCTTTTTTTTTGCAAAGGCATGCATTTGTTGTTAAGAGCTCGGAGAAACAGTTTGGGGGAGCCTGTCACAGATGCAAAGTCTGTTGATATTTCCAGGAGTGTTTGGTTTGGTTTGGGCTTTAGGGACCGCACAGCAAGCATCGATTCTCGAGGAGGCGAACAACACTGACAGCTACTCTTTGTCTCTCGTCGGGATTCTGAACAGAGCCCGACGTCGCTTCCATTTCAGAGATGTATGCCGCTGACACTACCTTGAGAGAGCTCCTGCCTCCATGGTTCCTGACCTGCCTAGAAGGGGAGGGCACAGGAGACTCTTGTTCTACAGCTGTCCTCGGGATGCCCTCAATTCCCAGGCGCAGGGATAAGCTTGTCTGACCCCATTTGACCCCGCCGCAGGCGCCAGGCGTCCTCATTTATTGCGAGGCCTAAGAGTCCTCAAGGCTTACTGCCTGCCTACCCCCTCCCCCACCACCCGCCGCTCTTCGTTTTTTGTTTTTTGTGTTTTGTTTTGTTTTGTTTTCCTCTCCTTCTTGTCCTGTGCGGGGAATCATATGCCTCCTTCCTGTTGTCTAAGCTCCCCTCTTCCGTAGGCACAAGCCTGCCCCCTCTGCGTTTTATACTTTAAAACAGGTGTTCTGGGGATTGACTCTAGTTCTGGCGACGTTTTGAAAGAACTGGGTTTGAGCGAGGCAGACAGACGGCAGCTTTAGTGGTGATCGGAGCTGCACTGCTAAATGTGGAGATGGGAGGGGAAACACACCTGGGCTTCCGCGGGGCAGCAGAAGATCTGTCACTTGGGCAGAGCCTTTGAGCCGCTCTCAGGTGATCTCCGGGTATCTTTTGTCTGCTTTAAACCTGATGTTCATTTGCATCTAACAGGACTCCCCCGAAAGGAGCCCTGTGTAACTGAGTCTGGAATTTTTGCTGGGCTTGCTAGGTCTACACCCTCCCACCTGTGCTCCCAGGAGAGGTGTAGACTATCTCTTGGTTTTGCTTGGAGGATGTCCTTTACGGACTCAAGACCTAGGAGAGACCAGCAGGAAACAGAACAGAGTCTACATAGGTGACTACCAAAGAATCACCTGGAGAGATTTACAGGTGTGTCCTGGATTTGGGGGAACCATGGAAACACAGAGTCAGCTACCTGTTGTGGTGAAAGTGGAGTCTGGAGTGGGGAAGGGTGGGGAGGGAGAGGGGTGAGGAGGGGGAGGGTGGGGAGGGGTGGAAGGGTTGCTAAACAGTCTCTGCTTCCAAGAATTAGCAAAACACAGATGTACTAACCTCCCTCGGGAGCGGGTGAGTACCGCACACCAGGACCCCTTCATCAGAGTGAGTGGCCTCCTAGTAGAATAGGTTGGCTATGCCAAGGAACCATTTTTAGGAGATGTCCAGCAATGGGGAGAGAATTGAAAACCCCACAAGATTATTCCCCCAGGAGTGAGCCAGCATATATGCATTGCCACACTCCAGGTATATCACCACTCAGCCACAGTTGAACCTACTAGACCTACTATGGTCTGAATGTTGTTTCCCATTCCCTAATGTATGTTGAAACCCAATATATAATGTGATCATATTAGGAGGTGCGGTCTCTGGAGATGCGATTCAGTTATGACTCAGATACGCCCTTATAAAGGAGGTGATTGAAAAGGGTTGTCTTGGCCCCTTCAGTCATGTGAGGAACACCCACACGTCACCACCTATTCAGCAAGGAGTGGGCCCTCACCATGCACCAAATCTGCTAGCACCTTGGTCTTCAAATTCCCACCCTCCAGAACAGCGAGTGAGCAATACATTCTATGCTCTTCAAGTTTCCCCGATTAAGGTGTTTCATTTCAGACGTTACAGCAGACTGGGACAAAAGGCCTGAATCACAGACCAGTGATTGGCAAAACAGAGGAGAGAGAAGCTGAAGCAACTGTACAGCAAGCAGGAGCTCACACAGGGGAGCCTACCTCCGGGAATGCCGAGAAGTCAATGGAATGGTCACGTCTCGGGTTGTCTGGACACACAGATGGTTCACAAATGCCGGGATGGACCAGGAAGGGCCATTCAGTGAGATTGTGTTGAACTGGGAGTGGTGACAGTAAACATTGACATTATGGTCCTACATACATTATCATATGTTCCATTAGTATCCTACATAAGTCATAACCTGCTTACTCCTCCCAGTGCCCTTGAGAGATCAGCCTGCTGATTCCCACTTCAGAGTCAGGGAAGCTAAGTGCTGGAGACTCAGGAAACTTGACTGCGTTTATAGCCAGTGAGTGGCAAAGCTGATATTTGAATCCGTGTTTCGTGGTTCAGAATCTTGGGAAGCTACGGTTTTTGTCCATGGTGTGTCCTTATTCTATTCTTGACCAAATCCGGCCCAACTTCCAGGCCCTACTCCAGCCCTCCCCAGACATGCAGTTTCCTGTCTACAGTCTCCCCTGCTTCATTGTGTTTCAGGGGCTGAGTTGCTACAGCACCCTAGGTGGTGGGGTGAGGGGGCTCTTCTGATGAACTCCCTTCAGAACTGTGTCTGATGCATCCCCTTCCATCTGTTACCTCAGCTGCTCTGTGGAAGGTGGACAGAACCTTTGGAACCTCCCCATGTGATTCTGAAGTCTAGTGCAAACTCCAGTCAGTAAACAAGAGGAACCGTTTTTTAGTCAAAGGAAGCAAGGAACACTCCAGCCAGACCAGACTTTCTTCTGTGGTTAAAAATCTGGATCTCGATGTAATTGCAACTGGGAAGATCCTGCTGGAAGATGTGCCAAGGTCAAAAGGGAAAGCACATGTTCCAAAGAGATCGATACTCATTTGGAAGGGTATGTTCTGAGACAGAGAGAGAGAGAGAGAGAGAGAGAGAGAGGAGAGAGAGAGAGAGAGAGAGAGAGAGAGAGAGAGAAAGAGAGGAGGAGGAGGAAGAACAACAACAAGAACAAGAGAGAAGAAGAACAAGAAGAACAAGAAGAACAAGAAGAAGAAGAAGATGGAGAAGAAGAAGAAGAAGAAGAAGATGGAGAAGAACAACAAGAAGAAGATGGAGAAGAAGAAGAAGATGGAGAAGAGAAGAGAGAGAATGTCTTCTACTACTTATTATATTTATGTATTTATTCTCTTTTGCACTTAGTGTGTAACTTGGTACCTTACATAAACCATGGAATAATTAGGCTTTCTTCAGGATTCAAGGAAATTCCCTACATCAGAGGACCTTACTATCCCAGCTAAGGTAAGAATGAAGTCCCAGCCACAAGGGTGATGGAAGGGAGACGATGAAGATAACGTACGATGGGAACATCTCCAGGGATGATGGGAGATACGGCTACAAAGGCTGCATCCTAGGAGGATGAATTCTTTTTCTTTCTGCCAGTGATCTCAGTTTTGTCAATCATTTCCATGTACCCTCCCACTCCCTACAACTACACTCAAGCCTTAGAAGAAATAGGACAGGCAGACTGGACTACGAGTGTAGACCCAGGGAGTCCCTAGGTGTGTATTTCCTTGTATGTCTCTGTAAGTGTGGTCCCCAGCATCCTAATGGTTTGATTTTGGCAGTAACTGACTGGCTTTCTTTCTTTCTTTCTTTCTTTCTTTCTTTCTTTCTTTCTTTCTTTCTTTCTTTCTTTCTTTCTTTCTTTCCTTTCTTTCTTTCTTTTTGGTATATAAACTACTTATTAACAGCAAAGGCCCAGAGACTCATTTCTTCTTGGATACACCCACAGTTCGGCCCCTGCGGCCAGTGGTCTTGGTGTGCTGACTGCGGACACGAAGGCCCCAAAAGTGGCGCAGCCCTCTATGGGCTCGAATTTTCTTCAGCTGCTCTAGGTCCTCACGCAGCTTGTTGTCTAGACCGTTGGCCAGAACCTGGCTGTACTTCCCATCCTTCCCATCCTTCTGTCTGTTCAGGAACCAGTCTGGAATCTTGTAATGTCGTGGGTTCTGCATGATGGTGATCACTCGCTCCACCTCATCCTCCGTGAGCTCTCCAGCCCTCTTGGTGAGGTCGATGTCTGCTTTCCTCAACACCACATGAGCATATCTCTGCCCCGCGCCCTTAATGGCAGTGATGGCGAAGGCTATTTTCCCCCGCCCATCGATGTTGGTGTTGAGTACTCGCAAAATGTGCTGGAACTTCTCAGGGATCACTAGAGACATGGCGGCAGCACAAACGGCAGTGTGTAGGCCTCCTGTGGGAGCAGTAACTGGCTTTCTTAGGCACACCACCACTGTCGCTGTGGCATGCTCACTAAACATGGACTCTCTGTTCTTTGCTAATCAAATCTACCTGTATACTCAGAAATGCCACCAGTAGTTTAAGGCAGGCATTTGCTATGCCTACCTGTCACCTCTTTGGGAAAAATAAAGTTTTATTAGAACACAGGCATGTGTATGTTTTCCTATTGTCTATGGCTATGTTCATGCTGTGAGAGCAGAATTGAGACTACATGGATACAAAAAGTAAACTATTAATTAATTGGTCTTTTATGGAAAACATTTTTAGATCTTTGATCCAGAGCATCCATAGACATCTTATTTCCCTATACCAAGTCATTGTTAGACACGTAAGTACTTTGACCGTGGAAATAAAAGGTAAATTTACTGGAAATATCTGAGAAAAATCTTTTTTCTTAATAAGAAAGGGGAATGTGAGAAGAGAACTTTCTTTACATTCTGTCATGTGAGGGCTTGATGTCTGGAGCTGTGGCAGCCATATTATGATCATGAGGGGAAAAAAAACCCACACAAACCTGATTCTCCAATAATATCATGTAACGAGGCAAAGAAACCCGAGTGAGTGTGAATTGTATGTCACGGGCATGGCCACGTCAAGGACTAATGTCTCACACTCATGGGAATGGCAAAGCCTTCACCTAACTCCTGGGGTGCCATCCTCAGAGGGGATGGCAGTGCTGTCCCCCTGATCTGAGTGTGCATGTTGACAGTGTGTCCAAGTGCAAATGTTTACAAATGATTGGCCAGTTTGTGCACAAACTAGCAATGGCCATTTCATCCTCCTAGATGTTTGTAGCTGGAGCCTGCTCACCTACAGAGACCTTCTGGAGAGGGGCCCTGCCCTGGCCTTTTGGGATTCAGAGCTGAGGTGGAACACAGAGTTCGACAAAGCCAGAAGACTGATGATCTCTGACCTAACTGTACTGGGAGCTGGAAGATGTTGGCTTCAGGAAACTTAGCACTCTCTTGTTTATTCTATGGCTGAAAACTGCTGACTTCTTTTCGCTTTGACTCTGTGCTCTGGAGAAACTTAACTCTTTGTGCTTAAATAAGCACTGGGGTCACTTAACTCTTTGTTACTATTCTGTGCCTTAATAAACGCTGAATATTCTTCAACTCTCTTACTATTTGTGATTAAATAAGCACTAATTTCTGGCTATTTAACATATGCTGTTTAGCAGCAGGGAATTAAGTAAAAGGATTTACTGCTAGGGCTCCTTTCTCTGTTGAGTCAGCCAGAAGTCCCTGCTGGCCAGGTGAGAGGCTCAGAGCTTGTTAATTCTTTGTGAATTAGAGAAAAAAGAAAGGGGAAAAAAAGCGCCACTCACTCACACAGAAAACACACACACCAGGTAAAGAAGAAAATGGCTGTACTATCTTTCTTGCTAATTACCTTTTTATAGCTTTAGACAAGAAGTTCTCTATGTATGAAAGAATTATGTCATAGATAAAATTTTACATAAAAGAGGAGTTACAGAAATTATCAGTAACATGTTCAAGGCAGTGTTTCACACTGTAAACTCATTATAAGTTCAAAACAATAGTTTTGACATGGCCTTGCCTTGCCATAGTGAACACCTGTGGCTTTATCCATGGACTTGAATGTTTTTCCTTGAACATAAATTTGTCCAAAGCCTAGTATAACTATGAACGTGCATTGCATATCTTATAATGCAGCCTTTACTTACTATTCTGAGGAACGGGCACATTCTAGTCTTGACTCTCACTTTATTACATCTTTCTAGCAAAACAACTAAAACCATCTCTTAAAACTTTCTTCCTAAAACTATTCGAATCAAATCAGAAATTCTATAAAATCATTAATTCATCTAAACAGCATTAATTCATGAAAGTTTATCTTCGTGTTGATCTGCGGGAAATTTGTCCCAATAGGGTGGGCTAATGTCCAGGCAAAGTTAGACTATGTAATAGTGACAGGAGAGGCATATGAGCTGCAAGAAGTAATCCCGAGGTGAAGTCTCTTTGGACCTTGAGTTTCAGAGCTAACCCATCATTAGCCATTCAAAGACAGTGGCCCATTTCCAGGAAAGTCGCCTGCTAGCCTTAGCCTTTTCTAGATGGCTCCTGACACTGCCTCAAATAATGTACATAATTAACAGACTAAAGTTCTGTATTGTTGGGTAGTTAGTATCATTCCATCAAAGTACATTTGACCCCTATGCTATACCTAAAAAACATGTTGAAGTTCCATGTGATTGGGAAGTTGGTACCATTCCATTAATGTACACATGATCCACCTTATTCGAGCCTTTCTGTGTTTGTCACTTCGATATCTTTCCTTTATTTCCTGATCAGCCCCAGTCAGGTCAAGTTCCAGCTACACAAGACATAGCAACATTATTAGGTCACCGTGCCTGTGCTGGAGCTATCCACTTTCAGAATTCCTGTCTAACTATTGTTAATCAACAATAAAAGTCTCTTGTTCCAGTAACTCTTTGTAGATCTGAATCCAGATTACTTACTTTGTTGAAAGCCTAAAAGCAGTTCCTGAAGAAGCTGAGTCCCAGAGAGAACCAGGAAAATCTATTGATGACTATAATAGGAGTTAATTATCAGAGAAACTTTGCACCAGTCAAGTCACTGAAACCCAGTATTTCACACTCATACTTGACTCACAGAGCCCAGTGGAAACACCATGTTATTTTCATCACTTAACAGAGGAGGTTTCGGGAAACTAAACAATTGCTTCAAGTTACACAGTGACAGAGGTCAGTCTTGCACCCTGGCCTGCTGCCTCCCAAAGCAAAGATCTTAATGGCTTTTCTACTGTGTTGTTTCCACAGACAGACTCGAATTATGTCCCAACTCAACTATAAGGAGGCAAGTTGCTTAATCTTCTTCAGCAACTCCTATTGCTCTGTTCTCCCTCTTCTTCTTTCTCTCCCTCTGTTTTCTTTCCTCTTCCTCCTCCTCCTCCTCCTCCTCCTCCTCCTCCTCCTCCTCCATTTTCTCCTCCCCCTACTTGTTTTGGGGGGACAGGGTCTCCCTTGTATAGCTATGATTGGCATGGAACTCATAGCCCCCTGTTGGAGCCTCCTGATACCTGGGGTTGCAGATGTGCACCACCACTCTTAGCTTTTAGTTGTCTTGTACCTCAGTCTCTCCACAACAATATTTTCCTCAAGGAGAGAATGTACCTGCCATTAAAGGATGCTCACTGGCTTTTAAAGAGTAACAGCTGCATTTTGGAGTTGCAGTGCTACCTTTGCCAAAAGATCTCTTTGCAGGGTAAATGAATGGTGGTATGAGCCATGGGAGAAAATGAACAGAAAGAAAGTAGTAAGGGGTGGGGCCCAATCAAAAGAACATGTAACAAAGCAAGAGACAAGTCACTCTCTTATGGCTATACATTGTATTTCACCAAGAACTTGGCAGCATTATAATCAAGCTGTGGCTTATGGGCATGGAAAGCCCAAGAATTCATTGTCCTATTTCAGGGTGTCCTGCAAAATTGTAGGGTTTCAAAAACACAATTCGCGAGAGGTATGGGTGTCATTTACTTGTGTGTAGAACCAAGCTACAGGTGCAGAGGTATGTGTTTTCCAAAGCATAGGCCACTAGAGCCTGTAGACATTAGCTTCAGGCATTTCTTTCACTGTCGGGTCCTGTGATCACAAAGAATCTGAGGACAGCTTCACAGTCACCTGCAAACGTCAGTTCCAGTCCCACAGGTTGCTCTCCTGAGTGTGCATGTGTAGCTTTTAATGGAAAAAAAACATCGTCAGGGCCACTCTGACCTTACGGGGAGGACATGAAAGCCGAGTTCCAAACCCAGGCTTTACTGTTGGGATTATGTTTAAGAGAGCAAGAAAAACAACCCCAAATGGCTTATTATATAACATCCAGATGTTTGGCATCACCCACCCCAGATGAGGAGACGACTTTTTCATGGTTCATCTGGAGGCTTTGGCCTTGCTGTAGACACGCAGAAGAGAGCAGCTGTCTAAGGAGGCTTGCTCAAGTGGCCTTGTCCTGGCTCTTCCCTGGTCCTTTCAGAGGCTGCATCTTAAAGCTTAGATGCGGCAGATGAGCCCAGGCTTGGGGACCTTCTCTAAGTCATCTGATGATTGGCTCCAGCTAGACCATTGGTTCTCATCCTGTGGGTCACAACCCCTCTGGGGTCACAAACCAGATATTTACGTTATGATTCATAGCAGTAGCAAAATCACAGTTATGAAGTCGCAGTGAAATAATTTTATGATTGGGGGTCACCACAACATGAGGGGACTGTATTAAAGGGCCACAGCATTGGAAAAATTGAGAACCACTAAGCTAGCCCCAATGCCTGGGGAAAGAAATAGCCCCCTTTTCAGTCAGATATTTGACCTCTTTCATTGTGGGAGAACTAAGGTACCATGCCATTAAAACATGCTTGTGGGTGCTTCTGTATTGACAGCCCCTGAAGTACAATCAGAAGGACACAGAGAAGATCTGCCTGGCCCCAGGGCAAGGATGACATGCAAATGTGGGAAGCATCCCAGGGTTTGGCTGTGATAGGTGAACTCACCGCCTTAGCAGATGTCTATACAGTATCAAAGCAGCCCACATTCCAGCCTGGCAGAGTTGGACTCATGAGTGCCCACCTCTAACAGTGGTCCTATGGACCCATGATGGTTTCTAATGTAGGTAGAATCAGTTTCCTTTAAGAGTGTGGCTGCTGGTGGGCTGACTATGTTTTGCTGGATAGCCCCACATCTATGGGTACATATATATATATATATATATATATATATATATATATATATATATATATGCTCAGCATGAATTGGACTCCGTGAGTTACTAAAAAGAAAGCAAATAAACCAGCTAGAAAGATGGGAGGGGTGACTAGGAGAAGTTAGGGGAAGGAGAGGAGGGGAGTATGGTTAAGATACTATGTGTAAAATTTTTGAACAATTAATAAAATATTAATATATGTTTATGGGCTTTTAAAAAGCGACAGTTTCACAGTTTCAGCCAGATGGTGGTGGCACACATCTTTCATCCCAACACTTGGGAGGCAAAGGCAGGCAGATCTCATGTGAGTTTAAAGCCAGCCCTGGTCTACAGAGCAAGTTCCAGGACATCCAGGGCTACATAGAGAAAGCCTGTCTTGAAAAAAAAAATTTAAAGTGACAGACAGATGTGCATGTGTCAGCTGGCTTTGATTACCTCTGTTTGTTCTCAGCTGGCGTACCGGTGGATGCTGTAAGCATGCCTTGCTTTAGAATAAGGAGCCTAAGGCCTGCTTGGTGGAAACTGCTTGTTGAGCAAGCATGGAAATCTCTGCACCCCCTGTGGGGAAACCCTTTCAGTCCCATCACTGATAAGCAAACCTGGTGGCGGACTACGAGGGCTCTTACGCATATAGAATTCCACTGGTCTGTGGATTCTACTCACTTCTGAGCTTAGACTGCATTAGTCACCTTTCAGACCAACCTGAAAACAGAGTCTGCCAAGGGAAGAAATCGTGGCCCCAACCCCACCGGCCAAAGAGGACTCCACCTCATGTTTACCTAGGAACCAAGAGCGTGTGCAGGGCTCCTGTGGGTGTCATCAGTTGCACTTGTTATTATTTGGAGCTTTTGTTAAACTCAGAGTCCACGAGGCATTGTGCAGTACTGCAGATCAGAAACTTCACACTCCTTCCTGCTGGTTTTCCACCCAGGGCAAGAGTAATGGTCCACAAGGTGCTACAAAAATCCCTTTAAAAAGTCATGTTCACTTCTCAATATAAAAAGCTCTTCCTGAGCTGGTGTGCCTCCCACTCATGCCATCCTTCCAGAGCCTTGGAAGTCTCTTCTGTTAAGGTCCCTAGACAGCTACATTCTAGTGTTTCTGTTACTGGCTCCTGGAGAAAGAGAGAATGTCTTTTTTTCTTTGTCAAGCTGACCACGTAGTAAAGCTATCACTTATTAACTATTAGTAATTAATTGAGGCTAGCTACATGAGCTTTGCGTCTGTATCAATTTATATGTAAACATGTATGGGTTATTGGCAGAGAAGTGCAATTAGACCCTGGTAGAACCTCTTAAGTCTTCAATAGGACCTTCCAAGAGGACGAAAGATCTGTAGGCCACTTGGAGAAATGGGGTATATTGCGTAGAATCATGCAAAGCACATCTTGCCTTCCGAGAAAGGAAGGGAACTCCTAAGGGGTATCCTCGGCTCCTGGGAACTCTGCATGTACACATCCTGAAATCGCCTTTACAAACCTTCTCTGCCCGGTGTCTACAGTCAGGGCCATGTGTGTGCTGTTTAAACAAGGCTTTTTTTAGACGATTCCGGCAAGAGAATCAAATAGTCTGAGCACCTGTAGGTTTTCTATTGCTACATACCAAGTCAACCCCAAACAGAGATTTTATACACGCCTTTATCACAGTTTTTGATAGTCATGATCACAGTGGTTGTGGGTCAGGGTCAGATGTTTTGGGGGGTACCTTATCTGACTGCTTGACTTGCTCAAAATGGAAAGCAGCCTTTCCTGAAAGACAACACCCCCCCCACACACACACACACACATCACCGCCCCAGAATATTCAGTTAAGAAAAGGCACTAGGGGCTTAGCCTTTGCAGAGGCAAAGAAAAGAGGTGGAATAATTTGTACTTGATAGCAATATGGCAGGGGGTAGAGAACTCAGTTTGAAGTAGCTGAGCCATAGCAGGGGAGCCGAGCACAGAGCAGACACTAATGTGGTCAGACACCTGTGATCAGCCGCACGGATCATGGCAGGCATGAAGCTCTAGGGCAGCTCTCATGCAAAGTGTGACACATGGTGAGACCGCACAGCCTGGGCCATACCTGTGCAAACGCAGGTGCGATTCTAACTAGTCAACATCTTTATTATTTCCCAGGCCTGGCAATGAATCTTAAGACCTCTGTGGGGAGGTTTTGAGGACATCTGCTAGGAACGCTGGAGGAAGAGGTCTGAGCTACACTGGTAATATTCTCAGGGATGACTGCAGAATTCCCTCCAACAACTACCTTCCCTATTTTTAGCCACACTTAAATAATATCCAGAACTGGACTAGAAAATGGAATGATTCAGTCACCACCTAGAATAGATTCCTGAATAGACCCATCCCGGCAGCATCCACGGCAGGATAACATTATCCTTACCCTCAGCAAACCTTCACCTTCTCTAGAGAGATGCTCTACCAAGAGGAACCCAGCCCTTTACTGTCTGTCCATAACAAAGGGCTTTCCTGATTGCCTGGCCTGTAGCTTCTCTCTCCCAGCCTGGCCTGTGTTTTACTCCCACACAGATTTCCAGGTGTGCCCTGAAGTCTGCTTTGTAGAGCTGACTGGTCTGACCCCTTCATCCTTCTCATCCCTCTTCACCTATCTACGTATGTAAGTATGTATGTATGTATGTATGTATCCATGTATGTATGTTTGCATGCATGTATGTATCCATGTATGTATGTGTGTGTATATGTATGTATCCATGTATGTATGTGTATGTATGTATGTGTGTATGTATCAATGTATGTATATATATATATATATATATATATATATATGTATCATATCTATCTATCTATCTATCTATCTATCTATCTATCTATCTATCTATCTATCTATCTTCAAGACAGGGTTTCTTGGTATACCCCTGGATGTCCTGGAACTCACTCTGTAGACCAGGCTGGCCTCCAGCCTAGAGATCGGCCTGCCTCTGCCTCCTGAAGGCTGGGATTAAAGGTCTTTAGTACAGCCTGATGCTCTTTATCTAAATTAGCTGAACCCAGGTGTTGTTTCTGGATCTGGCGTGTCCTCCAAATGCCATGCGTTAAGGCTAGGTGTCCAGCAGATGGCGATATTGCTAAGTGGTCGGGACTAATAGAAGTTGGGGTTTGGGAGTTGGGACCCTTGGCCTCTTTCCTGTGGGTCATTTTCTTCCTGGCCACCGTGAGGTAAGCAGCTTCCTCCTCCACATGTTCTTGCCATGATGCGCCTCCTCACCACAGGCCTAAAGCAACGAGTCCAACAACCGCGGGCAGAAACCATGATAAATCTTACCTCACACCAGGCGTGATGGCAACGCCTTTAATCCCAGCACTCAGGAGGCAGAGGCAGGGGGATTTCTGAGTTCGAGGCCAGTCTGATCTACAAAGTGAGTTCCAGGACAGCCAGGGCTACACAGAAAAACCCTGTCTCGAAAACCAAACCACACACACACACACACACACACACACACACAAATCTTACCTCAGATCCTCTATCACAGTGACTGATCAACACAGGCTTTCATTTGATTCAGGGGGCCCAATGGGTTCAGGACAGATAAAAGGAAAAGATGCTTCTCTCGTATCCCTGCTAGTCTCTCTCCCCTTTTGAAGGCCTTTTATGAGTCACACCTTGTGGAATCTATTCTTTCATGTACAAGGACACCTTAAGTTCTGGAACAGAACAGACATTTTTTAGGGACCATTTTGCTGTCTAATATCAACAGAGAGCCATTACTATGCTAGCTTTCCATTGCTGTGACTAAATACCTGAGAAAATCAACAAAGAGAAGAAAGGTTTACTTTTTTTTTTCATGGTTCCAACTGTTGGTTTTCATGGTCATTTCACCCTCTATTGCCTTTGGGTTTCTGTCAAGACAACGTAGTGAAGTGGAGAGACACGAGCTCTTGACTCAGTCTTTAGCATTTGAGAATTGAGAGGACATTAGCGATCAAAAGCAGTTTAGATGTGGTGGTTCATGTATGTAATCCCAGGACTTAGGGAGCTGAAACAGGGGGATTGCCACTGAGTCAAGGTCATCCTGTGCTATATAGTGAGATATAGTAAGACCTGGGCTAACCTGGGCTATAGAATGAAATTCTGTTTTTAAGAAAACAATCTGTCTTAGCTAGGGTTACTACTGCTGAGAAAAACCACCAAGGCCTAAAGCAACTTTGGTAGGAAAGGGACAGTTCCATCATCAAAAACAGTGATGGCAGGGCCTCAACACTGAGTAGGAACCTGGAGGCAGGAGCTGATGCAGAGGCCATGGAGGGGTGCTGCTTACTGGCTTGCTCTGCGTGCCTTGCTCAGCCTGCTTTCTTGTAAAACCCAGGACCACCAGTCCAGGAATGGCACCACCTACAATGGGCTGAGCCAGATCTTATGGAGGCATTTTCTTAATTGGGGTTCCCTCCTCTCAGATGGCCCTAACATTTATTATCTCTAGACCTGGAGGGAGTGAGGGAAGGAATGTTTTCCTGGACATAAAGAGGCATGGTGAGGAGACCCCTATGGTGGTGGTGATAAACATCAAGAGTTCAGTCTCTTCCTGCTTTGCAGAGAACTTCTGAGAGCATCTACCAAAGCAGGAGCTTCATAGTATGAGCTATGAGTTCATGCTTGGCTTTAGGGGGCCCTGCAAGAAGGGTTAGTCTACCAGAAGAGAGAAGGAATGTAATAATGTAGGGATGTAAGAGTCCAATATCTGGAGCCAGATTTCCTGGGATCAAGTCCAAGTGCTACTACCATTTACTGGCTAAGGGACCTCGGGCAAATTATTTCAACTCTCACTTATCCCTGTGTGTGAAGCAGGGAGGCCAGTAGCGCACCTAACTCGCAGGGTGGCCATGAGGGTTTAACGAACTGGCATTGGTGGGTGCTCTTAGCGTAGTTCTTAGCAAGTGCTGTTGCTATTATGCTTTAGAGAGGTTGAAAGTGGATCTCAGTGAGAGCCCACTTCATGCTGCACAGAGAAAACGAAAATGGCTTCAAAGTGGGCGCTATGAGGTCAAACACTCAGAACCACAGAGCTTCACATTACACCACCTGTTTCTTACAGCGTCAGGCGATGCTAGTGGGCTCCCCCCCTCCAGATTGTGGAGCAAACAATTTACATATCTAAGAAGTACATCAGAAAAAGGCTACTGAATGTCCAAAATAGTCTGCCAAATGGAACCAAAGGGATAGCCTGTGACGGATTTAAAATGTCTTCCCTATGTCGTTGATACTTCTGACTCCTTAGCTCTTTGCTCACACTCCTTGCTTCCCCTCTGAGTCATGGCTGAACTTAGAGGTCGCTTCTAATGAACTGAATAAAGAAGAGATGATAGTTTGCTACTTTGGGAAGTAAATCATAAAACCTACTGTGTCATCCTCTTACCTTTTTACAGTTGGAATTCTCCAGATCAACTGTGTGTGTGTGTGTGTGTGTGTGTGTGTGTGTGTATGTGTGTGTGTATGTGTGTGTGTATGTGTGTGTGTGTGTGTGTGTGTGTGTGTGTTCACACTCAGAGATGAATAGTCCTATGTGAATCTAGGGACTATCTCCCCTGCCTTCATTCCCTACCCACATGCCAATCTTCTCTGGAAACACCCTCCCAGACACACCAGGAAATAATGTTCCATGGGTTGCCAGGGCATTCTTCAGTCCAGCAAGCGTACACTACAAATGCACCACTCTAACTCTGAAGAAAGGCACTGCCATGTCCTGAGGAGTCTCAGGAAGCCTACAAAGGGGCCTATATTGGGAAGACCTATGTCATGCAAGTAGCCTTGGAACAGCTCCATCTTGAATACAAGCAGTCTGTTCCTTTTCACTAGATCATGACATTTCCTCGGTCCCCGACTGTCCTCATATGCAGAAGATCATTTGTCTTAGTGTCCGTGTCTCATGCAGAATTCCCTCTTCCTGCAGGACATAATGGGGGATATTTGCATATGCTATCAATATGCTCTGTCTTTACGGAAATGCTCTTTGAAATGGAGACGGGAGTTTAGTTGCAAGAAGGTTCCATTCTGGATCCAAGCCAGTTAAATGTAGGAACCTGCCCAAAAGGCTCGGTTATAAGACAGAAACTCTTTGGTCCCATGGGTCAGGGCAAAGAGATATAATAGAGTAACAATGTCACAGAGGAAGGAAAAAAAAAAGGGGAGTTTTGGAAAACTGTCACAGTGTATGCTGCAGTAAGAAGGGAGTGTCTGCTGGGTCTAAGTGGACCTATTAGGTGACATGTTACTAAGGATAAACTCTATTTAAATGGGGATTTCCTGTTGCTCTGCTCCACACAGCGTGTCCATCCCGAGGCACCGATGTGCAGGAGCTAAGGTCCTGCAGTCAAAAGATTGGAATTAGAAACTCCATTTTCATTGCCAGCTTTCTTCTACTCCAATGACATGCCAGAGATGACTTAATTTACAAAGAAATTCAAAAAGATTTGCTTTGGGTTGTGGCTATGGAGGGTTCCGTTCAAGATTAGCAGACCCTTTCTTTGAACCTCTATTTGGGATGCTGGATCGTAGTGGTGGATAGAATGAGCATCTCACGTCATAGACAAGAAGCAAAGAGACCAGGGTCTCATAGTCTCCTTTGAGGCACACCACTAATAACCTTAATATCTCCTAGCAGATTCAACCTCTAGAAGACTCAGTCACTTCCCAACTGTAACAGCCTGGACATTGAGCCTTCACTACAGGTTTTTGGGGAACCCATATATAAAACAAAACACCTTCTTTGATCTGTACAAGTCACCCACCCTCCTAAGCCTTCACTTTCTGATCTGTAAACCACATTAATTTTTACAGCCACTACCAGCAACCAGTACCAAACAGCAATGTTATCTTATGGGATTTTTAAAAAAAGCATATTCCTTGTGATGTTTTCAGTCTAATAACCAACATATTAATAAGCTATCAAAGTTTAGCATTTATTATTAGTAATAGTAGCAGTAACTTTGATATTATTTGTGATGGATTGAAAGATCTGGAGTATTTTTTTAATAAGGATAATGTCAATAGTGGCAGATAATTTAAGGAGAGTGAAGAAACAAAGTAAAACCTTCAATTTTTGGATAATAATCAAGAATAAAGCAACTGCCTGGTCCCTTGCAGGCACTGTCGATGTGTTCAGCCCTGAGATTTATTGACAACACAAAAGACACCCTGCCTTTTGGCTTGCATATGTGCAGAAGTGTGGATGTGTGCATGTACACACATTGTCTCCTGTATTCACCATTGCTAAATGTGGAAAGCAGCCTTCTGGCTGTCATTCAAAACATCACACACACACACACACACACACACACACACACACACACACACACACACACACACAAATCGTCTCTCTTCAGTCCTTGTTAGTAGATCCAGGCTGACTGAGGGATCTTTTTCTTAACTCTAAAGCCAAGGAAACAGTCCTGGGGCCAATCGCCATCTTTCCCTCTTCTCATTTTTCTTCTCCTGTTTGCTGTCCTTTGAGTGCGGAGCCTGAGGGAATCTGGAAGATTAAAGAAAGCAAATAAAATGTTTCATCCTCTCTCTCCTTTGCCCCTTCTCTTAGTTCAAGGACCCGAAGAAACAGAGGACGCCAAGATATTTCTGGTAGGATGCGGCAGCTTTTTGAGAATGAACTGAAATCCGAAGCAGGGCCTGAACTGAGACAAACAGACAGTTTTCAAAAGAGGAGTGAACGTCCGATGAGTGCATTAAAACGTGTTTAACATCCTTTAGCCAGCAGACAAATGCAAGTCAAAACTCTACCGAAATTCTGTCTCCTCTATTTAGAATGGCTGAAACTGAGAAAAACTACAACAAATGGTGGCACGATTTGGGGAAAAGACAACACGTGTAACTGCTGGTGGGATATGAACTAGCCTGGTCACTGTGAAAGTCAGCACGGAGGTTCCTCAACAAACTACAAATGACTCACTCATTTCTGCTACTCTCAGGAATACAATTGAAGAAATCCAAGGCAGTACAAAACAGAGAGACCTATACAGCCAAGTTCGTTAGAGCGCTGTTCACAAAAGCCAAGATATGGAAGCAAACTAGGTGTGTGGCAGCAGGTGCAAACCTAAGTACCACGGGGCACATGTGCACAATGGGATGTCATGACGCTAGAACAAAGAACAAACCGTATCACTTTTGCGCAAATGATGGAGGTGAAGAAAGAAGAAGAATAAGCCAGGCTCAGAGAGACAAAGATGGCAGGATTTTTTCTCTCATGTGCAGAATTTAAAGAAAAGGAAGTGTTGGGAATAGATAGGGGGACCCTTGTGGGCGGGTTAGGGTATTTGGAAGTGGGAAGGAGACCAGAGGTGGTGCTGAGCTAAAGGTGGCCGAAATGCACCATGCTCAGGTATGAAAATGTCACAACAAAACTATCATTTTGTATGCTTAGTATATAGTCACACACACACACAAAGGAGCCCCAAGTAGCTGCAGCTGGGGTAGAATTATTATACAAGGGAAGTTATATTGTTGGTAGTTGAAGCCAAGATCAGATCAGATCTCTGCTCCCCATTTAGAAGGGCTTTTGCCTTTTGATTGTGTGTTGGTCATTTTGGCTCTTCAGGCAGAACTAGACAGCCAGGTCATACGCGTACTAACAGAGTGTATTAAACTCCATTTACAGCTCCCCTCTTACCCAGGTGTGGTGGTTCAGCCTTACTGTCCACTTGACTCCATGTAGAATGACCTAGAAGGCAGACTCTGCCCATGGCAGAGCTAACTAAAGACAGAAGACCAAGACCCACTCGGAATGTTGGTTGGAGCATCCCAAGACCTGGGGTCACAGGCTACATGCAGAGTGTATAAAAGGGAAGCTATTCACCAGAGCATCAACATTGATCTCCTCTTACCTTCTGATGCTGATGCAACGGGGCTGCCCACCTCACACTTTTGCCCCCGTGCCTTCCTCACTATGGCTCTACCTTCAATATGTGAGCAAAACGAGCCTTTCTTCTGTAAGATCCTTGGTGAGGCATTTTGTTACAGCCGTGAAAAAAGTAACTAAAGCACTATGGTTTTGTTTTCCATGGTGTAAATTATTCGCGGTCACCTATGATCCCAAAATTAAGTGAAGTAGAAATTAAGCTATTTTGAGACACACAAAAAATGATATGCATATAATTTTAATACAGGACATCATTTATTTACCCTATTATTAGTTACTCTTGTTAATCTCTGCTAGCTGGTTTTCAGCTACTATAATAGATACTTAGGATAGTCAGCATACAAAGAGAAAAGGTTTAGTTTGGTCTACAGTTATTGGAGGTTTTAGCCCAGGATTGATGGCTCTCATTGCCTCTCATTGCTTTGCGGCTTGGATGAGACAACTCCTCATGGTGGTGTCCATGTGATGGAGCCAAGCTGCTCATCTCATGACTGGTTGCAAAAGAGAGGAGGAGATTTTGGTCCCAAGTTACATGTTGAGGGCACACACCAAGGACCTAAGACTTCCTATTAGGCCCCAGTTGAAAAAGGTTTTTACTGCCTCCCCACCAATACTGCCAGGCTGGGAACCAAACCTGAAACACAGGCTGTTTGGACAGCAATATAGATCTAGCTATATAGTAGTCTTCCACTGTTGCGGCCTGCCCGCAGTCCACAACACGAACGGTTCAACTGAAAATGGCAGTTCAGGCTGAAAAGAGAGGAATCTAGACGGGGCGGAAGAAAAGAATGGAGCCAGGACAACAAGTTCTGATCAAGGCTCAATTTTATTAATTCCAGACACTCAGTTTATAAAGGAAGGGGGAGGGAACCCAACTTCCCGCCAAGTAACTCAGGGTCCAGTAGCAGGACGAACACGTGTGTGCCTCCAGGCAGCAAAGGCAGGTTCCAGTAGTAGGTAGGCGTGGCAGGACGAATGAGCCGGTAGCTCCACCCTTGAGCAGGCAGGTTCCAGGCTGGAGGAAGAGAGGCCACATTCCACTACCTAAATATGCACAGCTAAAGGTGCATGCAAAGAACTTGGTTTTGTTGCCGTTTCAGACAACCCCTTGGAAGAGCTGGGAAAAAAAAAAAAAAAAAAAAAAAGGTGTGATGGTTTGTATAAACTCGGCCCAGGGAGCGGCACTATTAGAAGGTGTGGCCCTGTTGGGGTAGGCGTGACCTTATTGGATTAGGTGTGTCACTGTGGACATGGGCTTTAAGATCCTCATCCTAGCTTCCTGGAAGCCTGTCTTCTGCTAACAGCTTTCAGATGAAGATGTAGAACTCTCAGCTTCTCCTGCACCCTGCCTGCCTGGATGCTGCCATGCTCTTGCCTTGAATGATAATGGACTGTACCTCTGAACCTGTAAGCCAGCCCCAATTAAATGTTGTCCTTATAAGAGTTGCCTTGGTCATAGGGTCTGTTCACAGCAGTGAAACCCTAACTAAGACAAATGGATAGTGGCATTAGTCAGTTCAGGTTTAGTGTTGCCACGTAACAAAGAATCCCATTTCTCAGTGTCTTAACCAAAATGACGTCCTTTCTTCTATCAGCTCAAAGTTTGCAGGCCTTCTTGGCTCTACTCTGGTTGTTAGCCTAAATGATGGCAACATTTAGGCTAACAGAGTGGCCACTACCCCAGCATCCTCCCTGTCACAGTGGCAGAGCAAGGGTGAGAGTTAGTTCTGTGAGCATCAATCTGTTCTGAAGAGCTACAGCCCATTCACAGCCTGTCAGCCCAAGTGTGGGACAAGATCAAGATCTGAGTGAATGTGTAACATTCATAAGGGCATGGCTGTGTCAAGTACTCGAATGCCCCAGACTCATGGTACTGGCAACACCTCCCTCAAATGGATCTCAGGGATATGGCAAAGCCTTCTGAGGTCTCCGTGTGGATGTTGTGTTGATGGTAGCATGCACTAAATCTAGCACCTAGAACTCCTTCCTCCTGGATAACTGCAACCTGAGAGTGTGCCCTAGAGAAACTGGCTAACCCCTGCTTTCCTAGTAGTACAAGAGATAAATGCAGTGAATTCCCAGATTGCATAGTAGGTAGCCTCCATCGGAGTAGGCCCAATCTACCGAATCCCAGCTTTCCTGTATGAATTTATGACATTTCTTCTGTGTTTGTCTGTGGTTTCTTCACTCCTATGTTGCTCCAGCAATTTCAGGACCAACCCATGGTGAATGAATGAAGTGAAAAGAATGAATGAAGGTGAAGAAACTTGCCTGACACTGTGAATTTCATTTTTGAGGGAACTGCCCTCCCCCCCCAGTGTGGGATAATGAATAATAACGTACACATTATAAAACAAGCCATGTGGTGCCCCGCAGCTCTGTGTTCTGTTTTCTCCTTAAGGCATGGCCATGTGCGAGCAATTCGGCTTGAGGACTTGCCCAAAGTATAATTCAGAGTATGATCCAGCCTTCCCCAAATCCCCCAAGGAGAACTGCGGTCACTCTTCTAAGGACAACTTCTGGTAGTGCGTTGTGAGCAGGGCCAGACGTGATTAGACCCAATTTTACAATGAGAAAAGGAAATTTATTAGTGTTCTTAATTTCTAATCTGATATTCTATGAATATCTCAAAATTTGAAGACTGCTAACAGGATTTTTCTGTGGAAAAGTTATCTTTGAATCCTATTTTCAAATTAGAGTAAATGGGATGAAAAGAACACACTGGTTCTGTAGTTTTAGTCATCATTACAGTTCATTTGAGAGAATTGCAATTAGGTGGTTATCTGTGTATATGAAATTATTTCTGCTAAGAATGTAAAGCAAACTGATAGAAAGACAGATGGACAGACAGACAGACACAGTAAAAGTGAATCATGGCAAGTGCACAGTGAACAGTAAATGTGTGTGGATGGAGTTGAGGCGCACGAGCCCACACTTCACCGTATGCAGGGGCACCATCTGCCCTTGGTTGATACACAACCCATCCATCCCATCCTCTGCCTGTTGACACAGCAGCCAGAGTGAGCTTCCGGAACCTAAACTCTGGAATGTCGTACTCTGCTCAGTGTGCCTAGAACCCTCCAAGGACTCCCCCCTTCTCATTCAAATAAACACCCTGAATTGTTCTTGTGATCTGTGTGCGGGATCCCATAGAGCTCATCTTCTGATTGCTACTCCAACCTCCAACAGCTACTCCAACCTCCAACCTCCAACAGCTACTCCAACCTCCAATCAGAGCTCCAGGTACACAGCTGCCTTTATTCCTTCTGGTCTTCACCGGCTGTGCCTTTGCTGTCTCGAAGCCTTTGCAGTCTCGAAGCCTTTGCAATGGCTATGCCTTCTAGCTGGCCCTTTTAACACCAGAAATTCATATTTCTAATTATCTCCCTTAGTCAAAGGAGCCTTCACTGGCTGCTTTCCCTAGACCAACTCCTAGACCCTCCGTGCCCCGTTGCTGCTCTGGTTTTTCTTATCATAAGGCATTACTGTGCTTTCCATATTGAATGTTATGCCCCTTTTGTAAGACTACAGTCTCTGATAGACACACACACACACACACACACACACACACGAGACAGACAGACAGACAGACAGACAGACACACACACACACGAGACACACACACACACAGGGACAAAGACAGAGAATTTTTATTTACTGTTTTATCGCTGGTATGCAGAGCCTGACACTTAATAGGTACACAATTAAACTTTGCTGAATGAAGGACCCGATGCTCCAATGCATAAGTCTTGGCATAGATGTGTAAGTGTATAAAAGTGTGCTCTCCTGCCCAAAAGATTAGCTACGCAAAATATGATTAAAAGCCTCATGCATTTTGAATGTCTTAAAAACAAAACAAACCCCACAATCCCATCTTGTTTGCTCTGCATTTGGTTAGTTTCCTTCTGCAAAGTCTCAGAGTTCACAGGGCCTGGAAGCGTGACCGGAGATCAGAGAACCCTGACGATCAGCTTGGATGAAATATGAAAAACTTACTGGACCCATTTCCATGGGAATGCTTAGCTGTCTTTTGCAAACAAAGAGCCTTAAATCATAGTTTCACAGTAAATCCTAGTAACCACAGTCGCAAGAGTAAGACGGACAGCAAATCCAGAAACAGTGGATAAAGGGACAGGTCAGCTTGGAGCACGAAGTCAGGAGCAGGATGGTCAGACACCCCACAGAAGTGATTGTAAGAACAACAAACACCCCTGCCAGGAACAGCTGGATTCACACACTCTGATGAGGGCCACATCAAGAGGAGCAAGTCAGTTTTAATGAACTTGAAAAACTAAGTCCTGAGCACCCAGCCTTCTGTCTCCTTCCGGACAGCTGCGACTTTCCCAAGTGCCCTCGGCTGAACTGTCACTTCCATGGCTTCTGTGTGCACCAAGAGCCCGTGAGTGACATTGCGTGGCTCTGTGTCCTCAGTGTGGGCTCTTACAGAAGGTCTGGCTGTACTCTTGTTTGTTTGCTGCCCAGTTCAGTATCCCATAAAGGTTAAGTCCTCCTTACCACACACAGATCCACAAATGGATGTGAAAACTGAGTTGAATTTTTTTCCTGGGAGTTTAATTAACCCTTTGCAATGATGTTAGTGATTGCAGTATTCTGCTTTATCCATTGAGAATGGGGCTGGCTGACCATAATCCCCCCTCTCTGCTCTTCTCTCTCTCTCTCTCTCTCTCTCTCTCTCTCTCTCTTTCCTTCCCTTCACTCACCTCTTCCCCCTCCCTTTCTATATTTCCTCTGCTCTGCAACTTGTTGGACACTGGGGCACAGGACTCCCACCTCCAAGGCTCGTGTGACGGCATGATGTGCTAATGGCATCCATCCATTATAGGCAACCTTTTTTTTTTTTTTTTTAAAGCCCTACACACAGCCTGCTTTAAAATTTCATTAAGAAAAGCTTCCATGCCCAGCATCCTGGGGAACCCAGGTAAGTGGATCTCCTTGGCTCTGTAGCAGATGTCCCTAAAGGGTTCTGTATCAGAAGTCTCTGCCCACCTCGGCTGACCCATCCCTGAGAGTTTACAACTGCGTTCATTCACTCACGTTTGAATGTCTCTTCCAGTTTGCCTCGCTCCCAAAAGCATTCATGTGTGATTGGACAACACTGCTCCTCTTGGGAGGCACTTTCCACTGGGAGTTTTCTTGGGAGAACAAGATAGAGTTTTCTTGGGTCAACAGCCCTATCTTGTACAGGGAGCCCCTTCCCAGGTAGGAGGAGAGCAATCCATGGACCCTGCCTCTTTGTACTCTGAACATGGGTGTAGGGAACACTTTGTGTGTTTCTGAAGTACTCAAGGGTCCCCGTTTTGTGAGTGCAGAATGCAGAATGCACTCCTGGTTAGTGACAGCATCTGCTGGCTTTGGCACTTTTCACATGTGGTCCCCTGACATTAGGACAATTCCTGCTTTCTAAGAATTTCTCTGGTGCTTCTGGATGGTCCTCCTCATGATGTTGGTAGAGCCAACTTGCTGGCTATTAGTTTCTGTGGGTCACAGCCACTGTTGACATTCTATGCTCATCGGGCAGAAGAGAGAGCAGGCGAGAGGATAAGGAACATTAAATGCTGACGAGAGTCCGGTGGCTGTCCCTTTCCTTCTTAGGGTTCCTTTTGCTGTCTACTAACCACAGGCTTCAGCCCTCTGAGGCTCTGAGAAAATAAAATCCAAGGTGTGCATGCCTATTGCTAAGGGAATTAGGGTCTAACACTGTTAAGAGCAGTGTGAAAGTTGACTAGGAGCCTGGCTCGTTGGTTAATGCGAGAGGCTAAGAGACAGGGATGACACCTCCCCATCCCCACCCCTGCTTCATGTGCATGTGTGTCTGTGTGTTCCTCTTCTCCTTTCTGGTCTTCCAAGCAAAGGCACTGGGATTACCACTTGACCTTCTCTTTTCATTTCCCACATCAATTCTTGCATCTTGACTTGCTGCCAAAGTCTGCAGAAAGGGAGGACACTTGAGAGTCATGAGAACATCTGTGCTTCTTGGGGAGGAGGGAGTGACAGTCCAATGACAGCTGGCCTGTTGACCCTGGCCTGTCAATCCAAAGCATCAGGTCCAGGGTCAACCTTTATCAGCAGCCCAGAGAAGACGACACAACTATTGAATAGCCTGAAAACTCAGATTCTTCAAGCTGGCCTTGGTCTCTAAGAATCGCCATGGCTTTGAATAGATCACCAAACATCTCTAGACCCCAGTGTCTTCAGTTATCAAACTGAAAGGATATCAATGTCAAAGGTTCAGTCACCCTCTCAGCAATATGTAGAGTGTCCCAACAGGTGTTGAGGTTGTCGCAGACGAGAGTCTGTCCTGGATTTCAGAATGGAAGAAATAAGCAGGAAACAGACAAGAACCTCTGCGTTTGAGGAGTGAGGACAGTGTACTATAATGGGCGAGAACAGAGAGCCAGGTTGCTGGAGGGATGCTTAGCTCATTTTGGGTGGTTAGAAACACTGATTGGAAGAAGCAGTTCTCAAGTGAGAACTGACCAATGGAAGCAGGCATGGAAAGGGATGTACCAGTGAGGGCACCAGCAATCCACGTGGAAGGGATGAAACAAAGAGAGAAAGAAGAAGCAGTTTGAGGAAGAGGGTGGAGGCTGGGGTCAGGATGGTGGGATGCACTCTGAGGAGTGGAGGCGGGAGCAGGTACATGCGCGGGGGGGGGGGGGGTTCAACCTGAGTGACAAGGAACTGGGTAATACTTTAAAACTAATGAGCATTGCTGTGATAAATACCCACTAGAAGCAACTTAAGGGAGACAAAATTTATTTTGGCTCGTGGTTTTAGGGGATATGGTCCATCATGGCAGCCGGAGTGTGTCTGACCAGGCAGAAGCCTGAGCTTGCTCAAATCTTGGCTCAGGAGACAGAGAAAGCTAGGGCTGGAGATGGACGCTGATTATCACCTTCAAAGTCCTATCCCCAAATGTTCTATGTCTTTCAGTTAACCCTTATGTCCTGAAATTTCCACCATCTCCAAGAACCGTACCAACAGCCTAGGACCAAGAGTTTAAATACAAACGATCTAGAGTAGCATTTCAGACTCAAGCTGTGACCTGTTGAAATGTCACCTAAGCTTCATTGTAGGATTGTGTAGACTGTAGAGAACAGTCTAGGTAATTTACTACTAGCTAGCTACAGTTGTCGGTTCTCCCTGAGCCCCTGTAAGCTGATAACTTCTGGAAGGCATCAAGAACCTGTTCTATTGTCTGGTTTCTAAATGGGAGAGGAGATGATTGGGTGGAAGAGAAGGAAAGGAGGCTAATTATGCAGTGTGTCCTGGGATGGTGGAAATCACAGACAAGCTAGCAGCCTGGTTGGGGTGGGATACTGAAACATTCTTAAATGGAGATACCCAAAGGCAATCAGATATTAAAAACACAACAAAACACAAAACAACACAACACAACACAACAAACAACAATAACACTCACCAAAGATAAGCAAGCTTCAATCTGTAGAACCGAAAAGGTTTGGTAAGAATATGAGTAAGGCAGTCTCTAAATGGTCCATCCTTTCATCACAGCTCCGAACTTTGTCTCTGTAACTCCTTCCCTGGGTGTTTTGTTCCCAATTCTAAGAAGGGGCACAGTGTCCACACTTTGGTCTTCATTCTTCTTGAGTTTCATGCATTTAGCAAATTGTATCTTATATCTTGGGTATCCTAAGTTTTGGGCTAATATTCACTTATCAGTGAATACATATTGTGTGAGTTCTTTTGTGATTGTGTTACCTCACTCAAGATGATGCCCTCCAGGTCCATCCATTTGGCTAGGAATTTCATAAATTCATTCTTTTTAATAGCTGAGTAGTACTCCATTGTGTAAATGTACCATAATTTCTGTATCCATTCCTCTGTTGAGGGACATCTGGGTTCTTTCCAGCTTCTGGCTATTATAAATAGGGTTGCTATGAACATAGTGGAGCATGTGTCCTTTTTACCGGTTGGGACATCTTCTGGATATATGCCCAGGAGAGGTATTGCTGGATCCTTCGGTAGTACTATGTCCAATTTTCTGAGGAACCGCCAGACTGATTTCCAGAGTGGTTGTACAAGCTTGCAATCCCACCAACAATGGAGGAGTGTTCCTCTTTCTCCACATCCTCGCCAGCATCTGCTGTCACCTGAATTTTTGATCTTAGCCATTCTGACTGGTGTGAGGTGGAATCTCAGGGTTGTTTTGATTTGCATTTCCCTGATGATTAAGGATGTTGAACATTTTTTCAGGTGCTTCTCTGCCGTTCGGTATTCCTCAGGTGAGAATTCTTTGTTCAGTTCTGCCGTATCCAGGGATCCATCCCATATTCAGCTTCTAAACGCTGACACCATTGCATACACTAGCAAGATTTTGCTGAAAGGACCCAAATATAGCTGTCTCTTGTGAGACGATGCCGGGGCCTAGCAAACACAGGAGTGAATGCTCACAGTCAGCTATTGGATGTATCACAGGGCTCCCAATGGAGAAGCTAGAGAAAGTACCCAAGGAGCTAAAGGGATCTGCAACCCTATAGTTGGAACAACATGATGTACTAACCAGTACCCCAGAGCTCTTGTCTCTAGCTGCATATGTATCGAAAGATGGCCTAGTCGGCCATCACTGGAAAGAGAGGCCCATTGGACTTGCAAACTTTATATGCCCCAATATAGGGGAATGCCAGGGCCAAAAGAATGGGAATGGGTGGGTAGGGAAGTGGGGGGTGCTATGGGGGACTTTTGGGATAGCATTGGAAATGTAATTGAGGAAAATATGTAATAAAAAATATTAAAAATTTAAAAAAAAGAATATGAGTAAGGGACTAGAGAAGGGAAAGATCTCCCTAGAAAGGGGAGGTCGAATGGGAAGCTATGAATGGCTGGTGTAGAGAAAAGTAAACACTACCCCGGCTGCAAGCCCTTTGATCTACAACGGTGTTTGCCTGCAAGATAAGCTAGCGTGATGGTGGCCCAGATATTGGGGGAGTGATGGTGGCCCAGATATTGGGGGAGCAACCAACCTCTATCTGATTGGATCTAAGGCCCACTCCATCAGATGGAATCCATACCAGACACTGCTTAGGTGGCAAAGAATCTGAGACCAGATACCCAAGGGACCTAGGGGGCAAAGAAATGCGACTGCTCTACAAAAGGAGCAGAGCAATAAAATAACATACTCCTATCCTCATAGATCATTGCCCTGTTCAGCCATCATCAGAGAGGCTTCCTCCTGCAGCAGATGGGAACAGAACCAGAGCCGCACAGCCAGACAAACGCAGGGTGAGAAACCTTGGAGCACTCATCCCTAAATGGGATGTCTTTCTCAAGGCCCTCCCCACAGGCCTTAGAGAACGCTTTAGAAGAACAAGCAGAAAGAGTCAGAGGGGACGGAGGACACCAAGGAAACAAGGCCTTCTAAACACAACAGGACTGAGCATGTGTGAACTCACAGAAAACAAACTCAAAGGCATCTTTGGAGACTTCTTGTCTCATAATGTTTTATTGGCGCTTTTTAAAAGTACAATTTTATTTTTATGTGTAATTAATAAATTTTTATGCTATAGGTTTTGTGCATGTATTACAGCACCTGTGTTTCATATTTTTATGGGATTTGCAAGTGTCTTTGCATCTGTATCTGTTTCTTGTGCCTTTTTCTCGTGTCTTTTCCTTCTGTTTGTTTAGTCTTACTTAGATTTGTTTTTTTATCTTGTTATATTTTAGTATTATCCCTTCAATGCTGGTTTGTGTTCTAATGATAGACAGAAAGGGAGCAGATCTGGAAGTGAGGGGACCTGGGGAGTAACGGGGAGAAGTAGAGTGAGGGGAAGCCATAATCAGGATCTATTGTATAAAAAAAAATTATTTTCAATAAAAGAAGAAAATTGAGTGTCATAAGAGTACTTGAGCCGGGCAGTGGTGGTGCACGCCTTTAATCCCAGCACTTGGGAGGCAGAGGCATGCGGATTTCTGAGTTCAAGGCCAGCCTGGTCTACAGAGTGAGTTCCAGGACAGCTAGGGCTACACAGAGAAACCCTGTTTCGGGGGAAAAAAAAAAATACTTGAGACGGGAGATCCAGTAGCACAGAGGTGGCAAAGGCTATGGATAATCACAGTGCGGAAGACTAGTGTGGCGGCACACGTACTAGTAATCTCAGGACTTGTAGGCACAGGTCAGAAGTTCAAGGTCATTCTCAGCTATATAACAAGTTAGAGGCTTGGACTATATGAGACCCTATCTCAAAAAAAAAAAAAAAAGTTTTTAAAAAGAAAGGAGTCGGGTTCATGATTACTCTTGGTAGGTCTTGGTGAAAGTCACGAGACTCTGGAGACCAATGGGAAGTTTCCTATGTAAATGAGGTGTATGGTGGGCGTTGCAGTCAGTAGCTGTGATCTCTGGGAAGAAAGCTGAGTTCTACTGAGAGTCTGGGAAGGAAGAACGCAGGGGACTGTCCTATGTGTGTCCTTTCCTCTCTGGCTCTTTGTCATATATGGAGAAGGTTGCAGAAGCCAAGAAACTCCAGAGCCGCCCCAGAACCTCTTCTCAGAGCCAGTTTTCCTTGGCGTGTAAATGACTCTGGCTTCCGTTTTGTTAGCAGAACCGGCTACTTCTCAGTTGTGATAAACTGCCCTGAGCGAAAGCAACTAAATGAAGAAAGTTTATTTTAACCTATGGCTTCAGAGGGAGCACTCCCAGTGTGGGGAACTTGTGGCTTGGGGCCAGAAGCAGAAAGATGGCTGGTCACATTCCATTTGCATACAAGAAGATGGAGAACAGGGTGAGACTAGAAACCCTCCTAAAGGTTCAATAGCTTTCCCCAAAGAAAACCCCCAACCAGGGACCACGTGTCCAAATATGTGAGCAGGCGGCGACACATTTCCCACTCCAAACGCTGCGGACAGTTTTCCAAGGACAGAAGGATGATAAGGCCAGGAGCCTTATTGTCCAGAATCCTCTTCTTGGATGCCCCTCCCCTACTGAGACAGCATTCTCAGAGACCGGTTTAAAAGAAAGCAACTGCTTGGGACTGCAAGGATGGGCCAAGCTATCATCTAGTGCATATTTCACCGCATATATATATATATATATATATATATATATATATATATATAATTTGATATATATGTCTGACACATACATATGTATGTAATTGCACACACATTTAAATTGTGGTAGAATGTATTTCTCACTCATGATCATCAGGCAACCAGGTCTGTCACTGACCTGTGTGTCCAGCCCAATCTTAACCATCCAGTACAGTTCAGCAATTGTAAATATGCTGACTCATTGTTCTAAACAAGCTCAAGAATGTTCTAGACTTCCCAATCAGAAACTATACTCCGTGACTGAGTCCTTCTCCCCGTCCTCCCAGCTACCTCCTAGCATTCCCTGTTCAACTTCCTGCCTCTAGAATCTGTTCTGAGAATGACTCGGCAGAGTCGCATGGTGCTTGTGTGCTAGAGACTGGCGTTTGGGTTTTTTTTTTTTTTTTTACTAGGCATGGTGTTTTCTGGGTTCACACAGGTCGAGCCTCCGGTTTGGACCGCTCTCCTCCCGGTAGATGGGGGTCACCACTTTCACCTTCCCAGTCAGAAAGACGTTCTTACTGCCTTTCCTTGCACACTTATTCTTCCTGCAATGGAGGCCAGGCCTGGTTATTACCGTCTGCAGCTGAGGAAATAAACCTCCTGGCTCAGGACCACCCAGAAAGCTCAGGCTAGGGACCAACATACAGCCTTTGGTCTCCCTGGCCAGTGTGCTGTCTGGAGCACAGCTGTATTTGGCGAGTCCTCAGAGAGTCCTGAGAATATTCCTGTGGCACAAGCCTGGGACCCCAAGGCCTCAGACCCCAGTGGGGGGTTCATGAGTTCCTTGAGAATAAACAGTCCATCTTTGGTTGTCATCCCTGATCACCAGGCTGCCTACAGCTCCTCTTGGTCACACAGCATACAAGCTAGGGGACATGAGTCCTGGGACAGCACAATGCAACAGAACTGGCCAGCCGTAACAAGCAAACCCTCCAAGTTATTAGCCATTCAGGACGGATAGGCAGTGGAGCAGGGCTCCAAATCATATAGTGTCTTGCCGTGTGGTCAAGGGCTGTCAGGAGTTTAAATGAACAGAGTAGACTACATCACTCAGAGAATTTCTATTGGGTAGAAATAGTGCCTTGGCTAGTTTGTGGAATCCCCTTTGAAACCTCTCTCTCTCTCTCTCTCTCTCTCTCTCTCTCTCTCTCTCTCTCTCTCTCTCTCTCCTTATACACACACCCACCCACCCACCCATGAAGACTAGCAGAGTCTTAAGGAAGAATACAGCTTCTGTGGATGGAGGTACCCAGACACCCTCCTGGAGACTAGCTGTTATTTGGATGTTTCTGGCAATTAAATTCATGAGCACACTAGCAGCTCCACTCCTGAAATAGCAGAGTAACCAGTCAGTGCTGGAATAGCACTGTCTGGCACCCAAGCACGATGGGGGCAGAACGGCAGCCAGACTTTGTCACCCTTGGTTTTTTGTTGAGAATGTGAGACACATCTCACCAGACTCAATCCCTCCATTTGTTCCAGAATTCTTGCCCTTTGTCCTGGTTAGGAAGGGGTTTGTCATGGTCTCCGGTTGGAGGGGAGCTTGGGTTTTCATTTATGGAGTCTGGCTTTTCAAGAAAAGCAGATCATCATATAATAAGGGCCAACTGTAGATTGCAAGGAGTGTGGTTCTGTCTGTCTTTTATGAGATGGAAGATGCTTTGATTTCCTTAGAGCATCATTAAGGACCCAGGCACCACCCAGTTGATAAAGCATGCAGATGCTGGTCAACAGAACATGGGAAGATGGATTTTAAGGAACTTCTGTGTCTTGATTCTGTCATGTATTAATTTTCTTAAAAGGCATTGAGTGTATTTAAAGATGATTAAGATTCAGTAAGCTAATGGAAGAAAGTGACCCAAGAGACAGTTTAAGCCAGTTGTTCGTCCAGCACAGAATTCCTCTTTGTAAATTTTCACGTCGACCCTTTCCCCTGCTCTCTGTTAAACCCCTCTGGAAAATGGGAGGGGCCTCACTATCACATTCTATTTATGGGTTTACTCTTGGCAAAATAATCAATTTCTACTCCCCTACCCCACGATGGGGGTCTCACTGTGCGACACCAGCTGGCCTGGGACTTACTATGTAGACCAAGCTGGCCTGCAACTCACAGAGGTCTGCCTGCCTCTGCTTTGTGAAAATCCATCTTAATTCTCATCTCCTCCATAAACCCCATCCTGCTATTTTCAAATAATCTTGGCATTTATCCACCACCCTGACACATAGTCCTCCCCTGCCCAATTTCCTTTCAGCTAAGCTCACAAGACCATCTGTGGAATACACCTTTAATTGTGAGACCTCCAAAGAGAACTGGTCTGGTCTGGTGTCTCTGATCTCTTCAAATCTGAGTTTCAAGGGGTCTCACTTTCCTTGTAGATTAGAGCTTTCAAAGATGTTCTCCTGTCTCCAACTAACCTCTTGTCTTATCCTCTCCAAAAATGAAGTGAGAAGATAGAGAAGAGGAAATAAACAGGTTAACAACTCAAATGGGAGAACAGGCCACACACCCAAGTGATGATGTCTTGGAGGGAACGGTGATGGATCTGAATCGTGGCTCGACGGATGCCAGCTGAGAGCTCACTGACAAGTCTTAGGAGTGTCACAGCTTTGAGAAATGGTTCGGTTCCAGGGATGTCTAGAGCAATGGGTCTCAGAGGCTATGGATCTCAGAGGGCAAGAAACTAAGCAGGAGGTCAGTCCTTTAACTGCAGTGGATTCTCTTCTGCAGCTGGAGCCTGGAGTCTCTGCGACTGCAGGCAGCAGACAGACAAGTCCCCTGCCTGCAGCTCCAGGCTGAATCTTGGAGGCTGGAGCAGTGGCAACCATGGTGTGCAGGGATTTAGGTAGGCTGAAGGGTGGTGGGCCTGGTGGTTTCTGGTGGGCTGGTTGTGTTCATATAAATGAACCACAGTGTGTAAACATAAATAAGGAGAAAGCTGCTAAGTCTGGAGGGGAGGGAGACACAAATCCACCCAGAGTCCTCAGCCTTGTCTGAAAGTTGTCTCCCTTCCCACCACAGTGGCGTTAAGGAAGCAAGTGCATGAGTCATCAGAAGGGTAGCACAGGACATTGTAAGACATTTCTAAATTGCAATTTGAAACACCTCTCTCATTGCCAAAGTAACACTGACCACATTGGTGCCCGTGGCTGCTGCTGTGACCTCCTTCTGGAGCCGCTGCATCCAGAGCCTCCTCCAAATAGACAGTTGTCGCTGGAGCTGTCTGTCTTTGGTTGTCTATGTGGCTGTCAAATAAAGCCTGTTTAGGTTCCTGTTGCAGCTGGTTCTTTCCTCTGTTCCTGCTCCTGCCCAGATGACATTAGAGACCCCTCCTCCCTCTATACTTACATCTGTCCGTGACATGCTTTCAGTTTGTAACTCTTTCAGGTTCACTGTCCCTCGAGCCCACCACCTCTACTTCCTATGTCCAAGTCTCAAGCCAGCAACTTGTGCATGGCTGTCTGTGGGGAGATGTGAACAAGTATCCACTTACCCCAGTGAGGGGACCAATGGCAGACCATAGAAGCCTCGCCCTCCACATGGAGCTTGGTGAACCAGTGACTTGACTGGAATCACGGTGGCCTGGGTAATGGGTAACTTATAAGCACGGATGACCCAAGCAGCTGTGGTGCCAAATAGGCCACCCCAGCAGGCAACAACTCCTGAAAACTGCAATGTTGCTGCAGCTTGCACAACACACCAACAGCCACATTAGCCAGGAGTCTCACACTTCTGATGATTATTTTCTGCTCATATGAACTTCCTTCAGAGTCTGATGAGCCATCTTCCTTCCTCTAGGATGGAATGTTTCAACCTGGAGGAAACAAGAATACCCTGAGAGGAAACACTTCAATACTCTGTTTTCTTTCCTAATCATGGTGGTGTCAGCCACACAGCCTGAGTATAGGGGATTCTGAGATTGCTGCTGTAAATGCTTAGCGCAGACTTAGAACACAGCTTGCGTGCAGTCACAGCAGCTGCTGGCTGACCAATCATGACTGCCACAAACGATAGAACACGGTTCCAAATTTTACCTCTACCACCTAGGAACCGGATGACCTTGGTGGGTGACTTACATATTCCATGCTTACACGGCCTTATCCCAGTGTCCCTAGCTATGCAATCATGTGGGGGGTGTAATGAGCTTTCGTATGTAAGGAGCTTGAAATAAAGTAAAAAGGTAGATAAGAGCTGTTATTACTGCAGTTTGGGAAAGTACCTCAGTTTTGAAAAGAAGTCGAGTTAGAGGCCGAGTCGCACAGAAGCATGCATCCTGGTGCCCTGGCTGCTCCCCATCAGGTAGTGTGTGTACGGAGAGTTCCCACTCTTCACACTTTTTGTAGCTCTAACACCTGCTGAGCAGAGCATCTTGGATGCAGGAGGTGTTTTTGGGACCCCTGGCCTTTGGATTCACAAATGTCTTCCCTCTGGATTACTTGAAGTTGGTTTCCCTGGGGAGAGCCTGACTGCATATATTCTTTCTAGACCTGCTAGCGTTTTCCATACTGAACTAATCCCCCACTACACCACATTCACCAGTGCACCAAAGGTAGGTACCACACAGCCCATCTGTTCATACAGCCCTGCTGTGTGTCCTTTAGACCATAAGCCCCCACTAAGTGTGGCTGTGCTAACTGATTTTTCTGTGTTCATTGCTGGTAAAGGGAAGGGCACGTTTAGAATAATCAGTACCCAATTTGCTCGCGTGCCACTGCCAACTGGCAAGAAAGCCTTTCTTGTGGAAGAGCACTTAGCATAAAGAAGGTGTTTAAAGATGCTGGGGAATCAGCGTTGTGCTTAATCCAGCACAGAATCCCCATCTGGAGTAAAAATGATAGTGTCGGAGGAGAAACTTGTTCCAGCTGAGAGCCGTTTCCCAAGTGATTGTTTCTGCTACTTCTGAGGTCGCAAACTTTCCCAAGCGTTATGTGTGTGTGAATATATATATATATATATATATATATATATATATATATATGTATGTATGTATATATATATGTATATATATCAACTGGCATATCTTTCAAGAAATTCTAACTCATCTCTGTAAGAAAATAGACAAATGCATTATTTTCTCTCTTATAATAGGTTAGAGACTCATTTATGAAAATTAAATGTAAATTTTTTTAGCAAAAGGAGACTTATACCAGGTGATTAAAATCTTTTCAGTGTTCTTATTATGTATTGCCATTAGGAGGGTGTGTGTGTGTGTTCACACATATGCCTGTGTGCTTATAGGTATGTGTGTTTATAAACCTATATATGCATGCAAACACATATATTAGTGTATGGTGCTTTTATAGTAGAAAAATTTTTAAAACTTCCTATCTTGAAAGACATATTGTAGATTGTGTGTATGTGTGTGATTTGCAAATAAATCAATAAGTTAATGAGTATTTGCAAGGTACAAAAGTAGCACAGTGGGGCTGGTGAGATGGCTCAGCGGGTAAAAGCAAGCAGCAGAAAGGGCTGGCAGTGAAAACCTGATGACTTGATCCCTGAACTCACAGTAGACGGAGAGAAATGATTCTTCCAAGTTGTCCTCTGACCTCCACAGAGGTGGTGTGGCATATGCACACCCCTCTCCCACTCTCTCATGCAAACATGCGCGTACACATGCACATGCACACGCACACGCACATGCACACACACACACTAAATGAAAAAAAAAAAAAAAAAAAGGAGGAAAAGTACCACAGAAAAAGTTCATCCTGAAAGACCTGGAAAACGGCAGCTAGAAAGGAATGCAGAGGAATGTCATTGACCTCGAGAGGTCAGGGGTCAAAGACTAGGGTCAGATGACTGTACACAAAGAGTTTGAACTCCTGATATCTGTTAGATGGTGGCTTGGAGGTGGACAGATGACAGGGCAGAGAAAGGCTCAGGTTTCAAAGGTTGCAGAAGACAGCTCCATCCCTCAAATGGTACACTGCGAACTGGGAACCACATCCGAGCATCCACCTGGTGCGTCAAGTCTTACTGCCTTGAGCCTGCCTTGAGAAATCAGTTCTCTCTCTCTCTCTCTCTCTCTCTCTCTCTCTCTCTCTCTCTCTCTCTCTCTGTGTGTGTGTGTGTGTGTGTGTGTGTGTGTGTGTTTATCTCTTATGTTCATCAGGACATCATACCACGACCCAGCACGGCAGAAGTTCATTAGCTTCATGGAACCATGTCCTTCCCACTCCTCTATGCCCACACCTCCTAATCCTTTCTGCCATTGCTGATCATTTTGATGAGCATGGGTTCAGATGGGGACCAGACACTTAGAATGTGGCTGGTCCTCACTTTAGTGTACTATAAATAGGAGACTGACCTTAATACAGATAAAGATGAATATGAATAAAATGTAATGCATCCCTAATTTCAAATGGTGCTATTTTGGACTCATTAGAATCAGGAGTTGAAGGTCATTCCTAGTTACATATTAAGTTTTGAGATCAGTCTGGCCTACATGACACTCTGCCTCCAATTAAAAACAAAATTCATCTCTTTCTACTTTTTAAATGAGGGTATTAGAAAAAATATATATACATACATATATGTATATATATGCACATATATGTATATAAATGTTCATACATATAATATATATACACATACATACACATATACATATATATATGTGTGTATTCACACACAAACACACATTAGAATACATTTCAATTGTGTGAATTCTACTCTGAGCAATGGTTTGTCACTAAGTAAGGTAGGCACTTTTAGGGGCAACTCATACAAACACATCTTCAAAATATTCTTTCCTTTTTAAAAATGGAAATTTCATGACCAAAGCTGAGCATGTCCCAAAATGTTTCAGTCCATCACTTGAACTCTTTGAACACACTGCCCACGATTTCGAATTAAGCATACTCCTGAATTTGTCAGTCAGGAAAAAAGCTTTTTCCCTGATCTCATCTCTTAGTGGTAGTTGGGTAGGCTTATCTTCTCCAAGATGGGAACCCATTGCACTTAGAGGCCATGTAGTAAGCCCCTATTTTCCCACTCTTGGGGTTCCATACCTACTCTGACAACATACTGTGGCCATCCTCTTTTCCAGAGAGTTCTCTTCGCAATGCATCTCCCAACCCACTGCCACATGGTCCTCTCTCTTCAAGCCTAACTCAGCTACCAGTAAAAGCAACAGAGCAAACCAACAAACCAATGTCAACAGCTGAGCAGCTGAGCTGTAAGGTTCTTCACATCCCCCTCGAGACAAGAAAGAAAACAAGTTAACCCTGAATAACCGTACTGTGTGCGGTGGAACACCAAATACTAAGAAGGAAAGACCCAGCCACTTGTCTTCCCAGGCACTGCCCTGAACGTAAACAAATGTCACACCCACAGATGGAGTGCCCCTGACGAAAGGAAGGGGAAACCCCTTACCTGCAGGAGGAAGGAAATGGGGTCTCACGCCATCTCAACCACCAACAAATACTCAAATTTTGTCGAAGGTTGGTTTCAGTTCAATCCCAAAGACACAGAGTCCTGACTTCTTTCAAGGAAGTATGTCTAACACATATATTTCTGGCCCTAGACTGAGATTCGGAGGATCTCAATAGACAAAATACATTTCCAGAAAATCTGCCCTTTTTCCCACCAAAGTGCTCAGAGGACAAAATGTAAAAATGAAAATGGCCATTTAGTAGACTGGAGCTTGAAGACAGGTAGATAAGAAGGCAGATGAGTCATTCTTGTTCTCTTGGTTCATTTGTGCCTGTCCTATATCCCAGACAAAACCAGCTTGAAGTAAGCCTGTAAGAGCTTCCTAGAGACTCTTCAAGGCCAGAGAACCTCCTTTCTGCCGGGAAAGGCGTTGTGTTTTCTGAGGGTACCAACCTGAGGCCTCAGATACCGGTAAACGTGGAAACTTCTCTCTGTCCGTTCAAAGAACTGTCATTGTAGAACTGTTCCCTGTTGGGCCCAGTTGATGACTACAGGATAACATACTCATTTTAGCTTGTAAATGACATGGATGTCAGTTTCAAATCCTTTTCTCATGACTGTGTTCTTTTTGGCTGGGTGAATGTGCTAATTTGGAGAGTGAAGCGTAGGCCATAGTGGGAGGCCTTTCAAACTGTAAACACCAAGGGTGGTAAATGCCAAACAGAATTGTAGGAAAGAATGACAATGAGTTTTGCTGAGCCTCAGTATGACTTTCTACACGTCACACACACACACACACTCACACACATGCACACACACAAATAGTGGAGTGGAAGTGTACAGAGTCCGGCTTGGCAAGACATGCATACATGGGGTGTAGGAAGGATGTCCAAGGCTAAACCTTGGTGCTTTCAGTTCATCACAGAGACATGGATTTCCCTTGCTTTCTTTTTAAGGACCAGCTGGCAGGGCAATCTTCTTTCTCCCCAGTGCTGGCTTGTGGATTACTGTCCATCTGTCACAGCCAGGAAGAAGAGGAGAGCATCCCACAAGAGCCCTGGGTGCTTGGCCTCACTCCCTGTGAACAAAATGAGATCTGTAGCTTTTGGCAGCAGGGTAAATCAGTCTGCAGCCCTGTGTCACCCTTAGTCCTTCGTGCCTACCTTGACAAAGACAAGCCATACCTATCCACACAGATCTCTCTAGACATGGCTACAAACCCTTCAGACTAATGTGAATGTGTGTCCCATGACACTGTGTGTGCACTGACTGGATCCTCCTGATGTAGGTATCTGGTAGATGTAGACTGTACTAGAACACACTGGGCCAGGAGATCACACATGCTTAAGAAGAGGAAATTATGCTTCTTCACAATGCCTCTCTGTGTAGGTGCCGTGGAAACGACTTCAAAGATGACATCACTTCATGCATGAATAACAAACATATCCCCGTTTTACCCAATAGGGGACTAAGGCTTGGACAGGCTATGAACAAGGATGAACTAAGTTATGACAATTTCAAGATCTCCATGGCATAAGATAACAAACGCTATATTTTTCCCAGCCTTCAGGCCTGTGTGGCTCTCCAGGACAGCTGTCCTCTGTGTGGTGACTCAGGGACTCAGCTGCTTCTGTACTGTTGGATCTGTCATCTCAACGTGAAGCTTATGAATTTGCCCCAGCAGGGGAAGTGCGAGACCCAGAGACTCTCACAGGGGATTTTCACTGCTTCAAGCCAGGAAGTGACACGTGGTACTTGGAGGCAGGAAGATCCTGATTAAATACTGAGAGACTCAGCCTTCCCAGAAGCACATACCACTGAGTCCTGTGATGTCCTCTAGAGAGAAGGAAAGTAACATTCACTGCCCTTCATCAGGGTCACCATTGCACGCTGTTCTGCAGTCTGAATAATTCTCCTCTGTCACACAGACTGGCTCCCTTCATATTGAGTGGTCCATCTGTTGAAGGCAAGGGTGCTGACAGTGTCCAGGACAGTGTTCAGTGCCAATGTTATTGATTTAGCATCTGAAACACCTTTGCTGGGTTCTTTCTTCTGGTCCCCCCTTCTTCTTCCATCCTCTCCCATCCTCCCTCTTCCAACCATCCCTCTCTTCTTTCTCAGACTTCCCAGGGAGGGATCTAGTTGGCTCAGTTTAGGATTCCTGTTCTCTCTAGAGGAATCAGCTCTGCATGGAAGAGAAAGGAGGAAGGACACCTTACAAGGACATGGGAACGAGGAAAGAAGGATGAACTCCAGGGCAAAAATCATAGTAGATGGGATCGGAGATAGTGAGTGACAGAATGAAGATGTGGACCTAAGTCTGGCGCCAAGGTTTTTTTCCTATTTATTATGCAAATAGCCTCCTAAAATAAGACTGGATCCTATCTATAGGAGCAACAAATTCTGCAGTAAGCTATGAATCTCAGCTAAGATTGTGAGCGGTTATTTAATTTCATTAGCTGATAGGGAAATGAGGTGCTGGTCACCAGAAATACAATGAAAAACCAAAATGTAGATGATGATGTGTAGAAGCAAGGACCCTGGCCTTCTAAAAGTCATTGCAGAGAACTCTTTGACAGAATTTAAACATTTTGGTTGCATGTGCCCCTTGTCAATGACTTAGCATCCCACTACCAGAGAAGAAAAAGAAGTGTGTGCCCATAAAGAGACTTAGAAAAGCATCCTGCCTTCACGAGTAATAGCCAAAAATCAAAGCACTCACATACTCATCAACGGGGTAAACAAGTTGGGTTAACACTCACCCACAAAAAGAATGGTATTCGTGATATCTGCAACAAAGGAGAAGCAGCTCAAAAATATGCTAGGCCCAGAAGTGAGAAACATGCACAGACTCTACAGCTCTAACTCTGATAGGCCCAGAAGTGAGACACATGTACGGACTCTACAGCTCTAACTTTGAAAGACCTATGCTTGGCATACTGATCTCCAGTGCTAGAATGGTGGGTATCTGTGGGGTAAGAATTGAGAAGAAAGGAGGAAAAAGGAAAATTCTGGAATAATGGTAGTAGGTTGGCACATTGAGTGTGGTGGTTATACAGGTGACATTTGGGCCAAACATATTGACTTGTATACTTACAGTATGTAGCTCACACTCTACAAAACCTGTACCTAGGAATGATAGCTATAGATCCCAACCAATTGCTTTCTCATCCTCGTTTAAGTCCTTTATACACTGGATCATTATTGCCAGGGACAGTAGTCATTTGGCTTGAAGAAACCCTTAAGAACTGTTGTGGGCTACACATAAATGGGTGTGTCTCCCTGTGTGGATGAGTGGCTTGTCTAATGCAGAGTCTTTCATTCTGGAAGTGCCTTGTGACTCACAGGAGGAGACCATGAGCTGATAGTCACATTCCCATCAGAGCAGAGGGCAGAGCTAGACAAGGGCTGGGATTTAGACGGGGTGTGGGTTTGAGTCCTGGCTCAGCATTACCCATCTACTAGACATTGAACAAACTGCACAGCTTCCCATCACCTCGCCTGTAGGTGAGAGCTACACAATGCACATAGATTCTGCAGGGGATCAGAGGAGGACATGCATGCAGACTTTGACATTAAAGGTAAACTGAGGGTCTCTATCGTATTCTACATGGTTTGGGAATTTGACTCAGACGTCCAATAGAAAGTTCCCAAAACATTTCCCCTAGATACCTTTGTCCCACTAATTGAACGAGTCAGTATGGGATACAGAAGAAGGACTTGGTCCCTGGGTTTACATCTTTTACACTGCCCACAAGATGACGGTTTCCTCCCACCCCATCATCATCTCCTGGTCCCACCTGTCTCCTCAGATCCCTGAGAAGCTCTCAGTGGTCAGTTTCAAATGATCAAGATGAAATCACTCTATCTACATCCTCAGGATCTGGGTTAGCTCAAGATAGCTTAAGACCTCAAGTGGAAATGCATGGAGAGTGAGAACTCAGGCCAGGGCAGATGCACCCGTCTAGTTCACTTGGGTATTGGGTGTGGGGTCTGTGCCAATCTGATACTCAAAGTGCAGAGTCAATACGGGAAATTCTTATAAAGGAGATAAGTCCCAGAAGAGCCCAGGTTGTATCGTGTGCTATAACACTGTGTCCTCCTCTGACCCCTGTTCCTAAGACAAACTCGGGACAATATCTAAGTGCCACCTTTCATAGCTAAGGAATCATTGTGACACTGAAAACAAAAACAAAAACAAAAACAAAAACAAAAACAAAAACAAAAAAAAACCACCTACCATTCCAGGCCTCTGTCAGATAGATCTGGGAACAGAACTCAGGTTGCCAAGGACACATGACTCCCACACATGGCCATGACCAGCATCCAGTTGCCTCTGTCTTCTCTTTTGTTGGCATCGGTTCAGGTCAGGCCTTGTACAGCCCTATTAAAAGGCAGTTTCCTACCATTCTGGCATCCAGTGCCACCTTCTTTGAATGAAGCCAGCTACTTTTTGGTGCAGGGCATTCTCTGCCCTGGGGATGCTTGCTTTTCCTGAAGTCTAGCAGACCTAAGTTCAGGCCTCTCAAGCACTAATAACCATTCTTGGTCATTTCCCCAAGTATTTAATGTGGCAACTTACCTGAAAAGTTTAGTCAAGGACTTAACACTGAGTCTTTAAGACAGATCCATCAGCTATTGTTCTTAGTGTATTTTCTGATTATAATAAATTTTGTGTTGGTCTCCGATTGCTGCTTCTAGGCGACTATCTTGAGTCTTACATTAGATTGTCATTTCTGTGAGAAGGAAGACAGCATATATATTCTACTGATATGTTGCCCATTGCATTGAGGGTAGGCCTGGGGTTTGGGGACACTATCAATAACAGCTTAGGAAGGGATTAGAGGTGACTTACAGGGGACTTGGCTTGCTTTTCCATAAACCTATATTTATGTCATGCGCAGATGATCTGAGCCAGCCCTGTGTTGTGATGCTCTTTCCCAGAATGTCACACTGGGGACATGTTTTCTGCATGCAGATGGATGTTTGTATGTGTGGCAGCTTCATGTTACACTTTTATTTCCATTCCAAAGCATTTGTTTCTTTTCAGTAGTTCCAGAATCAACAAAGGCTGTTAGGGTATTTGTCACTCTCTCCCTTTCTCAAAGAGGACAAAGGATTGAGGCATTATTTTGGAGATTAAAAGGATTCTGCTTACCCTTCTCACAAGCTCAGCTCCAGGGTAATTGTTACTGTGGGAGAGATGGTCATTGCTCCTGAAAGGGACACAGGATCAGGTGATATGTTGATGGAGGCCAGCTGGATCTTTGCAAGGAGTGTCCTCTGGTGATCCCAGCTGGTTTTGTTGAGGAAACAGGAGTGTCCTCCTGGCTGAGAACATCAGAAGGTGACAAGAGTCATGCAGGGTTATGGAATGATGTCAGCAGGTGTCCCAGAGACAGTTCTCTCTCTCTCTCTCTCTCTCCCTCTCTCTCTCTCTCTCTCTCTCTCTCTGCTGGTCTGCTGGAGGCTTTCCTGGATCCGGTTGCTCGAAGCCTGGGTGAAGGACCCCTTTTAGCTGAGGCTGTAGCAATGCCACTGGTCAACCTCTTAACCCCTAAGACCAGCTGGCAACTCCTTGTGGAGAGGTGCTAATAACCACTTCTGCATGCATGCTTACATACATACATGTGTGTAACTGCACTCACTAATGTTTGCACATGTAGGTCATAGGCCAATATCTGGCATCTTTCTCTACTACGCTCTAATTTTTGAGACAGGGTCTCTCACTGAACCCGGAGTTCACTGATTGGCTAGACTAGCTAGCCAGTGAGCCCCCAGGAGCCTTGTCCCTGGGCCTTCCTCTACCCGAGCCCTAGGGTTCTGGAAGCACACCACAATGCCCAGCTTTTTACATGGCTGCTCATGTCTGAAATCAGGTCTTCGGGCTTCTTGTGCCACCTCTGAGCCATCTCTCCAGCTTCAGGAACCACTTTACAGCCTTCTGTAGGATAGGCAGGACAAGATCTTTTTGGTGTTAACTAAGTTTGCTTCTTTTCTATGGCCTCTAGTATGTCAGAGGCCTGTGGGAGATGCAAGAGCTCAGGACCAAGAATTCCAGCATGCAAACAGAGTCCCTGAGAATCCCCTGAACCCATTTCTATTGTCCCCTCATTGCCACAGTTTCAAAGACAAGACAGCTCGCTAGGAGTCTCCAGAATTTTACCTGCGACTTTCCCCCCGAGCTTCTTGTAATAGCTGCAAAGCCAAATTAAAATGCAAAGGGTGCAAAAAATATATATAGTTTTGAAATGTTCTCTTTGTTTATTTTGGTAACATTCACTCCAGGGGTTAAAAAAAAAATCAATTCCTTGCTAAATCAAGATACTCCTCTTTCTTCCAGGTTTCATTTTTTACCTCAGGAGGTATGCAGTTTTAAAATGTGTTCCTAGGGCAGGGTTATGTTCCTCTGGATACTGTCATATTATCCCCAGACCTCTGCTGAGAGATTCTTCTTAGCCTACTGCCTGTCTCCTCGCTCCTTTGGTCCACTAATATGTTTCCTAGGATTCCAAAGGGATGCAAGGCAGAGAAAGGATAGAGATGGAGAAAGGGCTTCTTGGAGGCTGTTTCTTTGCAACAGGCAGGGTAGAATCAGAGGAGTCCCTGGCAGGCCCAGGAACCCTCCCCAGAGCCCATCCCTCACACGCACACCCTGGTTTGTACCATTTCTTTTCCTTTCTGGCTTCCTGGTGAAACTCAAGACTCCTTTCCCTTCCTTCCTCCCCACTTCTGCCTCCCCCACATCCCTCTAGCCCAAGAAAGCTTTAGTTACAGAGTGGAGATGACCTGGATCTTTCTCCTACAGTGTTTGCTGTCCCCAGTGTCATGTTCCTTCTCCAAACAGTGCCTCGTGTGTTGCTGTACAGGGTAAGCTGCTCAGACACAAGGATGTCCACGGGAAGTGATCTGCAACCACAGAGCGCTCACAGGCTTTACAAGGCATTGTGAGACTGCTCACCTCTCCTTATTCCCCCCCCCCTGCTATAGCTGCCTGTGGGACACAAGACACATGGGCTCAGATGATTTTACAACCCCTGCGTAGGATCACATACAGATCATCAGGTAAGGTGATGTGACTGTCCTCATCACATGTCCGGAAACAGGTTGTTGTTCTGTTTCGTCTCAAGGCATCAAAGCCAGACCGAGTATAACCAGGACAAGGAGAACAAAAGGCAGCCGCAGGTTTAGCCCTCCCCACCCCCATCTGTGCTTCCCCATCTGAACCCAATGAGCAATGGAAAACTCCCAGCAAACTGAGATGGGGAGGAAGGGGGAAAAAAAGCAGCCCCTGAGAAAGTGTGTGGGATAAATCAGGTCGTCTATGAAGACAGAATTATGCTGGGAGGTGGAGGTTAAACCCAGTCCTCTGGTTCTGAATCTTCGTTAACACTTCTAACGGGACGGCCACGCCCAACTCTTTACATGGAGGTCGATTCTGGTTACTTAAATAATTTGCTCCTGGGGCACCATAAAACCTTAGACCAGGAGTAGAGCTTACCAATCTAAATTGACTCTTTCTTCAGTCGCTATTGGAGTCTGTCTCTGTGCCAGCAACAAATGCAGGTTCTTGGGCCCCCCTGCCTCAGACTTAACTGAATTCCGTGCAGACCGAATTCATTCTTTTTCTAAATTGGACCTCAGTGACTGGTATCCCCAAATGCAGCATTTTGGGTATGTTGAGCAATTTAATATAAAAAGGCCCGATGTTTAACTCAGAATTTAGGTGCCAGGCCTTCCGTTGTCTCCTCCCATCTCTAGCAGAAAGAGATTTTCTACAAAAGTCCCACGTCCTCCTGAGGATCCCATCTGCCCACAGAGAAGCAGAGTGCCCTCTCAGGCTGCACACACAGCTTTATTAACCAGAGAAAACACAGCTCACATCCCAGGAACATAGGCTGAGATTGGTGAACACACCTGGGTGGACTTTTCATCACAAGCCATTGTTTGGTCTATAGAGAGTCTTTCCCAAGCCACTGTCTCATATCTAGGCCAAATAGACTGTCACAGGCCACAGAATACTCCCTAATGCACACCATCAGGTTTCCCTGAAAGCCATTTACTATTTTTCTACAAACTTTCTGCGTTCCCCCACTCCGCCCATCTACTCTCCAAGAGGAGTTCTTCAGTTTCCAAATCACGGTTAGCGCTTCCCTACCTGTAATAAATGCATGAACCTTTCCACAGCTTCCTTCTTTTCAGTTGAGACTAGCAATTCTTCAAAGGGTGGGGGGGGGAGTTCCCCTTCAGTTCTACGACCTCATACATGATACTCTACGGGCTCTACATGTTTCTATTTCCAAGGAGCTGGGTTGCAGAAACAGGCAGCTGGCTATGAGCCCTAACAATTGGATGTGTCCTTGTGTCAGTGAGATTAATCTTAACTTCAGCGACTTCCACCTGCTGGCCTTGGCTCCATCCTGTGACTGCAATTCAGAGTTATAGCTGACTCGGGATCCCTGGAAATTGGGCTAATTATCCCCATAGTAGGAGTTTGGTAAAAACTGAATACAAGAGGCTAAACCGGGAGGGAGGCCAGCGCTTCACATTTTCCTTTCAACCAAATAAAACAGCAAGATTAAGGGCTGTCCCCGGCATTTGTGAGATTATGATAAATATCAGTGTTAATAACAATAGTGACAGTAATAATTACCCACGGCTTGATTTGGATGCAGGTCAAGAAACCATCCGGATCAAATTACACGTAAGAAAAATATGTGTGTTCAGGGTTGGGAATGTTCTCAAAAGAGGAAGAAAAATGGTCACCGTGAAGCAATTTACCTTCTAGTGGGAAACAACTGCACCTTCGCATTCCAAATGGATCATGAGAGATAAAAAGAAAGGCTCTCCTGGCTGGATACCATGTACTGAGGCCTCCCTCAGCTTTCTGACGTGGTGTGTCTAAGGTAGGAAGGACTCGAGGCAGACAGCAGTCATCTTTGTCTTGGCCACCCCACCGCAGGTACACTTTCGGTTGAGTATGCTTGTTTAGCCAGAATTGACCAGTAGAGATCTTTCCTGTCGGTTTCTGGTAGACTTTTGGTGGACAAGAAGAGGGAGAGTGTGGCATTCCTATAACGGGCTCATAGATGCTACTCTGGCTAGAAATCATGGCGTCTACGCTGTAGACCCTCGCTTTGGCCCAACTAAGAGCGATTAAATTCTGATACAGCGGTTTACATCGGTGTCTGTCTCCTTCTGGCTCTGGCTCAGACTCCAGCAAGGCTCGGTTGGCATAGGCACGTTAATCTCCTTAGGGAGTATCTACTTAACCTTTATCTTTCCCCTTCAAGGCTGAAGCACCAAGATAAGCCTTTGTCTCTTCCGGATTCCCGGAAGAGCGAAGCCTTGCAGGATAGAGCCACCTTGGGCCTCAGGCTCCTCCGACTCCCCGTGGCTAGGCTGCAATCTGGAGCGTAAATACTCTTCTCTGAAGAACCAGCATGGTGTCCCTTCAAGCACTAAGGACTTTTGGGGATCACCTTACAGAACTAGTGCTGAGACAATGATTAACCCTTTCTTGATCACCACTTGCCTTTTGCCCCAATTCATCCCCTCTTTAACCCAAAAAGCTCAGGCCTATACCCTGAAGGCAAAGTTGGGGGGAAGGGGGCACGAGACCACTTTATTCGTTTCTCTTCTTGATGACCGGTTAAATTTCTTCTTAGTTTTTCCCCGTTATTTCCCTCTTTAACTGGCATTGGGTCTGGTGGCTGAGCCTAGCCTCTTGTGGCTGGTAAGAGTCTGTGCACTGGAAACATCCCCACAGCAGATTCCTTCGGCAGACAGGCAGGGAGACAGTGGCCTTTGGCCCTGGCTGCAGCCTTTCCTTGCTCTGCTGCCACATGTAGTCTCTTGTCATCTAGCAGCAAGGCACAGGCTTCTCTTGGCATCACCAGGGTTCTCACAAGTGATTTTTTTTTCCTTCCCCAAATTTGAACCTGGAGAGTGTTTACTTCCTGTCTCACCCCCAGGGCCCTGCTGATTTTTCCCATTACTGCAAATTGCTGCTCTCGGTGTTTTGCATTTGTTATTAAGATGTAATCAGGGTTGCCTAACTGATTAACAGCCTGGCCCCTCATCCCCCCAACCCCTCACACCTGACTGGGAGGGAAGGTAATGAAGACAGCCTAGGTGGTTGTCAGGGGGCCGGTGGGTTCTTGTGGGCAGCCTGACAGCTGAGAATACCAGGAAGCCACAGGGCTTCTCCATGGATCTCTATCGCAGGGAGAAGAAACCTTGCGCCTCTCAAGTTCCTGGGAACCGAGGTGAGTGGGGTTCCTAGGTTCTGTGATGGTATAATGGTGGTGATGCCTGTGCCGACCTGCCCAAAAGAAGCAGAGACCAGACTGAGCCAGGCCTTCTGATGTTCAAGCACAGAGCATCTCTTAAGGCAGAGAGGTAAGATGTGGAGCTGAATAAGGAAGGGGTATTCGGCCTGTGCTAGATCACAAGTCAATCAGCTTGGTGGGAAGCAGCTGCCAGTCCTGGTCACCGCGAACCGGAGAACCCTTCTCCTTTGCCTGCTCTGTCTAATCTGACCAGGTCCTCTCTGCTTCTGCCCATGCTTTTGGCCGTTAAAGTGAACAAAAGTTTTGGGGGAACACAAAGAACCAACTCCTAGACTACACCTCAATTTCTTTTTTTTTTTTTTTCTTTTTTTTTTTTTTTTTTGGTTTTTCGAGACAGGGTTTCTCTGTATAGCCCTGGCTGTCCTGGAACTCACTTTGTAGACCAGGCTGGCCTCGAACTCAGAAATCCGCCTGCCTCTGCCTCCCAAGTGCTGGGATTAAAGGCGTGCGCCACCACGCCCGGCTACACCTCAATTTCTTAAGGACATCCAAGCCCCCGTGACCCCTTTCCCTGACCTCCTTGGGTTTTTTGCTTGCTTGTTTGTTTGTTTGTTTGTTTTGCAATGGTGGGATTAAACCCAAGACCTTGTTGAATGCAAAGTAATTTAAGCATCACAGTCATGGACACAGAAAGCAAACTGAGACACTACATGTCAAAGGGGACTTGTCCCAGCTGGCAAGGGTCAGGAGGTGAAGATTGCCTGGGAGAGCAGGGGACTTTCAGGCCTCTTCACAGACAAGCTTTTAAAACCCAAGTCAGATCTACAGCCACGGCATGGCTTGCAGTGTGTGATGCTGTTTGGGGCCACCCGGGTTTTGTTAAGTCTCCTGTCCGTGCTTCAGGAAGGAAGCAGGGAACCAGGGTACTGACACCAGGTTCTGAGAGCATAGCGAGTCCGCTTTCCCTTTTGTTTGGTGAAGCTGATGATAAGGCTATGATTTTCTTTTTTTCATATAATAAAAATTTTGGCACCATTTAAAACAGTGGTTCTCAACCTGTGGGTCTCGCTCCCCGTGGGGGCTGCATATCCGATAGTTACCTCATGATTCATAACAATAGCAAAATCACAGTTGTGAAATAGCCACGAATTAATTTTATGGCTGGGGGGAGGGTAGTGGTCACCACAACATGAAGAACTGTATTAAAATGTCTCAGCACCAGGAAGGTTGAGAATCACTGTTTTAAAGGATCAGAGGATATCTGATTACGGCTAATACTATGCTTATATGAGATAATATCTACCTGGGGATTATGGCTGACTTATCCTCACGGAGAGATATAAAAGTGTGTTTACATTTAGTAATTCCGGCCTCAGACTTCCGGCACCCTCCCAGCCGGAGGACAGAGACCTGCCCTGCAGAGAGCGCCATCTTGGCTCCGGGACTCCCCGAACTTAGTCTACAGGTTAGAGTGAGGACCACAGAGGCAGACAGCTTCTGGGACAGGCGGGAGCCACAGAGCCACTGAGGCAGCACCCTTTTGGGGCCGCAGACATCCGGCACCCTCCCAGTCGGAGGACAGTGACCTGCCCTGCAGGGAGCGCCATCTTGGCTCCGGGACTCCGCCAAGCTTAGTCTCTACAGGTCAGAGTGGGGACCACGGGGGCAGACAGCTTCTGGGACAGGCAGGAGCCACAGAGCCGCTGAGGCAGCACCCTTTTGGGGCCCCAGACTTCCGGCACCCTCCCAGCCGGAGGACAGAGACCTGCCCTGCAGAGAGTGCCATCTTGGCTCCGGGACTCCGCCGAACTTAGTCTGCACAGGACAGAGTGAGGACCACAGAGGCAGACAGCTTCTGGGACAGGCGGGAGCCACAGAACCGCTGAGGCAGCACCCTTTTGGGGCCGCAGACATCCGACACCCTCCCAGCCGGAGAACAGTGACCTGCCCTGCAGGGAGCGCCATCTTGGCTCCGGGACTCCGCCGAACTTAGTCTGTACAGGTCTGCTGACAGAGGATACTCAGAATCCCCAGAAGAACAACCTCTGAACAGAGACAACTATAACAACTCCAGAGATTACCAGATGGCGAGAGGTAAAGGTAAGAATCTTACTAACAGAAACCAAGACCACTCACCATCATCAGGACCCAGCACTCCCACTTCACCCAGTCCAGGGCACCCCAACACACCTGAAAAACTAGACCTGGATTTAAAAGCATATCTCATGATGATGGTAGAGGACATCAAGAAGGACTTTAAAGAACTACAGGAGAACATGGCTAAAGAGTTACAAGTCCTTAAAGAAAAACAGGAAAACACAACCAAACTGGTAGAAGTCCTTAAAGAGAAACAGGAAAACACATCCAATCAGATGATGGAAATGAACAAAACCATACTAGACCTAAAAAGGGAAGTAGACACAATAAAGAAAACCCAAAATGAGGCAACACTGGAGATAGAAACCCTAGGAAAGAAATCTGGAACCATAGATGCAAGCATCAGCAACAGAATACAAGAGATGGAAGAGAGAATCTCAGGTGCAGAAGATTCCATAGAGAACATGGGCACAACAATCAAGGAAAATGGAAAATGCAAAAAGATCCTAACTCAAAACATCCAGGAAATACAGGACACAATGAGAAGACCAAACCTACGGATAATAGGAGTGGATGAGAATGAAGATTTTCAACTCAAAGGACCAGCAAACATCTTCAACAAAATTATAGAAGAAAACTTCCCAAATCTAAAGAAAGAGATGCCCATGAACATACAAGAAGCCTACAGAACTCCAAATAGGCTGGACCAGAAAAGAAATACCTCCCGACACATAATAATCAGAACAACAAATGCACTAAATAAAGATAGAATACTAAAAGCAGCAAGAGAAAAAGGCCAAGTAACATATAAAGGCAAGCCTATCAGAATTACACCAGATTTTTCACCAGAGACTATGAAAGCCAGAAGATCCTGGACAGATGTTATACAGACACTAAAAGAACACAAATTCCAGCCCAGGCTACTATACCCAGCCAAACTCTCAATTAACATAGATGGAGAAACCAAAGTATTCCACGACAAAACCAAATTCACACATTATCTCTCCACGAATCCAGCCCTTCAAAGGATAATAACAGAAAAAAACCAATACAAGGACAGGAACCACGCCCTAGAAACAACAAGAAGGTAATCCCTCAACAAACCTAAAAGAAGACAGCCACAAGAACAGAATGCCAACTTTAACAACAAAAATAACAGGAAACAACAATTACTTTTCCTTAATATCTCTTAATATCAATGGACTCAACTCCCCGATAAAAAGACATAGACTAACAAACTGGCTACACAAACAAGACCCAACATTTTGCTGCTTACAAGAAACTCATCTCAGAGAAAAAGATAGACACTACCTCAGAATGAAAGGCTGGAAAACAATTTTCCAAGCAAATGGTCTGAAGAAACAAGCTGGAGTAGCCATTCTAATATCAGATAAGATTGACTTCCAACCCAAAGTCATCAAAAAAGACAGGGAGGGGCACTTCATACTCATTAAAGGTAAAATCCTCCAAGAGGAACTATCAATCCTGAATATCTATGCTCCAAATACAAAGGCAGCCTCATTCATTAAAGAAACTTTAGTAAATCTCAAAGCACACATTGCACCTCATACAATAATAGTGGGAGATTTCAACACACCACTTTCACCAATGGACAGATCATGGAAACAGAAACTAAACAGGGACACAGTGAAACTAACAGAAGTTATGGATCAAATGGATCTGGCAGATATCTACAGAACATTTTACCCTAAAACAAAAGGATACACCTTCTTCTCAGCACCTCATGGTACCTTCTCCAAAATTGACCACGTAATTGGGCACAAAACAGGACTCAACAGATACAAAAACATTGAAATTGTCCCATGCATCCTATCAGATCACCATGGACTAAGGCTGATCTTCAATAACAAAATAAATAATAGAAAGCCAACCTTCACGTGGAAACTGAACAACACTCTTCTCAATGATACCTTGGTCAAGGAAGGAATAAAGAAAGAAATTAAGGACTTTTTAGAGTTCAATGAAAATGAAGCCACAACATACCCAAACTTATGGGACGCAATGAAAGCATTTCTAAGAGGAAAACTCATAGCTCTGAGTGCCTCCAAAAGGAAACTAGAAAGAGCACACATTAGCAGCTTGACAACACACCTAAAAGCACTAGAACAAAAGGAAGCAAATTCACCCAAGAGGAGTAGACGGCAGGAAATAATCAAACTCAGGGGTGAAATCAACCAAGTGGAAACAAGAAAAACTATTCAAAGAATCAACCAATCAAGGAGCTGGTTCTTTGAGAAAATCAACAAGATAGATAAACCCTTAGCCAGACTCACTAGAGGGCACAGGGAAAGCATCCTAATTAACAAAATCAGAAATGAAAAAGGAGACATAACAACAGATCCTGAAGACATCCAAAACACCATCAGATCCTTCTACCAAAGGCTATACTCAACAAAACTGGAGAACCTGGATGAAATGGAGAAGTTCCTAGACAGATACCAGGTACCAAAGTTGAATCAAGATCAGGTTAATGATCTAAACAGCCCTATATCCCCCAAAGAAATAGAAGCAGTCATTAATAGTCTCCCAACCAAAAAAAGCCCAGGACCAGATGGGTTTAGTGCAGAGTTCTATCAGACCTTCAAAGAAGATCTAATCCCAGTTCTTCACAAACTATTCCACAAAATAGAAACAGAAGGTACTCTACCCAACTCATTCTATGAAGCCACAATTACTCTGATACCTAAACCACAAAAAGACCCAACAAAGATAGAAAACTTCAGACCAATATCCCTTATGAATATTGATGCAAAAATCCTCAATAAAATTCTTGCTAACCGAATCCAAGAACACATCAAAACAATCATCCATCCTGACCAAGTAGGTTTCATCCCAGGGATGCAGGGATGGTTCAATATACGGAAATCCATCAACGTAATCCAGTATATAAACAAACTCAAAGACAAAAACCACATGGTCATCTCGTTAGATGCGGAAAAAGCATTTGACAAGATCCAACACCCATTCATGATAAAAGTCTTGGAAAGATCAGGAATTCAAGGCCCATACCTAAACATGATAAAAGCAATCTACAGCAAACCAGTAGCCAACATCAAAGTAAATGGTCAGAAGCTTGAAGCAATCCCTCTAAAATCAGGGACTAGACAAGGCTGTCCACTTTCTCCATACCTATTCAACATTGTACTTGAAGTCCTAGCCAGAGCAATTCGACAACAAAAGGAGATCAAAGGGATACAAATTGGAAAAGATGAAGTCAAAATATCACTCTTTGCAGATGATATGATAGTATATATAAGTGACCCTAAAAATTCCACCAGAGAACTCCTAAGCCTGATAAACAGCTTCGGTGAAGTAGCTGGATATAAAATTAACTCAAACAAATCAATGGCCTTTCTCTACACAAAGAATAAACAGGCTGAGAAAGAAATTAGGGAAACAACACCCTTCTCAATAGTCACAAATAATATAAAATATCTTGGCGTGACTCTAACTAAGGAAGTGAAAGATCTGTATAATAAAAACTTCAAGTCTCTGAAGAAAGAAATTATAGAAGATCTCAGAAGATGGAAAGATCTCCCATGCTCATGGATTGGCAGGATCAACATTGTAAAAATGGCTATCTTGCCAAAAGCAATCTACAGATTCAATGCAATCCCCATCAAAATTCCAACTCAATTCTTCAACGAATTAGAAAGTGCAATCTGCAAATTCATCTGGAATAACAAAAAACCTAGGATAGCAAAAACTCTTCTCAAGGATAAAAGAACCTCTGGTGGAATCACCATGCCGGACCTAAAGCTCTACTACAGAGCAATTGTGATAAAAACTGCATGGTACTGGTATAGTGACAGACAAATAGACCAATGGAATAGAATTGAAGACCCAGAAATGAACCCACACACCTACGGTCACTTGATCTTCGACAAGGGAGCTAAAAACATCCAGTGGAAGAAAGACAGCATTTTCAACAAATGGTGCTGGCACAACTGGTTGTTAACATGTAGAAGAATGCGAATCGATCCATTCCTATCTCCTTGTACTAAGGTCAAGTCTAAGTGGATCAAGGAACTTCACATAAAACCAGAGACACTGAAACTTATAGAGGAGAAAGTGGGGAAAAGCCTTGAAGATATGGGCACAGGGGAAAAATTCCTGAATAGAACAGTAATGGCTTGTGCTGTAAGATCGAGAATTGACAAGTGGGACCTCATGAAACTACAAAGCTTCTGCAAGGCTAAAGACACCATCAATAAGACAAAAAAACCACCAACAGATTGGGAAAGGATCTTCACCTATCCTAAATCAGATAAGGGACTAATATCCAATATATATAAAGAACTCAAGAAGGTGGACTCCAGAAAGTCAAATAACCCCATTAAAAAATGGGGCTCAGAACTGAACAAAGAATTCTCACCTGAGGAATACCGAATGGCAGAGAAACACCTGAAAAAATGTTCAACATCCTTAATCATCAGGGAAATGCAAATCAAAACAACCCTGAGATTCCACCTCACACCAGTCAGAATGGCTAAGATCAAAAATTCAGGTGACAGCAGATGCTGGCGAGGATGTGGAGAAAGAGGAACACTCCTCCATTGTTGGTGGGATTGCAAGCTTGTACAACCACTCTGGAAATCAGTCTGGCGGTTCCTCAGAAAATTGGACATAGTACTACCGGAGGATCCAGCAATACCTCTCCTGGGCATATATCCAGAAGATGTCCCAACCGGTAAAAAGGACACATGCTCCACTATGTTCATAGCAGCCCTATTTATAATAGCCAGAAGCTGGAAAGAACCCAGATGTCCCTCAACAGAGGAATGGATACAGAAATTATGGTACATTTACACAATGGAGTACTACTCAGCTATTAAAAAGAATGAATTTATGAAATTCCTAGCCAAATGGATGGACCTGGAGGGCATCATCTTGAGTGAAGTAACACAATCACAAAAGAACTCACACAATATGTATTCACTGATAAGTGGATATTAGCCCAAAACTTAGGATACCCAAGATATAAGATACAATTTGATAAACGCATGAAACTCAAGAAGAATGAAGACCAAAGTGTGGACACTGTGCACCTTCTTAGAATTGGGAACAAAACACCCAGGGAAGGAGTTACAGAGACAAAGTTCGTAGCTGTGATGAAAGGATGGACCATTTAGAGACTGCCGTATCCAGGGATCCATCCCATAATCAGCTTCTAAACGCTGACACCATTGCATACACTAGCAAGATTTTGCTGAAAGGACCCAAATATAGCTGTCTCTTGTGAGACGATGCCGGGGCCTAGCAAACACAGGAGTGGATGTTCACAGTCAGCTATTGAATGTATCACAGGGCTCCCAATGGAGAAGCTAGAGAAAGTACCCAAGGAGCTAAAGGGATCTGCAACCCTATTGTTGGAACAACATGATGTACTAACCAGAACCCCGGAGCTCTTGTCTCTAGCTGCATATGTATCGAAAGATGGCCTAGTCGGCCATCAATGGAAAGAGAGGCCCATTGGACTTGCAAACTTTATATGCCCCAATATAGGGGAATGCCAGGGCCAAAAGAATGGGAATGGGTGGGTAGGGAAGTGGGGGGCGCTATGGGGGACTTTTGGGATAGCATTGGAAATGTAATTGAGGAAAATATGTAATAAAAATATTAAAAAAAAAAAAAAAAAAATACATTTAGTAATTCCAGTATTGACGAGGGAGGGGCTCATAAGACTCCCCCAAGAGTTCAGGAACTATGAGGGATTGGTGGGGTGCGGGGGAAAGGAGAGCCATTTTTCTTTGGGAGTCTGGCTGCTGGTGAAAGGATCGTGTGCAAAGCGCTGGACTCAGTGTAGACAGTAGCGACAGTGAGGCTATGAAGGTGGGACAGGGCATGACATGAGCATGATACGCTGTATAAATAAGTGTGTGCAATTGTCGAGGAGTAAATTAGAAATATATTTAAAGGTTAAGCGAAAATTAGAGTGTGTGTATAATCACACGGAAGTGCATATCCACAAATGCAGAAGTCTCGGGGAGAGAATGCAAAGGAAGAATGTGACTGTTCACATGGGGATGCTGGGGAGGCACCGCTCAGTGACACTCAGAGGTAATAGAGGAGAGGACAGGGTAAAGGGGACAACAGGCTTCCAGCAGCGGAAAATCCACAACACCAGCAGAGGGGCTTAAAAGGAGTGTGTGTGTGTGTGTGTGAGAGAGAGAGAGAGAGAGAGAGAGAGAGACAGAGAGAGAGAGAGAGAGAGAGAGCGCATCAGGAATTTCAAAAAGGATTTAATTTTGACTGTGTGCTTGTGTGAGCATATCCACTTGTATATGGCCCAAGGAGTCCAGTTGACTGAGAACATGAGTGACATATACTCACACAGACCTCTGAAGCTGGAGCTAGAGTTGTTTGTGAGCTGCCTGAGGAGGATTCTGGGAATGGAAATCAGGTTTCCTGGAAGAGTGATATTAACTCTTAACTACTGGGCCATCTCTCCATCCCTGTATTAGGAATTGGATGTGTTATTATAGATCTTATTGTGTCCAAAGTGAGATGATATCACAACTTCATGCCAAGACTTAATAATTTATAAAAATAGTTCACAGAAAAGAGAGACACACCAGTAGGAATTCTGTAAGCATTCAACATTTATTAAACTTGATCTTTTTTCTTTAATCTAAGAAAACCTCAAGGTGACTCAAGCCCTGATGATTCCATTAGTGAATGTTTTCCAGAGTTTAATAAACACATTACATGATCATATACAATTGTTTCAGAGAGGAAGAAATCAAAAGATATTTTAAAGAATTTTATTAGGTTAGTTATAATCCTAAGGGCACTGAAGTAAGGGCACTGTAAGACACAGTCTACAGGGAGATAACTTTATATATATATATATATATATATATATATATATATATATATATATGTTAGCAAATTAATTCCAAAATAAAATGCATTTGATTTGTGATAAAGTTAGCACAGCAGCACATTGGTTAAAGGATGGCCTTTCCCTAATGATCTGAGTCAAATATCTATACAGGAAGTAATATCTTTGTTCCCTCTTATATCTAAAATCAGATTCAGGGAAATTATAAATGTATTTATGATAGTTAATCTTGGCTGTCAAGTTGACTGAGAACACCCCTGGGCATGTCTGTGAGCACATTTCCAGTGTGGCTTACCTGGAGAGGAGGAACGACCCACTTTGAACGTGGGCTACACCATCCCAAGTGTGGGACACACCATCCTGTGCTTGGAGGCCCAGGACCAAATTTTGCAAAATAGAAAAGGGAGAGAAATTGAGGTAGGCGCCAGCATTCACCTCTTTTTGCTTCTTGATCGTGGATATGGTGTGGCTCCTGCCTTGTGATCCCACTGCCGAGCCTTCACCAAGATGGGCTGCACTCTAGCACCGTGACCGAAAGTAAATACTTCCTCCCTTAAGTTGTCTCTTCTCAGGGATTAGTCCATAGCAATGAGAAGAGTCACCGACGGAGTGTGAAAGATACTAATTTCAAGTTCTATCTAGATGAAAAATAGGAATTTTCTTTATAATGTTAAGATAGGCAACTGTCTCTTAAACGGGACACATACAAAGTAATAAGCACAAAAGAAGTCAGATGTTTGACTACATAATAAAAAATAATAATATACACTCATGGAAAGAATAATTAAGTAGAGCAAACACAGAGCACAGGAGGCATGCTGAACCATTCATCTATAGGACACAGACCTGGCATCCAAAGGAGATGAGACATTAGTCAACATGGAAAAGACAAGAACATGTAAGAAACAAGCATGTAAAAAAGAAGCTATGCAAATGGCTGAATGCATTTATGGCCGTGCCACGAGCCTTCTGGAAAATACAAATATAAAGTGCATGGTAGAACTCCTACCATGATGGCTGAAATGAACAAGGCCGTCAGTGCTACTTGTTGGTGGCTGTGTGCTACCACGGGAAATACCACATCCCACAGGTTGGCATTTAGTCTAGGCCCCGCCCCACAGTTACCTGGCAACAGGCAGGTGTGCCTGACTCACTATAAAAGGGGCTGCTCGTCCCCTCCTCTCTCTTTCTCTCTTGTCCTCTTGCTCTTGGTCTCTCTCTGTCCTCTCCCCCTTCACCCTCCTCTCTTCTCATTCCCTTTCCCCCTCTCTCTCTGTGCTCATGGCCAGCATCTATTCCTCTCCTCCCCCCCTCCTCCTCTTCCTCCTCCTCCTTCTTCTTCCTCTCTCTCTCTCTTTCTCTCATTACCTCTCCCCATGCGCTGAATAAACTCTATTCTATCCTGTGGCTGGTACCTCAGAGGGGGAAGGGATGCCTCAGCATGGGCCAGCAGAGACTCCCCCTTCTTCCACACCATACCGTGTCTCCACCAAACATATCCCTTCCTCTCTGTCTTTTTATAAAACACAATATCACATATGGAGTGTCACACACTGTAAATTAGCACAGCACCTGAAATTACCATCCGGTAGAAAGCATCGAGGTACCATACACTGGAGAGTCAGAGATTCACCCCTGACCTGGCTGAGCAAGCTCCCTTTTTCCCTGTCCTCCAGCTCTGCTCTTGGGGATTCCCAGTGCTTTTATGAGCCCAGGGAAGCAGCGCCCCTGCCCCCACTTCCCATTGGTGAATTCCTGACCAGAGATCTTTCTTGAGTCACTGTTCCTCTGGGTTGCAGGTGGTCGTTTCCGGGTTGAATTAATGCAGCTGTGCTGACTTCCAGAGACTGAACCTGATACCATTCCCTTTAGAAGGGAGAAGGGTCATGACTCCCCCGGGTCTGAATGATTAACCGGTTATAGAACTTTTCCATGGTGTAGCTGCCTAAAAGTCTTTCATGCTTCTGATTAATTGCTGTGTGTCAACTGAAGCTGCAATCTGGAACTTGAGAGAAATCCTTCTTGTGATTGTTTGGTATCCTCTCTATTGGGAGTGAATAGACATTCCTTCACATTTCCCTATGAAGTCATAGGGACAAAAGATTATTAATTTAGTAGAGTTGTCTAGGACACTGGAGTCTTCTAAGGAAGTGAGGGTTCAAAGAAGCAATGAAGCCTAAGTGATTGCATGCTTCGATCTGATGAAGAGAGGACAGTTGTAGAGAAGCATGGGAACGGAGATGCTCGGATCTAATGGCAATACCTTTGGTTGAACCGGACTGTGGTTAGAGCAGTGGCTCTCAGCCTTCCCATCCCTTCAATGCAGTTCCTCATGGTGTGGTGACCCTCACCCATAAACTTATTTTCATTGCTACTGTTATGAACCATAATGTAAATATCTGATATACAGGATGGTCTTTGGTCCCCGTGAAAAGGTCATTTGGTCCTCAAAGGGTCATGGCCCACAGGTTGAGAATGATTGGTTTAGAGTTTCTTTCCAGGCACAAGAAGGGCACTTGTCCAAGGAGAGCTTATTTATGCTGACCTATCTGTGTTTGCTGTTCTGGAAAGCCAAGGTGCCATGCTTAATCCCATCAGGGCCGAGCCTGTGACACTCTTTTCTTGGACTTTTAAAGTTGAGGCCTCGGGGGGGGGGGGGGCGGCAATGACATGGCATTTCTGTCTGACGTGACACATACTTTGCAGCTGAGGTGGTAACGTATAAGTGGTGTACATGTCTGTATCTGTCTTCAGAGGTATGCGCAGGCGCACATGTGTGTGCACGTGTGAAGCACGGGGCACGGGAGTTGACCCTGAGTGTATTCCTTGATTGCTCCCCATTTTGTTTATTGGGGCAGGGCTTCTTGTTAAATCCAGAGCTTGCTGGCCACATAGTCGAGCTAGTCAGCTTGCTGAAGGTATGCCCTGTCTTCGGAATGCTTGGACTGCAGGTGGCCGCCATACCTGCTAGGTTTTTATGTGGATCCTAGAGAGCCAAACCCCAGTTCTTATGCTTGCATGGCGAATGCCTTATCCACTGAGCCATCCCTGCCCTGCCAACAAGGCGCTAAAGTGTTTTGCTTCCAACTTTATTCTTATAAAACCTTTAGCACTTTTGACTGCTCCATTTGTCTTCTGGCTCTCTTTATAAAAGAAGACCTTTGGGAGAGGATACCCCTAATCTGGCAGAGACTTGACATGACAGAGTGTGGGGATACTGGGGGGTGGGGCACCCTCTCTATGGAGTAGGGGAGGGGGGTGGAGGTAGGGACTCTGTGAGGGAGGGACTTAGGAACAGTGTTTGAGATATAGGAAAACAAAACCAAAAACCAACCAACCAACCAGACAAACAAAAAATGTCCAATATCCACTTCTATCCTGGCTTTTTTTGTTTTTGTTTTTCGAAACAGGGCTTCTCTGTGGAGCCCTGGCTGTCCTGGAATTCACTCTGTAGACCAGGCTGGCCTCAAACTCAGAAATCTGCCTACCTCTGCTTCCCAAGTGCTGGGATTAAAGGTGTGGGCCACCACTGCCCAGCTTGCTATTTTTTTTTTTAAACAAATTGACACAAACTAGAATTATCTGGAAAGAGGAACTTCAACTAACAAAATGCCCCCATCAGGCAAGACTGTAGTACTTTTTCTCAATTAATGATTGATGCTGGAGGCCCCAGTTCACCGGAGTCAGTACCAACCCTAGGCAAGTGGTCCTGGGTGGTACAAAGCAAAGCAAAATGAGCAGTCCAGCCAGCAGAGTGTCCCTATAACTTCTGCTTCGGGTCCTGCTTCTATGTTCCTGCTTTGAGTTCCTGTTCTGAATTCCCTTCATGATGGGATACTGATGACCAAGCACACCCCAAGATCTCCTTTCCATATCCGTGTTTGATGTTAGGGCTCTGTCATGAATTGCAGAGTGAAGATTAATAGTTCCAGGCTGCCTCTGCCACCTGCTATCCAGACACCTACTACATATTGCCCCAGGAAAGAACACTTAGGGCCCCAAGACACAAATCCCAACCATTACAAGCCTGATCAGTAGGTTTTTGCCTTTTTTTTTTTTTCCTTAAAAGTACAGACGTAGGTAGAGGCTGGTGTTGGTCGAATTGCCCAGTTGAATCCCGATGGAGCCAGGGTTTCTCTCTGTGTTCGTTGTGAGCTCCTATTCTTCCCACTCACCATCTCATGTTTACAAAATGGCTACCTCAGCCCACAGCACCATAGCCACACACTGTGTGTGAACAAGGGCAGGAGGCTGATACTATACCCTCAGCTGTCTCTTTCAGACTGAAGGAGGGCCTTCTGTTCCCAGCCTCTGCCTTTGGCCATCCTGGTCTCTCCTTGGCTGAAGCCAATCCAGAGCAATGACCTGTGACAAAGCACGATGAGAGTGAGTACCTATCTACTCGAATGGCCCTTTGTAGCCAACTCGCAGTGCCAAATGACACTCATTTTAAATTTCAAGTGCCAGCTAAGATGTTGTATGATATGTCTGCAGCCCTAAATGATCAGGAGCTGGGTTCACCTGCTCAGCTTACTTTTCTTTGGGAACATATGTATACTTGACTAATCTTCCTCAGGCAGCCTCGGAAATCATTTGCTCCGTTTCTCCATGTTTGCCGTCAAAAATGAGCTTTTCCTTCAGTAAATATAACGATTTCCTAGTAAAAGTGCCAAATTATTTCATTGAGGGCTCGCCTTTAGAGTCTTCCCTCTGCTCTTTATCTGAACACCAGAATCCATCCTTCCCTGTGTCATTCTGGAAGGTCTGCTATTGAGAGAACAAGGAGTCAGTCTCTGCTCAGTCAAGTATCTGATCAATACAGTCCTTGTATACAAGCTGCTGACTTTCTAAAAATTAGAATCATATAGAACATGCTCATAGCTCTTGTACAGTGTCTGGTCACTTGTCCTAAATCTCCTAATACTGGCTCCCCAAGATGACCTGTTGCATGTGGTAGGATGTTAGTATTTTTTTTTTAAATATTTTTGAGACTCATTTTTTTTTCTTTAGCTCCAAACATTTCCCCCTGTGCTTGCATTCTTCATATTGGCAAAACACAAATCTATCAACATATGGCTGAATGTTTATGTTCGCATCAGCTCTAATGATAGTGAATACTTAGTCTGGATATGACACCTCCCATGGACAACAGATATGCATTGTATGTATGTTGTTCTGTGGATGGTGTTTTCCTGTCTCTATTAGCTGAGTTCCCATTCTCCTTTGCAATGCATTTGCAGCAAGCACAGTGTATCAGAGGTTGATTCTAGATTGCACTTCCTGACATAGCACGAAAGGACTAATTGACAAGTTGTATTTGGTTCTGTGCTTCTTGTATTTCTCACACGTCGGGAATATACAAAATGTGTTGAAGATTGCTGCCTTCCTGCGACTATTTCAGTCAAAATTTTCTAACACTCGGCTTCAACATCCAAGATGTCAAAGGAATTGGGGGAGAGAGAAGCTGAAGGCCTACAGAAAAGACAGGCAGGGGAAGGAGGCTTAGAACATCCCAGGTCTGCTAAGAGGAAGGGTGAGGATACAGTATAATGTTCTGATATTATACAATATGCAATCAGCATGTCTGTCTCCTCAAACACTCATCTTTTCTTTGCGGTGAATATATTCAAAATCCTTCCTTCTTCTAGCTATGTTGAAATATGCCACGTACTATTGCTAACTGTAGTCACGTATGAGAGTTACATCTCTTGTATGGACAGCTGTCTTAAGATTTAGGATCACCCAGGTCATCTCATCTTAAGGTCCTTAACTTAGTTATAATAGCAGGACCTCTTTTGCTCAAATGAGGCCACATTCATGGTACTTGTGTTTAGGACATAAACACATCTTATAGGATTACTACTATTTGATCCATGATTTCCCTGTAGCCAGCAGCAGTGGAGAATAAACCACCCAAAAGGTCTGTACCACCATGGAATAATGTAACAACAATGGTACCAAGGCTAGTGCCAGATCTTTTTTGAGTAGTGTCGTCATTCTTCTTAGTGTGAGATGTCAGGACACAGTATCCCACATCAGCGGTAGGCATCACATTGGGTATATTCTCCCTAGAGGGACCGCAGCATTCTTTAGGAGAGATGCTGCTTTCTGATGTTAAGCTGACATGTCTACCCACATGGAGAATGCCTGGCCTTGAGCAAAGGTTTGGGACACTGTGGCTTCTCTTTACCCACTGGCAGCTGAGAGGCCAGGAGGAAGACATGCTTGGTTTTTAAAACAGCACCTTCTCCCCTCTGAGCATTGTATCGAAGCCTGCAGTGGAGAGTTTTGGCCTGCCTGTTCTGACATCCTAGTTGGTTTGTCTGCCAATATCTTACTACCCTGTTATTTAACAAGGCACTGCCCTCTTTGGAGGGTGGCACTTGAGTGGCTGAAAGGCTGGAGAAGTGGAGGAGACCTCTACTGTGCTGTTCTTTAGTGAGTGCTTCCTGGAAGAAAAAAAACCTACTTGGTAACTTCTTTCTCTTGACCCACTTCCAGATCAGCAGTGTCCAAATGAAAAGGAATCTCCGAGTACAGCTAAGAGGCCTTATCAGATGTCCAGTGATGCTTATGCCTGACATCTCTAAAACTCTGGAAGGATTAAAGGGGAAGATGGGTAGCAAGGGACCCGAGCACTCAGCATACAGCTATCTGCACCACTAAGACATAAATTCGAGTCCTTCCTAACATATTGGCCACATATTGGTTTGGATGAAAACTCCTCCCACGGGCTCCTGGGTAGGAACGTGAGGTTTTCAGGTGGTGGTACTGTTCTGAGGGATTCTGGGAGGAAGTAGTTTTCTTCCAGGGTTGCCCTTGAGGTTAATAGGCTGGTTTCACTTCCTGACTTTTCCTCCTGTCTGACTGTCCTTCCCCATCTATTCAGATGTGAGCAGGCTCCCACTGCCCTCCTCCCCTCACCCCTTCTCCACCATTGCTCTTTGTACACAGTGAGCTGAAGGGTTTTCTCCTTTACTGTGCTTTACCTAGGTATTTCATCACAACAATGAGACACACAGTTAATATAGTCCACATGGTGAAACCCCATATGAAGCTGGGTCTTAGACACTCACTGAGGGGAAAGATCACGAGGGCAGGCTCTCCTTTGTGAGCTATCAGGACCTCAGAGCAGAAGAGTGAAGCCTAGGAGTAGTTAGAAGTGAGTGATAGAAGAAGCGAGACTTGTCAGGGCTACACAAGACTTTTCTATAGGAGAAGGAAGTGTAGAATGCCTGGGTGGTTTGCAGTGGGCAGTGTCAAAGACTTTGATCTGTCCCCATGTGGATGACAGTGGGAAGGTATTGGGAGCAAAGCCCAAACCCAGCTATCAAGTTTATGGAATACATTATTTCAATTTTGCTTCTAGATGGTTTTGTAGGATTCAGACTTATACATGTAATCTATAATGAAGGTCTGGCCAGAATCCGTGCCCTGAATGTTTTTCACAAATAGCCAGGAAGGTGCAGGGGATGCCGAGATGATGTGCCTGTAAAAGTGAGCACTCAGATGTGGAGGCAGGAGGATCACTGGTTAGAGGACAGCTCAAGCTGTAGTGCAGCTTAATCTCTCACAGTATCACAGCGGCCCTGGAAGATCTTGTCTCAAAGCAAACTACGGAATGATGGAACTATACGAGAAAGCCTTACTGCCTCTCCATCTGAACGTTTCATCACTTGGTTGCTTGTTTGTTTCTCGAGAAAAACACGGTTTCTGTGTAGCCCATGCTGGCCTCAGACTCCCCACACACCCAAGGATGACTGTGAATTTCTGATCCCCCGAATGCTGGAGTCACAGGCTTGTGCTTCCAGGTTCAGCTTCTGAGCTCGTCTTCTTGAACGCTTGAGGATTTGTTCAACGGACCCCTCTAGACTTCCCCACCCCTACACCTGTTCATCCTTTATACCTAGGGTCCTCTTTGCATAGGGTCAAGGATGAGGATCTGTGTTGGGATCCCTCCAACCTAAACTCTACCTCTGGTGGTTGCAGGAATAACTCTTTTCAAAGATCACTTTACTTTTTCAGGAAGATCCACGAAGCCAAAAAGTCAGAAAGAAACATGGAAAGGGGGCGGGGCGCGGAAGCGGGAGAACTACTTTCTGGAGTTCAGTCTCCCAAGATGCACAGCAACAGAGCTGTGAGGCCTGTATCTATGACCACAGTCCTCTGAATCAATTCTGACTCCCTGCATTGTTTAGATCAGTGGGAGGGGAGGCAGGGAGAGAGCCAGGTTGAGACCAACCTCTGAGGAACCAGAATGTGTGTGTGTGTGTTCAAGTACAGGTGTGTAGTTTTATTTCACGAGCTGCCAAATATTTTGTGCTGTGTCCCTGAATAGAAAGCAAGGCAAACAGTGAGCTGAAATGTATAAGCCTTTGATAAACAGCGGCTGCTGATGTGCACTCTGAGTAGGTCAAGGATGGCTTCAGACCAAAGAAGCCACCTCCGGCCCATGTGGGCCCCATCACAGCTGGCTGAAGATAACAAACCCTGCTGGGCTGTGTAACCTTTGGCTTTTCCTCTGTTTCCCAGAGCACTTGTCTGACTGTACCTTTACAAATCACATGCTCCTGGAAGAGGAAGACATGGGAGATATTTGATGGCCTACTCTCAGCAAGGTATCCATTTTGATGGCTAGGCGTGGCTAAGATGGACCTGTAGATCTCGATCAAATTCACTCAGATAAGGGAATGAGAAATTCCTGGCTTGATGTTATTTAGGAGTCAAATGATGTCATTGCTGAGAACACAGTGTCTGGTGTGAGGGCACAGTACTCTGCTATTTACAATTGATATGTTCTCGATTTTAGTTAAGGGTGCCATTTTCCGGTTTAAAAGCTAGAAGAAATCTGGAACAATCCATCCTTCTGCTTATCGCTCACACCTAGTTGGTCATTCCCCTCCTGTGCTTTTGTGTGAGTAGCACTATGTGTAGTCATTACAGCTCCCCTCACCTGGGTTGAATTCAGTCCAGTCTATTCTTGCTTTACCTTACTTGGTTCAAGAAAAAACAATAAACAATGTACTGAGTCAGAGTTGATTCTGGGCACTGTGCTTTTAAGACACAAGCCCCATAGCTCTGTGGCTGTGCATCTTGGGAGACTGGACTCTGGAAAGAACAGGTGGAGATTGTAACCAAGGAGGAGTAGGTTCCTATGAGCGAGCATCAGACGTGTGGGGTTCTGGGTAAAAGTACTCATGAAGATCCTTGCTGACAGCTGTCAAGGTGACAAATACTGTGGAAGTTCAGATAGCACAGATGTATATTGGGGCATCCCCACAGTGACTTAGCAAGAGTTTTGTTCAAACTCCACAAGAATAGGGAAAGAAGTCCAAGGTTGAGCCTGGTGAAGCTGAAGATGCTGAAGAATCATTCCAAGTCGAGAGTCGAGGACAGTCTTATTATCCTGCCAGACTTGTAGTTCTCTCAGCAAACAAAATCATTCCATTTCCAGGTTACACCATCTACAATGTTCTGGATTGTACAAGAGCTGGGGATAAAAGTCCTGAGACTGTAATGGTACAGACTAATGTCTGCATCAGCAGAAGTGCTCATGGTCAGGGGCCTCCTGGGAGAAAGGCTGACCAGAGGAGACATAGAGTAAGAACCTCACATGACTAGCCCTTGGGATGTCGGGACAGCTGTGATGCACGGAGTTAGCCATGATGGGTAGGCACTAAACAGTGGTGCTAAGATGACCCAAGGTCAGGAGCTGAGGAGATGGCTCAGTTGAACAAACCCAAGGGCCTGAATTTGCCCCACCACACCCCACAGGAAGAAAAAAGCTAAGTATGGAGGCAGCTGCCTGCAGTGCTAGTGGAGGGGAGACAGGATTATTCCTGGGACTCACTGGTTGGCTACTCTTGAAGAATCAGCGACTTTTAGGTTCAATGAGATTTGCTTCAAAATATAAGGTGGAAAGCCATAGAAGACAGCATCGGATGCCAACTTTTGGTCTCCACAGGCATGCCTCACATGAACACACACAAACATGTATGCATGAGTACACACACACACACATATACATACATACATATACCTCCACTCACTCCCCCCACCCCCAGCTTCCCCTCAAATCCTCAAGGATGCTTTTATAGATAGATCTCTACATGTATTGCCTTCTTCTCTGTGTAGATTGCTAGGTGAATGTTTCTGGTATACCATCTCAGAGCATTGAAACCCACCTATGTCGGGTTAGGATGGCCAAGTGTGCTTGCTGTAAAGCAATCAGGTAATACCAGTCAGACCTGAGTGTAGACAGTCAATCCTAGCCTCACCAGTCTAGTCTATCCCTGCTCAAAGAGGATACATTGATTTCATATATCAGAAGTATGACTGACTTCAAGACACAAACTCCAGTGATACCTGGTCACTTTGAGGGTCCCCAAGTGCTGTCTTTGTGCTTCTGCTTCCAGATGTCTTGGCATCCAGGATGCTTTGGAGCTTCAGTGGAATCTATAAGGCTTACGTGGATACCTTTGCCTCTTTTGGTAGGTGTGGGTCTAGGAAAGACTTGCTCTGGGATGGAGCCAGAGTATCCCATACCTGCATGCTGGAGCTGATATAAAAGCTCAGCTGTCATTAAAGAGTAGGACGCAGGGTGCCACAGGGGACTCATAGTCATGGTTCCAGACATGGAGGAGTGGGATGAGGAGCCCCTAGAAGGTGGGATGAAGGTAAAGGTGAAGAAGGATTGACGTCCCCGGAAGAAGTGTATGTGTAGGCCTGTGTTGAGCTGATTGGAAGTACCCTTCCCAAGTGAGTCTAGAGAATCAGGGAAGCACACAGCAGAGGCCTGGTTGGTGACTTTGTAATGTCATCATGCTTAGATTCCTGTGATTGCAGACACTGGGGTGGGCTTCAGGTGTGAGCAGCCATTTGGGAGGTGTGACTCCAGTACAACTAAGAAGGAGGAGATGGGAAGGGAGGGGAAGCTTTTGGGATATTATTTTTCTTGTGGCTGTGACTAAATAACTCATAAGAAGCAATTGAAAATATTCTAGGGGGATGAGAGCATCACACTCACTCTATCATGATCTCTCTCTCTCTCTTAACATCTCCTCTCACCTCCGTTCTGTCCTCTGACACTAAGCCATCTTTGTATCCCTCCTCAACCACTGTCACAGCCTCCTGATCCACACTACTTCCCTCCCATCTGCCTCACAAGGAAGCCAGGCTTACCCTGAGAACATGCCAAAGCAAGCACGCTAGCGCAGAACCCTTCTGTGCCTTTATTGGCCACAGAGGATGCTTGGGTGGCTACTCCAGCCATCTTTCTAGCTTCCTCTTCTCCATCCTTATTCACTCACACCTGCCGTGACTCCTGTTCAATATACCTCAGGGCACCTGAGGCGCCTCCTGTCTCTAGAATATTCTTTCCAGTTAGCACTCTACCTGCATTCCTCAAGTCCTTAGGAACATTTGTCTCCTCCCAGAATTTTTTCTCCAGTTTCATTTAGTTGGCAGAGTTTCTCAAATACTTGTGTTGTGGGCTTGGAAGATGGCTCAGCTGGTGAACTACTTGTCTTGCACACATGAGGACCTAAGTTTGATTCCCCAGAGCCCTTAAAAAAAGAAAGAAAGAAAGAAAGAAAGAAAGAAAGAAAGAAAGAAAGAAAGAAAGACCACATGTGACGATCTATAACTGGCTAGGAAGTAGAACAGGTGGATAGGCACCTCGGGCCAGCTGGCCAGCCAACCTTTGACCTGGTAAGTTCCAGGCCAATGAGTGATCCTGTCTCAAAGGAAACAAATCAAAACAAAACAAAACAAAACAACCAACCAAGAACAACATTCCAAGACTGTCCTCTGGCCTCCACACGCATGGTCTCACACACATACAAATAGGCATGCACACAAAAGAAATTAATAAAATTAAAACACTTGAATCAGTTGCCAATACTTTAAGAAGCTGTTGACTTTATCTAACATCCAAGATAATGGGCATCATTTTAAAAGTAGGGAAAGGTTAGAGCTCCTCCCTGTCTGTTCTCGGGACAGCCATTGAGTCCCTTCAATGTCCCTGCGTGCTTCCTTGAGTTCTGGTTAAGTCTGGGTCTACAGGATGAGCGGGAGGGGAAGAAGGCGAGGTGGTACTAGCTTACTTGATGTCACTATATCAAGAAGAGGAAGGGATCCCTTGGTCTTTAGCTGCCCAGGTTCCCACTGGCAACAGCGTGCAGCCTCCTGCTCCTCTTGACCTCCCAGCTGAGGAGCCCTCTGCCACCTTCCTGCTCCCTAGCAACCACATCCCAGAAGGCAAGGAAGTGTGTCTGTTAGAAAAGCGCATCTAATCCCTCACACATCTTAGAAACTTTACACTGTCCTAAAGCTCCAATTTTGTCACCTCTCAGACCCGTGGTGCCATTGGGCTAAAACACAACTAAACACATCTTAGACCTGTCAGCCCACAGCCCAGTGAACAGAATAGTCCTGTCTTAGAGAAGACTGGACAATTCGTGTTAGCTACCAGCATCTGAGGAGACCTTGTAATCAAGTGACAGGGAGACTATTACAGAGGGCTCCCTGACATGGTGATGGTTCACTTAACTGCTCTCCCACTTCATAATAGTGAGCCTGTACTGGCAATATTGAACTTGTATCTTCTCCTGGACCACTAATGTGTTGTCTGATGCTCCTCTCTGGTGATGTCAGGCAGGTGCCAGGAGTTGTAGCTTCCAGTTAGCTTCTTATTACAATGGACAAGCAGCCTACCCTCTACAGTGTGTTCGGACACTGGATATGCTAGATGTATTTTTGACTTGCCGTAGTTCAGTTTACAATGGGGTCCTCATGGCCATATAACCCTTAGTCAGGCAGCCTCTCTGGATACCCTTCACCCTGTACTTGTATTCTACTCTGAGCTTCTCCCATGCCTGGGTTCACTATATACAGCTTTGCCTTTGGGCAGCTGTAGTCAACAACCTCTACGGATTGATTTAGAAACAACAAAAGACCCACCAATCACTCATTGTGGTTATTAAGTATTTATTTCGCCTTAGATGCTTGCAGAACCCGAAAGAGAGGAAAACTGGAAACAGGTCAGAGCTGTAACATTAAAGAACTCCTTGAGTTTCTTTAATATTTGTGTATCTCACCTCCCTCCCATCCCCCCACCAGTCTCACCGAACAGTTCTGATTTAAAGTCCAGACCTTGAGATGTGCAGACTTCAAATTAGAAGTGTGGATTTATGCCATTGATTTCTTTTGTCAGGCTATTCAGTGTATGCACCGGAAATATGATTAATTAGGTTTGTGAGCATAGCAGCACACCCCCAATTGAGAGAACTAAAGATGCTGTGTTAAGCGACTTTAAATGGTTGGTGGGCAGCTCAGCATAGTACTTTTCCTACTGCAGAAGTTGGACACACGTGCATGACCTGTTCAAGGCACAGAAATCTCAGGCAGGCAGTTGGCAGCTTTGATAAGCACACCTGTATAACCACTGGGTGACCATGTTGTCAGTTGCTTGTTGACGTGAGTCTTCCTTATGCCTGAAGCTCATAAGCGAACAGGGCTTCCTGCAGTTTTGCTTCTTCTGTGAGTGGTTATGTTTATTGAGCACCCTGAGGAGGGTGGTGACACAGTGACCCTGTTGGGCTGTCTGAGTCAGCAAAAATGATACCTCTTTAAGCCACATCTAACACATGTATTCGGAATTACATATACATGGTCCATGACAACTGGTTGATTTCCAGAGCTTCTGGGAAGCCAGAGTTCAGGGTGTCCATCATGACTGAGTGGTGGTGTGGGCACTCTCCCTTTGTCCTTATACAGCCTTTCCTTAGTGTGTACAGACTCAGAGTCAGGGCAAGGTCTGGAGTCTTACTCTTTTGCTTTTATAGGGCATACATCCTATCAGGAAGGTCCTACCCATGACTTCATCTAACCCCAGTGATCACATAGGGCTTCCATCTATGAGTGGGAAGGTACATTCAGTCTACTGCACAGAAACTGGGGTAGGGGAGGCAAGAAAGATAAATGAGAATAAAGAACCTCTCTTGGGCTCATGCTTCACATAGAGACAGATCCAGCCATACATATAGCAATTATACAACAGAAATAACTATAGGCAAATGCCCAGAGAACTGAGGAGAGAATGAAGCTCTTGTGTGTATCTGTTTACACACTTATTACACACACACACACACACACACACACATGCACACATTTGCACAGGCAGAGACTAGAGGTCAGTGGAGGTCAAGTCTTAATTACTCTTGACTTTATTTCTTTGAGGCAACCTCTCTCACTGAGCCTGGAGCTTATCAGTTGGCTCTTACCAGTGAGGTCCTGGGATCCACCTTTCTCCATCCACCCAGTGCTAGCATTACAGATATACTTAGCTTTTAAGTGGGTGCTAGAGTCTAAACTCAGTTCCTCACGGTGGAGTGACAAGTGCTTTATTGACTGATCTTTTTTCACAGTCCCAAGAATGAGGCTTTTACAAACCATAACTGAGGATCCTGGAGAAGTTATCCCATTCAGGAAATGGCACACAAGCAAGCAATGGTGGTGCCCACTGACTTGTCCACCATGTTCGCTGATGCCATCGGACAGTTGTTCTTCCCTCTCTGGCCACCATACCTGGCCTCACTCACTCTTGCAGTAGTTCTGCAGAGTAAACACAGATGTGACAACATGTCCTTTTGCTTTCATCTGAAAGAAAGCTCAAACAAGTCCCCTAATGACAATAGAGGGAGGCACACTGAGATTCCTGACCTGGTGTGACAGCCATGTATGTCTATCCCACCTCATTGTATCTCAACCAGTATTTGCAGCATGTACCCCTGCTGCCTAGAAGACACCATGGAACAGCTAGCTATAAGAAGGCTAGAAAGGAAGGACATGCGGCCAAAGGGGGACCTTAGAGGTGTGAGGAGAAGTGGTCCTTCCTCCTCTCCTGGGGAAGCTTCTGCTCAGCATAGACAGCCCTGGGGGATCTGACCCTGCTGCAATCCGGTCCATTTCTAGAAAGGCATCCTGGATGTAACCTAGAGAGACGATAGCAGTACTTCCCCATCCCCAAAGCTCTGCCCTGCTGGAAACTGCAGCTGAGGAGAGAAGACAGAGTCAGTCAGCCAGAGATCTCTCCTTTTCCTCTCTCGGCCCCTCTCCTTCACGCACACACACACCCCTGACCTGCCCCTCATTCGACCCTTTCCTCTTCTGCCACAGGCCCCGTTTGCTTTCCTGTTCCATCTTCCATTTCTCTCTCTCCTCTCACCTTACCATCTCTCTCATGGGTCCCTTTTTAGTGTCATCACCGACCTGTCCCATCACACATAGCTACAAATTAATGTCTCTGGCCTACATATGAGAGAGTCTGAGTCTAGTTTCTCTTATGGGATATAATCATTTCCAGCTCCATCCATTTTCCAGCACACGCTGTATGTGATTCATTTTTCTTTCCCCTGAATAAAATGTCGTTGTGTGTGTGTGTGTGTGTGCATACCATGTTTTCTTTACCTATCCATCTACTGATGGAGATCTAGATTGGTTTTTCTTAGCCATTATGAAGAGTGTATCAGTAAACATGGATATGAGGTGGGACACAGAGTCCTTGGGGTGTGTGCCAGGAGCCTGTCACCTTTTCATAAAGACCTCTGCCTCCATGTCTCCTTGAGCAAGTAGCTAAACCCCACAGGTTTGGGGATGTATGCTGGATAGTTTTATGTCAACTAGACATAAAGGAGAGGAGAGAACCTCAATTAAGAAAATTCTACCATAAGATCACCTGTAGGCAATCCTGCAGAGCAATGGTTCTCAACCTTCCTAATGCTGCAACCCTTTAATACAGTTCCTCACGTGGTGGTGACCCCCAACCATAAAATTATGTCATTGCTACTTTATAACTGTAGTCTTGCTACTGTTATGGATTGTATTTATCTGACATGCGATCCCCGCTAAAGGGGTTGAGACCCTCAGATTGAGAACCACTGCTATAGGGCATTTTCTTAATTAGTTTCTTAATTAGGAGAGGGCCCAGCTTACTGTGGGCAGTGCCATCCCTAGGTTGGTGGTCCTGGGCTCTATAAGACATCAGGCTGAGCAAGCCATGGAGAGCAAGCCAGTAAGCAGCACCCCTCCATGACCTCTGCATCAGCTCCTGCTTCCAGTTTCCTGCCCTATATGAGTTCCAGTCCTGACTTCCCCCAGTGATGGACTGTAATCAGGAAGTATAAGCTAAATAAATTGTTTCCTTCCCGACTTGCTGTTTGGTTACCGTGTTTCATCACAGCAATAAAAACCCTATCTATCTAGGACAGCGTGAGTCTGAAATGTTCTTAGGCCTGCGTGTTCAAATACTCCCTTCACAGCTGACAGTGACAGTTAGGGAAGCTGTGGAATTTCTAGGAGGAAGGGCCTCCCAGGAGGAAGTGGGCCACTTGCGGGGTGGATATTGAGGTTATACTACACTTCCATCTTAATCTCTCTGCTTCCTGGGATACCAAGATGTTGGCAAGCGCTCCTTCTCCATGTTGCTTCTACGAAGCTGTCCGCCATGTCTTCTCGGCCATGACAGACTGTATCCTGTCAATCATGAAAAAAACATTCTTCTTTTGGGGAGTTCTTCTGGACAGCTCTTCAGTCACAGCAAGGAGAAAGTAACTTAAGATGTTACGTGATGGCTTGGTTAAGCATCCCTCAAATGCCTATGTCTTAAGGACTTGGTCCTCAGGTGGCTCTCCTAGAAAGTGATAGAGCCTTGAGGACGTGCAGCCTACTGAGACGTTAGGTCGTTGGGAAGATGATCTTTAAGGGAATACAGGAACCCCAGTCACCCTTCTCCTCACTTCTGCCTCCTAGCTGTATGAGAGGACCAGCTTCCTTGGCCACGAACTCTTGTTGTGATATATTCTGGCAGCCATAGGCCCAGAACAAGGCCAAACGACTGTGCACTGTCATTTCTAAAAGTATCAGCCAAAATCAACCATTTTTTTTCTCATTAAGTTGACTATCCCAGGCATTTTGTCACAGTAACCCAAAACCAGCAGACGGAGTCTGTGTCCCATGTGTGCAAGAGGAGAACCCAGAATTAGATCATTCTTCAGCTCACAGCAAGAAGAGAAAACACAGGCATCGCCGCCCGCTTTGCTGCCCACGTCGGATGCCGTGGAAAGCAAATTAAAGGAAACGGGAAGGAGAGACAGCGTGTATTGAGTTTCTCATTAGCCTCACTGCCTGGTTCTCATTAGTGAGCCTTCTGGGTTATGGACACAAGGGCCGGGGCTTATTTTCATGGCTGAATAGCACACGTGAAATGGAGGCAATTTCTAATCCATACTATATGAGCTTCTCATGCCGCTATCTCACCAAGTGATGGGCAGGACTTGTGGAAAACCCCACTAGAAAAATGGGCTAATCCTTGCGGGAGGGAAAAGATTGCTGCTATGCATAAGCTTTTGCTCTCTGCTTAATTAATCTCTAAAACTTTTGGGCCTTAATGAGAATAATTAGACTTGACAGTACCGAGCTTAATGTACAACTACAGACAAACAAACACCATGTTGAGTTTATAAGCTTCCTGAGGCTTGCTGAAAGACAGGCTAATGTTATTTACAGCAGTCCCCGTGAGGGGCCAGACAAAGGCTAAGGCTAGAAATGGGGCTGTTGCTCCCTGAGAATGATGTCTCTAAGGAACAGGATTCTATAGCCCCTCTTTTGTGGCTTTTCCTCCATTAACAAACCATGGTCTAGACAGGACCTGGCTGGAAATCCCCGTGTTACCACCCCAGCCACACCTCATTTATCACCCACCACCTTGAATGCAAGGCTTGCTCAAACCTCCAGGCCTCTCCTGTTCGTTATGAATTGAGGGAGCCAGAGAGTTACTGCACACTTGCTGCGCTCTGCTCTGTCTGCCGGCTTCTGGAAATACCTCATTTTCCAGGAAAGCATTCATTTGTCAACAGAGGGATAATGTGAAAGCCTTAAAGACAAATCAGGCAGGGGCAGGGCTGGAGGAACCGGTAGCGAGTGGCCTGGGAGAGATGGCAGGTTTGCCTCTGAACAGCTGCTTTGATTTGTGAGCCTCTGCCAGCCTCTACCATCTCTAAGAAAAGGTTTAAGATCTCTCTCTGGGCTTGCCCTCCCCAGATGGGGAGTCTAGAAGCATCTCCCTGGTGCTCTGTGTGTTTGTCTGCATGCGTGGGAGACTTTAGAGTGAAGGATCCAATAACCAGGCAGATTTGGCCAGTTTCTTGTAAGAGACTCATGGGACTGTCTATGTGGACAAGCAAAAGAAATCTCACCAAGCCTTCTGGGGTGACACATAGGTGACGAAGAGCAGAGATGAGAAAAGGGTATGGTGGCACACACTTGTCTTTCATCCTAGCACTTAGGGAGTCAAGGGAAGAGGACCACAGATTTCAGGCGAGTCTAGGCTGCACAGCAGGGCCTGTCTCAGAAGATAAAGAAATAAGTGATGCTGGATATCTTCACTCAGTTCATTGATGTTCACTAATGCCACTGACAAGACATTGGCGAATGTCACCACCGCAACCATCCTTGAGGTTTTAATACGATCCACTTGTGGGGAATGCTTAGAAACAAAAGTCAACAAACATGGGGAATGACAACGTCCTGTGCTTCTGAGGCCCAGTTATGGAGTTGTTTCCACTCGAAGTAGCTGAAAGGGCAGAGCTTCAACAATTGATTTGAAAGCTAGTATATTACCCTGTTAAAAACATAAATCAACACACACACACACACACTCATATACATACACATGCAAATTCACACACATAGACAGAAACATACACACACACTTACATACACAGACACACAGGGGCACTGTTACACACATTCTCTCTCTCTCTCTCTCTCTCTCTCTCTCTCTCTCTCTCTCTCTCTCTCTTTCTCTCTCTCTCTCTCACACACACACACATATACACACAGACACATGCATAGACACATATACCATATACGTACATACATATACACTCACACACAGGCACACAGACTCACACACACAGACATACACACACTCAGACACAGAGACATACACATTCACACACCAACATACACATAGACACACACACACAGACAGAAACATACACACTCTCACATGCATACACACACATAGCCACACACATACATACACACAAAGACACACACACTCTTACACAAATACTCAACACATACATACATCCACATAGAAACACACATACTCTCACACACATACACAGACTGACACACAGAGGCACTTTCACAGACATCCTCTCTCTCTCTCTCTCTCTCTCTCTCTCTCTCTCTCTCTCTCCCTCCTCTCTCCTCTCTCCTCTCTCTCACGCACATACACACACCCCATTTGAGAACAGGACTTTTAACCCTGTAAATGATGCGAGGCTCGAGAGCTTCGTTTTTCATTTTCAATCAAGGATCTGAAACAGACTTCAAAGGGCACTCACGCTGACAGTTTTATTTCCTCTGTGAGGAAGAGGAAAGATGAATGAGCTCAAAGCCAGATCATTCTCAAAATAATTGCAGCCCTGACATATCTAAATGAGTTTGTAAAAGAAAATACAGTAGCAATTGATCTTATTAATTAGAGATGGACCAGGATTGTAACAATCACTTATCCACTGATTGCATATAGCTATCAAAACAAAACAAAACAAAACAAAAAGATAATAAAATAAAAATGAACCATTTCCTCCTGGGGAGGGGGCACACACTGTTTTTTATTCCCTAAGATAGAAAGTCAGTAGTGAAAAAAATCCTAGTTGTCCCCTTTTGTTTCAGGCCAGCTTCCTGTCACCTGCAGAGCTTCGAGTGCACATGGATTATAGATCACAATCAACTGAACACAGAACTGGACAGCCCTTGGAACGTGCTACAGCGAACGGGAGCCTTGTGGCTTTTTAAGCCAGGCATGCCGCTTACCTGTGAGGAGTGGAGGCAGCCTGGCTATAAATGGCGTTCTGGGCCTGTTCTCCTCCTAATCCTGTTTTCACTAACAACCACTTAGCCTGTGACTCGGGCTCCCATAGAACAGCTAGAGAAACATTGCTGAGTGGTGGACACCTGGAAGCAGTGACCTCAGTCAGGACACAGGCCTGTGCCATACGAGGAGGAGCTTCGGTTGGTTTGTTCAAAGGTTAATGTTGTAGAAGAGAAAGAAGGGAGGGGAGGGGGCAAAGGAGACAGGGAGGAGATGGAAATGATTTTCTGGAAAGGACTCCTTCTATAACCACAGTGGGGTGTGTGTGTGTGTGTGTGTGTGTGTGTATTTGTGTGTGTGTGTTGCCTTTTGTGTGCACACACATGTGTGTGTGTTTCCCCTTGAGTGTAGGGTGTGGGGTGGAGACGTCTGGACAGAAGACTTAAAATGGGAAGTCAAGTCATCTGTTACCACAGTTGTAAGGCATGTGGGGCCTGAAACTCAGCCTTAGGTTTGTCCCTATCAGGGACCTGTGCTTGCCCCTGCAGAGGCAAACTTTGCAAGCTCATTCTAAGGGCAAAGCAAGATCAGTGCAGAGTAGAAGAAGCAGCACTGGTATAGTGTGTGATATAGCACTGACAGCGGGCCTGGTATAGTGTTTGTGTGTGTGTGTGTGTGTGAGAGAGAGAGTGAGAGAGAGAGAGAGAGAGAGAGACAGACAGACAGACAGATGCTTATGTATAGCCACATGTGTATATGGAGTCACAACCTTTTCTTTTCTTTTTTTTTTTTTTTAACCCTACTTTGCCTCACACTGAATCTTGGCTCATCTGGCTGGCCTGTGAGTTCTAACGATGCCCTTGTCTCTACACCCAGCTCTGGGGTTCAAGTGCTACCGCGCCAGGCTTTCACATGCTGCTGGGGATCCGAACTCCAGTCCCTGTGCTTGCTATGAGGGCAGTTTCCCTAAAGAGCATCTTCTCACCCTCTAAGTGTGATATTAAAAGTGGCTTGAGCCAACCTTTGTCTTTCAGCTTGTCTAGAGTACACCAGCTCTAGCCAGCTGGCTCTCCACGAGTGTCACTGTCACCCAAACAATGTAAAAATAGATAGGTATATTTTCTGATGCAAAGCACAGTCTAAGATTTCTATGACTGTCAGTTTATTTTAGCAACGAGATTACATTTATTATGAAATTTTGGAGTAACATTGAGGCATAGGCTTTGGGGTGTTGGAACACCAAAGCCCATCTCCTCTGTCTCTTAGCTACTGTGCTAGGCTTTTTACTGGGGTATGAAGATGTCACCTGGTGGAGGGACACCAGTTCTGACCTTCAGATTAAGTAGGATGACAATACACTTGCAGGAGTTGATGTTCAGATGCCCGGCACAGGCCATGGAAAGATCCAGGCCCTGAGAGCAAGGCTCCAATTCTGCCCCAGTCAGGGAAAGACCGAGAACCCTCCCAACAGATCAGAACCCGGAGTCTCTTAAAATGGAAATGAACATTTTCAAAAGGCCTTTCTCAAGGGAAAAGTATGCAGTAAATCAGAGCCTTTGAAAGACAACTGGGGCCTGTGCTGGTTTTCGAATAACTCGCCATTTAATAAATGTTCTATTTTTGTCCCCTTAGGGAAATATACAACTCCACTTGAAGCCTGTGGGCCAAAATAATGTACACCACCCCATCTCACTTTCATAAGTTTTGTGATGGCAACAAATGACCTGGAAGCTTCCCTTTTTTGGGAAGCGGTGTGAAGAGATAGGGCCATTTAAAAAGAGGGAGATGATTTCTATGCACACCTGTCTCTGGTCGTGAGCCTTTAGTTAGTTGTGATTATTGCTGTTGTTGCTTAAATGGTGCTGCGCTATGTAGGCCAGGCTGGCCCCAGGGTCTCCTGAGCCTCCTGCCGTGGCCTCCTGAATCCTGAGATTCACAATTATGTGCCAACAAACCCAGCTTATGAATGGCATTTTAATTAGCTGTTCTTCAATTTTCCTTTGTCCGAACTTTATAGAAGTCATGCAAAGTGTGACATAATCACTGTGTGTGCATTCTGATGTGTGCATTAAGGACTTGAAGCTGGAGACTGCGTGTCCTGGCTCCTCTTCTGTGTTGGTAAAATGACTCCATATGTACTTGAGTTAAGTTGATGGGCATTTTCCACATTCTAATCCTCATGGCCTTGGGGACACCACTTGTACACACCATACTTTCACAGTGTTGCTTTGATGACTGTGACATCGCCCCTGTTTTTGTCTTCCTTTCCTCTGGTGCACAGTAGACCCGAAAAGGCAATAGCTGGATGCTTGAAGTGGGACAGGCATATGTTCCACTTCATGAATGGGCATGGCAAAATTCTGGGGGGTGGATATTATGCCATCAGCTAGCTAGCACCATCTCTTCTGCTGAGTCTCAACGGACATCCCCACAGCGTTCAGATGGGAGCCCATCTTAACTCAGCTTCAAGGGCCGACCGGATGCAGGAGCTGAGGGCCAGTTCAAACACCACATGGACTTTGGGATAGCGTGTTTTCTTTGAGTGCAAGCCAGCCAAGACTGTGGCCTCAGATAATTCTTCTGCTGGTGTGGAATAGCGAGTGCCACTGGATGATGATTCATGAGGAGACATTGCCAAGCTTTTGCCTGGGATTGAATGGGGGAAAAAAAAAAAGGATTCCAGACGTGCGCACGGAAGCCACATAGAGCGAAAGTTCTATCTTTAGCTTGGGAATCTACATTCATTACTTCTCTCACTTGGCTGGCACGTGGCTGAGGCTCTAGCTCTGAGATGTTTGACTATGCATCAGGGTCTGGTACATAATTTTAGCTAATACTTGTTTTATGATCTTCAGTTAATAAAGTGCTTTGCCTATACCTTCTAGCTGCATATTCACTATGAGTGCACATGCCAACATTAACCGACAGGAAAGTGATATCTTTGCAAGGGGCACATGGGCCACGCATACATGAGCCACTGAACTCGGGCCCTCTAGGTGATGTTATAGGGAGTTGCCTTCCCACAGCCGTCCTCTGATACCAACTGGTTATTCTACAAGTCCAGGCTGATGCCAGTGAACTAGAGCCAGTTTCCATCCCACAAGTTCAGCAGCCACATCCCAAATAACACCTTTGTCTGAAATGATGACAGTTTTGGAGGATTCCCTCCAACTCTCAGCAACTCAACTAGTCATGAGACTAGTTGACTAGGTGACTCCTGTAACCTGAGAAAGAGCTATTCTTACTGTTCCTCTTTCTATCTATCTATCTATCTATCTATCTATCTATCTATCTATCTATCATCTATCTATCTATCTATCTATCATCTAACTATCTATCTATCTATCTATCATCTATCTATCATCTATCTATCATCTATCATCCATCTATCTATCTATCTATCTATCTATCTATCTATCTATCTATCTATCTATCTATCTATCATCTATCTATCATCTATCATCCATCTATCTATCTATCTACTATCTATCTATCTATCTATCTATCTATCTATCTATCTATCTATCTATCTATCTATGTGCACGTGTATGTGTGCATGTGTCATGGCACACACATGGAGGTTCCAGACACCAAGTCAGTCCCAGTCCTCTCCTTCCTACTATGTCTCTCCTGGGGATCGAACTTGGGTCTTGGGGCAGAATTGCAAGCACTTTCACCCACAGAGCCATCTCTCCTGCCCTCTTGCTGTTATTACTTACTTACAGAGCATGCAAATGCTAACCCAGATGAAGAGTTTCATAAGGTGAGGTCTGGGACTGGCGGCTTGGTGTCCAGCTCTTCACGGACTCCATGAATGTTTTCCAGCACAAGGCTATGTGCCACAGCTGGGAACCTGCCTGAGCCTCCATGTGCTGGGAATTTGTATCGAGGTTTCATTATATAGGCATAATTGATTTAATCACAGGCGATTAGAATTGCATTCAATCTCCAGTCTCTCTCCCCTCTCAGGACATTGAGAGGTGGGGCTGAAATTCCAAACTCCTAAACCTGTGGGGGATCTGGGGGTGGGGGGACTGGGATTACCTGATGCTGTCTGAGAGCTCTGTATAATGAGTCATTTCATTAGCATATGCCCAGCTATGATAGAAAGGGGCCCTTGTTATAAACAACAAAAGAATTAGACATGTGTCACTTTGAAAGATCCAAGAGTTTTTGAAGCTCTGTTCTAGGAACTGGGGATAAAGAACAGAAATATTCTTTGTTATATTACAATTCCCTGTAGTAGGTAGACTGTATGCGCAGCCAATGTCTTTCTCCTTTGTAAATACAAGCTGCTCTGTCAAGAGGTGGCTCTCTCCCTCATCTCTTAAATATGACTCTTTTTTTTTTTTTTAATGCCTATGTCCAAATCTGAAAATAGATAGGGGCAGCCAAGTTTTGGGGCTGTTCAAGTTAGGTGTTTATATGCCCAGGAATTACATTAAGCAAGACAGTAAAGATAGAGAAACCATCTTGGATGCTTCAAGTCCTGACAGTGCCCACTGGAAATGGCTGTCCCCTTTCTTGTAGTTGAAGAGTCTCCCGGCTGAGCCAAACACTTCATGGCATCACAACAAGCAATAAACTGTGCAGAGCAGTTTCTTACATGCTGCAGATAGCTCTCTGAGAATTTTGTATTGGGTGATAAGACCTCACAAAAATAATCTCAGATACATCTCAGGTATGCAGAATTCTATTATATACAGAAGAATGTTAAGGTTAAACCAGTATTTATAAAAGGAACCAAAAGGCACATGTCCTGTCTTGAGAACTGCAACATTGGACCTGACTCACTTGGACAGTGGTTCCTCAGCATTTCCTCTGTATGTCTTCCTGTCACAGGCTCTGAGCCCTCTGCCTTGCTTCTTTTGTGAGTCTAATACAGAGACTGCCAAATAGGGAAACTCTTTTATAGGGTAGAGAGATGGCTTAGCGGTTATGAGCACAAACTGCTCTATTCTGGTCACCTGTGTATGTTTCCTTTGGTTCCCAACACGCTCATCAAGAAGCTCACAACCGTCTGTAACTCTGACATCTCTGGCCCACTGGTCACCAACACACCCATACACACACATAGACACACAGACACACACAGACACACACAGACACACACACAGAGACACACACACTGACACACACACACACACAGACACACACACACAGACACATACAGACACACACACACATACAGACACACACACAGACACACACACACAGACACACACACACAGACACACACACAGACACACACACACTAAAATAAACCCCCTTTAAAAGAAAGAAACTTCCTCCTAACATTTAGGTCAGGATTTACATATGAAAGCAGATCTTGGTACCAATTGTAGTCACGCTTTCAATGCCTATGTTATTTAGGACAAAATACAGTTTATGCCTAAAGACCCAAAGGTGTACTAGTATTTATCAAAAAAACTTTTAAGCCAAAAAAAATTTTTTTAAATGAAGATATTTGCACTCTCAAATTCAAGACGTGAGAAGTTGGCCAACAGGGCAGATCAGCAGACGTCATTTCTCGGGGATCCAGGCTGCCTTCTTTAGCACTCTGCTGGATTCCATGTCTCTGGAAGATGGGAAAGGCCCCGAGAGGAGCTCTTGTGTAATATTTTCCACCAAGTCTGGAAGCAATCTACAACACTTCCATTTTCCGTGGAGAACGCAGCCATGCTGCCACACCTGGAAGTCACTGACTGGGTAGCCCGTGTGCCTGTCTGTGGTCATTTTATTATTATGGAAGCTTACACACGCAGCTTCCAAATCACTAAAGGAAAACAAAGAACGAGGTTGGTAGATAATTAAAAATACGTGCCACGAACGTGTGGCAGTTCCCTAAATCACAAAGGCAACTTAGGAAAATTGTCATTGCAAGATACAACTGACCAAGAGCTGAGACATTGTAACAACTGGGTTAGCTGTCAACGCATCTGTTTGGTGCATGCTTTGGCTTAGAAGCCTGTGAAGTTGTCAATCATACTTTGGAGACCTTCCCTTTTCGTGGTGTCGGTCTTCCATTAGAAATGGAGGCTAAGAGTGGAAAGAAAGATCCCAAAGAGATGTGGTATAACTGGTTCACGGCTGGTCACAGCAGTGACTTTGAAAGGACTCCTTACCATAAGTGTGGGGAGCCATTTCCTCGTGGGGAGCCACTTCCCAGCAGCCCTGCCTCACCCAGGCATCCTCACCAGCTAACTTTCGAGGGAAAGATTCACATTCCTCTTGTTGTTTTGTGTATCTCATGAATTGACACACATCAAATGGACACCTTGGATTCAGCGGCGTACACTTAAACGTTTAAGGAGTGTTTAAGGGCTCCGTTTCACTCAGCAGACAGCACGCACATCAGTTTTTGAGGAAGCTCCAAGATGCAGCCAGGGCTTTATTTATCAGCACATTTGCATGTGGTGATGGATTCTTGAGCCAGCCAAACTCATCTAAAAGCAAACTCATTTAGTGCAAAATAGCTTTAAATGTGACTGCTTTCAAATGGACCACCCTGTTTAAATGATCCTCAGGATATAATTAGAAGAAACTGGAGTTTCCTGAATGAGAGAGAGAGAGAGAGAGAACTCCAGACTTGTGTGATGGTCTGTGCACCATTTGCCTTTGAAACATCTTGCTGCCCCATGAACAAACTAAAATTCTGTCATCTTTGGTCACCTATTAGTAACCAAGGTAATGTTATTTGAGAATTATTCATATAAATGATCACTATCCAAATAGGACCTAGTAACATTCGATGATTGTCAAACAGCTTATCCTCAACAGAGTGAAGAACTTCAGGTCAGACAGAGCTATCTCAGCCAGAGGAAACCTGATACAACCATGCTTGGTGTCAGCCATTAGAAATTAAAGCCTGACAGCCGGGCGTGGTGGCGCACGCCTTTAATCCCAGCACTCGGGAGGCAGAGGCAGGCGGATTTCTGAGTTCGAGGCCATCCTGGTCTACAAAGTGAGTGCCAGGACAGCCAGGGCTACACAGAGAAACCCTGTCTCGAAAAACCAAAAAAAAAAAAAAAAAAAAAAAAAAAAGAAATTAAAGCCTGCTAAACTTTCAGGACATGCTCGCACACTCCTGGGTAGCGCCAAGTATTCAAGATTTGAGCCAGTTCAGCAAGTAGCGTCAGCAGACCAGCATCTCCTAGGCAATGAAAGTAGTTACCATGGAAACCCCAGAGCTGCACCCATCAAACCCATCAACAGCATTACAATTTTGACAGTTCAGAAAGTGACTATTTTGGAATTTCAATTAGAGTAGAAATACACACATCTAGATGAACAAAGTGCTTTAAAAGTCTATAGGAAATTAGTTACATACATGTTTTTCTCTTTAATCAGAAGGCAGCTCCTTAAATATATTCTGTATGTGGAAATGGGCTTCAGGAGCAATGTGGAAAGCACCCAGTAAAGAGAAAAAAAATGCTAAAGTAAATTTATCCTCGTTCTTTCCCTGGAAAAGAAATAGGCACACAGAATAACTAAGTCGTGAAAATGACCAGCAAATTTTTAACAGAGTAGCCACAAAATGCCCTGCTTACTAAGTCAGAGCGGTGCCTATTACTAAGGTTTTGTTCTTTTTTTAGGATTTTGTATTTGCTCGTTCTGCATGGTGATGCTGTTCTGGATGAACCACACTTCTTGTGACTCTGCTTCGGAGTCCAAGCTCTTCTGTCCGTTCCATGGTAACGGAGAAGAGGATGCCTGAAGATGCAGAAGAGTTGCAGACTGTGGGTTCCAAATCTTCGTCAGAACCTAGGCACCCTGTGCCCGGGTCACCCTAGACCGCAGACAGCTTAAGAGAAAGCAGTGACACCAGCCAATCCTTCAACAGAAACTCAAGCCCTGTTAAGAGAGCACAGGAGGGTTGGGGCGATGGCTCACCGGTATGAATGTTTGATGCTCAAGCATGAGGACCCAAGTTCAAATCTCTAGTAGCCACCCACATCAAAAGCTATGCATGGGTATGCACAAGCATATATACCACAGGGATCTGTCACAATGAGACAGGAGGATTGCTGAAGCTTGTAATCCACCAGGCTAGCTCCAAGTTCAGTGAGAGATCCTGACTCAAAGAAATAAAGTGGGGATTTAGACAACAGATGACTTCCTTTGGCCTTGCTTGCACAGCCATTTGCACACATATTTACACATACATCACTGTGCTTTCAGGCTAGTTTTATGTCAACTTAACACAGCTAAAGTCATCTGAGAGGAGGGAAACTTAATTAAGAAAATGTCTTCATGAGATCAGGCTACAGGCAAGTCCATAGGACATTTTCTTAATTAGGGATTGATGTGGGAGGGCCTAGCCCATGGTGGGTGATTTCATCCCTGGGCTGGTGGTCCAGGGTTTTATAAGAAAGCAGGATGAGCAAGCCATGAAGAACAAGCCAGTAAGCAGCATCCCTCCATGGCCTCTGCGTCAGCTCCTGTCTCCTGGTTCCTGCTCTGTTTGAGTTCCTGTTCTGACTTCCTTCGATGATGAAAGATGATACAAAAATGTAAGTCCTTTGCTTCCCAATTTGCTTTTGCCAAGGTAAACAAACTTTCTGGCCTAAAAGAGCCATGAAAGCAAAGAGGCATTTCACTGGGGACCAGAACAAAGAATCGAAATTAAACCTTGCCAACTAAACCCAAAGCAGAGGATTCAAATACCCCACCTGACCACACACAAACATACGCACAAAGTCCTGCCCTAAAGATATCTTGAAGAGACAGTTGAAAGCCATCTGATTTGGTATTCTAACTCTTCCCAGGGTTTAGCCTGGGACTGTCATATAGAAAGTACTGGGTACAGAGTTAATGGAGCTATTGCTAAACAAGTGAACCAATCTGCTCACAGGTAGATACATAACTGGATGCAAACATGAGGAGTAACAGAATATTGAAGAACACGTGAGCCAGGCTTCTAATGCCAGGGACTGACCCAGACTGCTAGAATGTTTTCCTATGAGTGAAGGGTTCTTGGAGCTCAGGGCTGGGGGCTACAGGTATTCAGTAGCTACCCAGGAAGTATTTGCTGGCACTAGATCTTGTCCTCTAGAAGAGCGCAGTACCCAATCTGAACAGCTAAGATGTCACTCCAACCCAGGACGTGTGCTCTTTTGACTGACACTGTTGCATTGAGAGTTTACATTTCCTCTAGAGACAACTGTTAAACCTCATTCTTTAGAATTGTTTTAATGTTGTTCTGCCTTGGACAGTGAGCAGGCCCCCTGTACTGTCAGGGGCTTAGAAATAAGTATCAGCCTACTCAAGGAAGATGGGTACTTGAAGAAATATTTAACAGGAAGTCTTCAGTCTTCACCCAATTTAGCCTTGCTGCTTGGCCTCAGAGACCACATTAGAAACATTCGTGGGAAGCCCCATAACACATACATGCACAGAAAGCACTCCATCAGGAGAAGGCACGATCAAGCGAACTTATATGAAACAGAAGCAAGTTGTTTCCTGGGCCTGGGCTAATTGATTTCATCAAGGTTCATAGTCCACCTCCAGCTGCTATGTGCAATAGTTTTATTTCTCCATGGGGGAGCTCTGACGTCAGTAGAAAACATTAGGAGGCTTTTGCAGTTTTCCCAAAGCAATTAGTGGATGAAGAAAGCATGGACTGAGGCACACCCACTACCACCTTCTGCCAGTGCCTACAAGGAGACTGATCAGTTTCATAGCCTTCTGTATCTACTCTCCCGTTCTTGACCAAAATCTACTGCCTTTTGGTTTAAAGGGGAAAAGACTGACTTACTTTTTAAGAGCAGGTTGGAGTTCACAACAAAACTGAGCAGAAGGTTCAAAGAGGCTCCTGAACTCTGGGCTTCTATATACCCATAGCTACCACCTTTATTGACATCCCCCATTGGAATGGCACATTTGTTTCAACTTCTGAGCCTGAGAGTCCACATACCATGTCACCCCGTGTCCACAGTTTAGAGTTCCCTCTTGGCGTTACATATTCTATAGATTAGGAAGAAAAGGTGTAATCTCCATGAATGTGATACTGAGTGGATTCACTGTCCTAAAAATCCTGTGTTCTGCCAACTTCTCCTTCTTTCCCTGCTAAGCTGTGGCCACCAGAGACTGTTCTACTGTCTTCGTGGTTGTGCTATTTGTTTAGGGTGTCATATAGTTAAAATCACACAGCATGTATGTACCATTTTCAGGTTGGCTTCTTTCACTTCTGAATATGCATTTAAATGTCCTAGTCATTTTATGACTTGATCACTTATTTCTCTTGGTCCCTTTTTTCCTCCCCTATGCTCTGTGTGTGTGTATGAATGTAAGTGTGTATGCAGTGTGTATGTAGTGTGTATGTATGTGTTTATATATGTGTGTGTATGGATACATGTGTGTGTGGTTGCATGTGTATGTGCATGTATACATGTGTATGTGTGTGAGTGTGTGTTTTGTGTGGGTATATGCTTGTGTGTGTATGTATGTGGTGTGTGTGTATGTGTGTACATGAACATAAACATAAGTGAGGCCACAAGCTGAGGTCAGGTCTCTTCATCACCTTCTCCCTGGCCCTGGAACTCATTGACTCAGCGTGCCTGGTTGACCAGCAACCCCAAGGGCCTTCTTATCCCTACATCCCCACCAGCTGGGGCTCTAGGCATGTCCTCCTGCATCTGTACTTTTTAGGTGCTAGGAATCTAAACTCAGACCCTCATGCTTGCCACACAAAACATTTTCCCAACGGAGCTGTCTTCCCAGTCTGAAAGCTCATTTCCTTTGTGTGCTGAATACTATTCTGTTGTCTAAATACAATACGGCTTACATATCCATTCATTTAATGGTGCCATTTAAATATGATGTGCTGAAAGTTTAATCTCTTGGTAGAATGGAATGAAGACGAGTGTGGAAGCACACTGATGAGATCGCTCTTTGTGCTGCCGTGACATTGGGTTATCAGACTCCACAGCGAGTCCTCGAACCTGAGACCTAGTTTCAATCTTCAGTCTCCGAGGATGTATCCTGAGTTGTTCTGAGACATCCTTGAGACATCCCTATTCTTATACTGGGAAGTTACTGGGTTTTCTATCTCTCCATGCCACCGCTAAATGGCACAACTCCAGCTTCTGATGATGTGCGCCAATCTAATGGATGCCTGTATTACACATACATTCTGTTGCCTCTCTTCGTCTGAAGACCCATGATGAACACATCGATGTAAGCCATGCCTCCTTGGCTTGTTTCTTGTGCTTTCGAGTCTGAATACTCCTTGTGTTGATTAGGAGAACCTGAGGTAACTTTGACTTAACTTCTATTTGTGTATGAGTCTGTGGTGGGATTTGGGCAGCACTGCAGTGAGAACTTCTCATGGAAGCAAGTGAGCCACCTCTTCCACACTCTTCCTGTATGGAGTATGGGGGTTAGTGTGTGAGAAATAGTTGTCTGTAATATGGGGAACTGAACATTCTGAGACTTCCCAGAATGAGTTAAATTCCCTTCTAAGGCTGACCATCATTCCGCAGTACAGTTTTTCTAAGATTGTGTGTGTGTGTGTGTGTGTGTGCACATGCACGAGCGTATACTAAATATGTAGAGATCGGCCCACCCCAAGGCAGGGTATGGACTTTGTCTCTGAAGGAACCAAGGCCCCAGAAGGACAAGGTTTGCAACCTGTTCCTTGGCATGTTGTATCTGGCCTCCAGTGGTCTGGGCTTGCCTTCTCCAGGGTAATTAAGGGGAGAGAGGAAATCACACAGTGTAATGCAGCCGTGAGTGCTTGAGTACACGTCAATCATCGAGACTGGCATCTGCACGGAGTGGAGGGGACCTGGGGTTTGCATTACATACAACACCCCGTGAGATCATTAGGGCTACTTCAAGCACATGGCTTTTAGGGTAGCCCTGAGCCCCTCCCATCTATACAAGTAAATGCAGTTAGAGTCAACTGGGAGCAAATTAGGGAGGCAAAAATAAAGCACACTTACTAAAAACCAGCGAGAAACTCTACTGTCTACGATTAGAAAAATTAGAGACCATTTAACAACTCGAGACCATTTTGTGTTGGAAATAAAAGAGGTCTTGAATGGAGAGCGCCAGGCCAGCTTTGAGGGCTGACATCCAGGTGAGATCAAATATGGTTGGAAGGGCTGGGCCCAGACTAATCCAGGTTTACCTAAGTCCTTATTAGCCGACAAACCAAGATTGCGTGGTGAACCAGATGTGTGAAAGTTGGCTAAGCACCAACTTTACAAATTCATCCTGTTTCCTCCTGTAATTTTCCATGTCAAAGGAAAAACAGCATAGACAAACCACCCTTCAAAAAAAAAGTCTATGTCAAAAAAAAGTTTTATGTCAAAGTCAGCTCTAGAAAATGTATAATCCTAAGAAAATATCCATAGTGAAGTTCTGCCAACATTTTTCCCCTTATGTATTTTTTTCTTAAGTCCCCTTAGACCTCATGGTCATACCTCATATATTAAGATTCTAATTTGTTTAACATCTAGGTGCTGAACATAAAAGGTACCACTAAACACTGATGAATGGGGCAGCTACCGAGGAGCGATAAATGGGAATGGGGGCCGTACAAAGGAGAGAGGAGAGCACACACATGATTTTCATTTCCTAATAGGCACCCTGCCTGGAAACCTGCATCAGGACCTGAAATATGGATGGATTGTTCCAAAGACTGTGAATATTCCAAATGTCATCCTAAATTAGTAAGTGTCTTTAAATCTTCACTCTTTCCCCACATTTTAGAAATGTTTATTGCACATCATAAATCTTATTCATATCCACATAAATTGAGTCCCCCAGCCACGAGGGAGACGCCTTCCTCTACTCGAAGATCTAAGGTTTTGACATCAAATATTGTGATTGGAACAAAAGAAGACTCTTGCAGAGGAAACTCATTTGAGGGGTAATACTCTTTCTACCTCCTGTTGGTATGAAAAAAAATTTAATATCTCTGAAATTTTTGTTTAGTGAATTTGAGGGAGGGTGATATAAATTGTCAAGTTCCCCAGTGAATGCTTTCATAAGTCATCTTTACTGCTACATCTGAATTCTGATTGTGTGAAGCAGCAAGTGCAGTCATGGGGATAACTCCAGTGGAACAGAATCAAAGTTTGTTAATATAGTATAAAAAAGCAATTTATAAAGGTCAGGAATGATCAACGCTGGGTGTTCATGTATGTCAGAACATCAACAAAATCAGCAAGATGAGAAGGGAATCAAGGAGTCGTGTTTAGAACACGGGACTGGCTCTTCCAAGATACCTGAGTATCAAACACTAACTCAGAGACTGACCCATGGTGGACAGACTTTTATTTCTCCCAATACAGACATTTTAAAATGCATTTAAACCTTATTTTCCGCACCTCTAAAGGGTAGAGATTCTTTATCTCAGCTTCGAAAGTCTGAGCATGGGATCTTTAGGAAGTGTTCATTTGGTTTTCCTGACTCGAGTTTGCAGTGGAATGTTTGTAGATGGCTCTTTGGAATTGCTGTGCACAGGGGAACCCTGCTTGTAATGCAAACACTATACGCAATGTTTTAGGAAGACAACCCCCAGCCCTGTGCCTGGCTGTCTAAGCTTTCACCCAAGCCCATTGCTTAGGTCCCTGGCCAGAGAGGAATACACAGGCCTTGAGTTGGGTACAGTGATCCTTTAGCTCTTGTTCTGCCAAGACTGTCATGGGTCCCCATGGCAGAGAAGGTTGTAGGCAAGAAACCTAGAACTAAACCAGGTTCAAGGTCTTCCTCCGGAGTCTGGAAAGTCATTTTTCAGCATTCCAGTTTTGGCTGGAGAGACAACTGACCTTACAAATGCTCCCCCACCAGTGCCTAATCCCCAGGCTGGAGAGACAGCGGGACAGTGAAGAAAACATATTTCTTTTTTATTTTTCTTGTAAGGCTAGACCTCATACTGCAGCCAAGAACTCACTTTGTGACCCAGGCTGACCTTGAACTTACAGAAACTTTCCTACCTTAGCTTCTCAAGTGCTGGGATAAAACAGATTATCTACACTACAGCTACCAGAAAGCTTTTTTTTTCCTTTTTTTTTTTTTTTGAAAATCTAGCTTTGCTCCTCCAGCCCTGGAGATTCCACCATAATGCTGTGAGACAGTCTTGGGGACACTGCTCTCTAACACAACTGTCGGGATGATGCTGAGATCATGGTAGTGAAAGAAAATAAAACTTGAGACCTGTGATTCATGTAATTTATGTCAAATAGCCCAAAGAGTTGTTTGTGAGCTTTGAAACCTGGGGCTGAGAACATAGCAGAACAGGCCAGGACATGCCCGGGCAGGCCTGTCCTTAAGACATTCCTGAGGCTGCTTGGCCATAAAGATAAAGAGAATGACATGTCCTGGACTGGCCCAGCGCCTCCCTATCTCCCGCCCTTCTGACCTAAGTTAAATGTTATCTGCATGTACAGTCTGCTGATGTTTAAATGAACCAGTCATGCAAAACCGTGCCAATTCCTCCCCCAGCTCCAGACCCTTTTCTATAAAAACCCCTAGCTTCCAAGCCTCATAGTCAAATCCACTGTCTCCTGCGTGAGATACATTTTGACCCGGAGCTCCACCATTAAACTACCTCGTGTATTAATGTAAAGACGGTTTGTTTGTTCATGATTCTTGGGTGCACGCCGAATCGGGAGTTGAGTGGGGGTTTCCCCACTAGGCTCTTTCATTAGTAGAGTGCATAGATTCCCAGGCTTCCTCCTTCAGTGAGCATCTGTTACCCTGTGGCTTCTAGTGCTTTAACACATACAAATTGCTTCTCTTCTTGGACAATTGTCTTCTCTGATCACACACACACACACACACACACACAGAGGGGGAGGAGAGAGAGGGAGAGGGAGAGGGAGAGGGAGAGGGAGAGGGAGAGGGAGAGGGAGAGGGAGAGGGAGAGGGGAGAGACATACAAGCACACACACATACACCTAACTTAGGAAAACGTTAGGAAACTAACTTATGCTTGTTTCTGCAGTATCTACAGTGTCTCAGGTAAAGCCTGAAGCACAGTTGAGGTTAATCAAAGAAACCTGTACACACTGTAGAACTGTAAATGAGTCCTTCCCACTTCTAAAAGTCTGCATTCCCCTCATCTCCACTAATAGCATTAAGATGAAGAGTAACCCTAAATACAAAGGCCTTGATCTCATGCATTTTGGAGAAGTGGTGCTCAAGGACGTTACTCTATGCCAGATCGTCCTATTTCAAGGAAAGTGCGTGGCCGTCACGAAGGGCTGGTCCTTTAATAACTCTTCTTATGGTGGCTAGTTGAGAGCAAGGAGTCTTTGGGGGCTTTTTTCCCTACAGTCCATTGATGAAACAGTTAATAAAGGAACTCCATGCAAGGTTCTAAGTGCACATTAAGATCTTCCCTTTAGAAATGTATTTTATAGCTGGTGTTGCCAACTGTCATTAAGTGAGCACACAACCTACAAAAAGAAAATGAAAGTAGTAAAAATGCCAGTCCAAAAAAAAAATAGATAAATAAATAAAAGCCCAAATGTTCATCGCTGGAAAATTAAGAAACTTCAAGCATTTCCTGAGCATTTAACGAACACATCGGCAAAAAACTGAACAGTACTTTCACTTACTGTGAGCCTAAGCTGGGGTTACTCTAAACCAGTATCAACTACTACCTGCCAGAGGCTGGTGGAAAGCTACGTCAGCACAGGAAATGGATGAAGAGATATAAAAAAAAACTATGAGTGAGGAGACCAACAAGGATGGATGCACACAGCTAGCATTCTAGATAAATGATAGACAGCATAGCCTGAACACCGGGGCTCGCGGCTCTGTAGATCCTTGATCCGCCTTTCACAAATCTGCCCAGCACTAATGACTAGAATGCATTTTTAATAAATTAATTTGGAATAGATGGTGCTCTGGAGGGAAGTTGGGACTTGACTCCACATCATTAATAGTTAAAATGGAAGCATCAATTTAGGAACACATCTGCAGCTGCTGTAATGCAGAGTCCGACCTGTGTGACCCACCTCCCCTCCCTGGCAGATGACCTTAATGCTGCCATAGATTTGCCCAATCCTTTACAGCCATTCGGTGGGCTTGCACAAGCATCCTTGTTTTTGAAAAATGACTCATTGTGCTTGGATGATATATTTTAAGCTGTCTGTTCTACAGTCATTGGCAAGCATTATCCTCGCCATGAGCCACCCTTGTGTGCTCTCTATCTTGGTCCAAAAAGACACCTAGTTGGAGTCAGGGCTGAGTACTACTATCTCTGGCAATGCATTAGAAAAAAAATGGTCTAATTGGGACAAAGATGATCAGGGGCTGTGTGCTTGCATTATCCACCTGACCTAGAAAGAACAAAGTCTGTGTCAATGCCTGGAGGTTAATCCTTGCAATCCCAAATGCTCAAATATGATGCCCACACGACCTTCAGTGCCTTTTCTAGGTCACTAGTACCCAAGTGCAGAGGACCTCCCTATGAGGGGCAGTCAAAGACACAGTGTGGAGCAGAAAATGCTCTCTTATGATTTTTCCTGCATGGGACACATGACTGAGCTCTGTCTCCTGAGATCTAATTCCCCATGACTGAAAGAACTCAAGTGGGCAGAAGAGTGGGGAGAGCTGCCTTGATTAATATCAAACATGATACAGCTACTAGAACACTTGGCACTTGGTGGGTACCCAGTACCTGTGTGTGTATGGGGGGGGCATGTTTGTATGGATGTACATGCATGTGCAAGCACATATAAATGTGTATATGTGCATGAGTGAAAAAACCAAGGGTCCTTTTCCTTCTCTTCTCTTCTCTTCTCTTCTCTTCTCTTCTCTTCTCTTCTCTTCTCTTCTCTTCTCTTCTCTTCTCTTCTCTTCTCTTCTCTTCTCTTCTCTTCTCCTCTCCTCTCCTCTCCTCTCCTCTCCTCTCCTCTCCTCTCCTCTCCTCTCCTCTTCTCTTTTACTTTTTGAAGCAGGGTCATGAGAGACTAGTGATGACCTGGAATTCTTTGATGTCCACCGAGCCCTAGGTGTCTTTCTCTCTGTATCTACCTCCCAGCATGCCTAGTTGTTTGTTCATTAACGTGGATTCTGGGGACCTCAGGTTCTCAGGGTTGCCCACCACACACTTTTGTTGACCGACCTGTCTCTCCAGCCCCAGTACTCAATAGTTCTATGTGAAAATAATAGCTGTGGAATAGCTGTTGTTTCAGCCACGAGCATCATTTGTTCTACATCCAGTACTGTCCAGTGCGGTACAGGTGGAGCTTGCTCTTACAGATTCCTCATTCTGGGACCCAATCACCCAGGGCTTGAGAATACTTGAAAAAAAAAAAGTCCTAAGTGTGTACATAATTTTCCCTATCACCATTCTTTAAACAATAAGAGATAACTGCTATTGACACAGCCTTTACATTGTAGTAGGTGTCCTAAGTAACCAAGGGGCAACCAGAGGAGGCTATGCATGGGCTCTGTGCTAACACTGAGCCATTTTATGCGAGTCCCGAGCATGTGAGGATTGCATTATCTAAATGGGAATCTGGATGCTGTAGTGGGGGGATGACTGTAGTCAGTCCAACTCTTTCTTTGCAGTGACCTATCTTTTCAGAACTATCAGACTGATGTGATAATTACCGTTTGCCTCACGTAAATAAAAGATAATTATTTTCCCTACACTCACCAAGCGCTGAGTGCAATCCAAGGAACGGTCTCTGTGTAAGCACACAGGCCTCGTAATAATGCCATCAGCCTTGTATTGATAATTAATGACTGTTTCATAGAATACGGAGACTGAAGGCTGGCGCTTAAAACAAATTATCCCTTTCTTTCCCCTTAAAACTGCTCCTGATTAGATAACTGCCAGACCTCAGCGATGTTGTGAAATAAACCTGCAGACACTCTGAGATCAGAGTGACATTCTATGCCTGGCTCTCACACTAGCAGGCTGGTGGCGGGGCTGGTTCTAGCGCCCATTAGCATGAGCTAATGAATAAGGACTCCGTTCCCTGTCACAGCCCTTGTCTGTTATTAGCCAAAACCTGAACTTCAGCTTAATTGTAGAAACCAGCCCGCCCATGGCAGATAGAGGGCACGGTCCCCATTGCTGTGGTTGCATTCAAAGTGCTAATTGGGGGGACCATGACAGATAACACGCTCCAGCGCTACACTGAGCAGCAGGTGGGGTGCTGGGAGAACAGATTCAGAGATGAAAAATGGCATCTTCAAAAGCCCTCAGGATTTGATTTTTCCTCACACTTATTTAGCTTGGCACATTCCACTCGACTTCTTAAGAACAAGAGGATTGTATGAATCGGGCTTCTCCCGTTTCCTTACTGTTTCTTTCTCTAACTCTTCTGAATCTAGAGTTGATCATTGTAGATTCCACATATACTATTCCCTCCCACCTCCGAGGCTTCTGTTTGTCCACCCCGAGATTTGCTTTCTTTGCAAATCAATTTGGAATCAATTGGAAAGTCAGAAATATTTGAAAAAGAAAAGATGTCAGTTTCTATACCAGGATTTCGCGCCAAGTTTTGTTAAAACCCCCTCTATGCTTACAGGACATTTTGATGTTGGAATGCTTACAGAACACTTTGGTGTTAGAATGCTTACAAGACATTTTGGTGTTGGAACGCTCATGAGGTACTTCTCTTGTTGCCACGACAAAAACCTGGTGGAAGGAAGGAATGCTAAAGAGGAAGATCTTGCTTCAGCTCAGGCTTTGAGAGGCTGCAAACTCATCATGGTGGAGGAACCGTGGCAGAGATCTCGGAAGCTCTGAGCTGCAGCATCAGGTTGCTTGCATCTATCTTGATGGGCCAGGAAACAGAGATAAGTTGGGCTGTGAACCTTAAGACCTCCTTTCCCACTACCAACCTGCTTCCTTCAGTGAGCTCCCAGCTCCTAAAGGTTCTGCAGCCTCCACATATGGTATGGTGGCACCCAGCGGGGAACAGGAAGTCTAACACATGAGCCTGAAGGGAGTATTTTGCTCTCACCATAAAGGAATGTTCAGGGTACACCATTCTCTGTAAATAATCCATATGACTCTTATACTGATGGGGCTATCCTTTCTTTCTGTCCATCTTTCCATCTTAAAATGGGTCTAATCCTCTCAGTACCTACTTACTTCCTGCATCCAACAGGAGCGTTTTGGCCATGCTAGTAAGCAAGCAGCCTAATAGCATTAAGCAAAATAGATTTGTGGCACATCTCATTTAGACCTCGGGAAAAGAGCTGGTGTCGAGTACAATGTTATTTGAGAGCATGGAGGTCATGGAGGCTGCTCTCCTGTTCTCAGTTTCCCCAGCTGTCTTCAGTAAAATGGTTCATTCTTGGGATTTTCACTGGGGGTCATGGTGGTATCTCCATGAGCCATCTTCTTATGAGCCAGTTAAGTGGCGCAGAGGAGAAAGCAGTTTGCTTCCTAAGCTTGCCTCTCAGTAACGTTGACTGACTAGTTGACTAGTTGGCTCATGTGGTCACTCATGGGATGGAGAAGTCTACACTCATATTCTATTCTAGCCCACATACATCATGCCTGGAGCCTGGGGGAGGAGCCTGCTGTGTGAGAGTAATACACACTGAGGATTGGACGGGGCATCCCTGAAGCAAAGTTAAGCCTAGTGCCTCATGGTGCAAAAGTGGGCACAAGGTGGCAGCCACAGTGGTCCCCTAACTCACCACAGAAGGCCATCCAAGGAACGACTTGGACCAACTTAAACCACAAAGTTGTTACTTTGAATCTCTTAAGTGAAAAGATTGAGGTAGACATAAGAGTGTGGTATATCTCCTCTAAGTGCTTGTTCACCCACACAGTCCCACTCTGGGGGAAGGGCTTTCATCAACTGTGAGTGACTTAATACAGGATTGCATATGTCTACACATGGTGCCCCCTTATCTGCAGAGATTATGTTCTAAGACCCCACCCCCACCCTCCACCCCCACCCCCCTGTGGGCCCTGAAACCATAGAGGATAGAAAACCATACATACACTGTATCCTTTCTATCCAGACACCTTAAATTAAAGGTTAGGACGAGTTCACAGGAAGCAGCAGAATGTTTAAAAACCCTGACACGGGAGTTTAGAGGTGACATGTCACCGGAGATAAGTGCTATTTGGCATTTGCATGTAGGAGTCGTGATTCAATTAATGTGTCCCCAACTAAATTTGGAAGTTGAGAGTATACGTGTGCCATACTGGGGGATGGGCCCTCCTTGGCAGCCTGGACTGAACTCCATGCAATGTTGTGGAAACAAAAGAGGTTCTTTTAATAAAGCGGTGGACTTTGTCTCGTTTTTTTCCCAGGGTTCTTGCTTCCTGTGGGCGTCAGGAAAATGACAATTAGGGAAATCCTCTAGCCAGGATTATAATGAGTGAGGGGCACATTTCTGTGATTACTAATGGCTGAGTGTGCACCGTGCTGCAAAATATCATTGGGGATGTTTGGCACCAACACATTATGGTGGTGATGATCAGTATAAATTAAGTTTATGTTGATATAATTAGCAGTAAAGCTAAAGTAATATTTATACTGGTACAAATTATACCTAAGCCATACTAGTGCAAACAAGCTGTCAGTATTGATGTGGTGGGAATAGTTTATCTTTCAGGAGGGATATTTACACACATACAATTGGTATATACTGTCCTCTATCCCTCACAGGCAAGAACACAAAGGCTTGCACATCTGGAGACTATAACATAGCTAAGCAGTTCCCACTAAGGGTAGGTATGCACTCTCTAGATAGGTCTGGCCTGAAACCACAAAGGAGAAGGAGGAGAGAGAAAGGAAGAGATAGGAGGAAGTATGACATCTGACTAACTGATTGGAAGTTCCAGGGTACCAATGGGATATTCATTAGTCTGGCAAATATTCATCCAGCACGTATTTTTAAGGATTTCCATTAGCTGGGCACTGTTCTGGAAGCTTTAAGTACACTGGTGAACTAAGGAAGCCAAAATCTTGTGTCTTCTGGACATCTGTACAACAGCCTCTTGGTTTCTCTTCCTAAAGCTTCAGATCCCAAGAGTCAACTATGTTCCAAATACATTATATGGAAGTTTCCGGAAATAAAATAACTAACAGGTTTTTAATTGCATACCATTCTGAGTTGCATGGAGAAGTCCCACACTGTTGTGGCCTCCTGTTTCACCTCACCTGAGCTATGGCTCCCCGCCCTGTCTGTATATTATATATATACTACTTCCCCAGACATCATCTGGTAACCATATTGGCTGATAGATCAAGTAGCCTTCATCTTAGTTAAGAGTGCACCCAAAATGCAAGAGTAGTCATAGTGGTGGTTCAGATATGCCAAAGGAATTGTTAATGTGCCATCTCACAGAATCACAAGGAAGGGTGAGCCTAGGACAGGAGGATATTTTGTTTCTATAACCTTTATTATGGTGTATTGCCAAAATGGTTTTATTTAAATGTTAATTTTTTTTTTTTTTACTGTAACTACTTTATAAATTAAACTTCCTCACAGGTATTTTTGAGGGTGTGCCTTTGAAGGGAATTTTGGGACTCTGGCCTCTTTCTCTTTAGCTTCTTTCAGTGTGTTATGAAGTTTATTCTACCACGTGCTTACTGTTGTAATAATTTGGCTCCCACCAGAGGCCTAAAGGCAAAGGGTTGGTCTCATCCTGGATTGGAAACTTTGAAACTCTAAGTCCAAATAAACTGTTTTTCATAAGTTCGTTTCTTCAAGTCCTTTGCTACAATGACAGAAATCTGACTAGCACAGGGCCCAAAACTATTCATTGTTACAGAAACTTGAGGCTAAAAAACCTCCTCTGTCCTTGGCCAAAGACTCCGAGTGACTCCTGGGAAAGGGGTTTGGATGGGAGGAGATGTTTATTTTTCAATGTCAAGATTGTGAGAAGGCTGAGATTTCCCAAAGAGTGTTGGGATATTGCCTATACAACGTCAGTCAATATTGTCTTCTGCAAATTGGCCTCTGTTCTTCAAAACAAACATGTTTATAAGTAAGAAGCAAGGACCAAAAGGAAACATAATCAGGAATTCTTAGATGGGTCAGTTAAGGCCAAGCCTGATGACCTGAGTCCAATACTCATGACCCACATTTATGAGAAACCTGACTCTAGGGTTGGTCTCTGACCTCTGATCACTCTATGCTCATACCGTCAAAGGAGCTATGGACCAAGGGGGAAGAACTGCACTGCATTTCCTAACCCTGTAATAAAATATCATTACAGGTTAACTTATAAAGAAAAGGAGTGTCTTTTTTGGTTCTTGAGGTTGGGAAATCCAAGAGCGTGGAGCTAGCTGCTGAGTGTCTTATAACATGTTGGAGAGAATGCTAGCTGGCTGCTCTGAATGGTGTCACAAAGCCACCAACACCACCTCACCTCTTGACCTCATTCATCTTACTCTGATTACCTCCCAAAGGCCTCGTGTCCTGTTACCTATTAACAAATGAACTTTTGGATTTACTTTCTAACACATGAACTTGGTGTGGAGTCATTCAAATCACAGCAAGAATTTACTCTGCCACCCACAGGAGCATGAATGGGGGGTGGGGGCTGCTGCAGGCAGGTTTCTTTGTGCTTCTGGAGCATGTGCCTTCTTCCTGAAGCCCTTTCTCTCCTGTCCTCCCTGTCATCCTATTTAAGAATAATAAGCAACCGTAAAAGGCAAAACCAGGCACACACATCCTAATTTGCACACTGTTCCTTCCGGTACCCAAGGAAATGAACAAATCTACTTTCAAGGTGAAAATTAAAAGATCATACTTTATAAAACATGCCAGGGTGCCCTTTTAAGCAGGGCAACTCCTCAGCAGTTGGAGGAAGCAGGTCAGTACTTACTGGCTATGGAACATAGACTGACAGTGCCTGGGCACTACCACACCTGCATGTGTCCTTGGACTAGCCATTTGGCCCCCAAGGGTTTCAGCATCCTTTTTACAACTCACAGATCAGCAGCATTTGTTAGGATTCGTTGCATTCACACACACGAAGCTTCTAGAACAGACCCTATCACCTAACTTCAGAAAGGTCAGTGTGTGAGCCATAACTACATCTTTAAATCATGGCTGGATAAATCAGTCTCTGGCATCCTTTCCAAATCAGAGCTTCCTTCTTTCGCATTGAATTTCCATCCCGCCAACTTGGGCTAGGAAGTGTGCTGACGACAGTCTTTGGAACTTCCTAGTGAGGCTGTTTCCTCTACATTAGTTAAGTCGTGTTTTAGCCTTCAAATTAACAGAAAAGACTAGACTGTGCCTCAGCCCAAAATCACTGGGCAGCATAGCCACGGGAAACATGTGTGTCCGCTCTTCAAGTAAGGTCCTTCAGCCTCAACAATATTCCATAACAAAACAGGGTTCTTACTGCCTAGAGTTCCTTTTAGATATGCTTCTGCTGCTAGTGTCCCTAACGTTAGGGGACTTCCTTGCATCTGAGCTGGGGGGACATCAGCTTACTGCTGGAACCCATGCAGAGAGACTGCACAGACTGGATATCACGCATCTGCAGCTGATCACTTAAATATCCAACCGATCAATGCCTTATGTCTGAGCCTCATAGGCGGTGTGGCTTTGGTGTATGGGAAGAGAAGCACTGGTCCTTTCCAGGGGAGACTTTCATTCTTTGACTGTGCTTTGCTGTTGTTCTAGAACAAAAGCAAATATTGTTAAGTGAATCAGTGAAAAAATAAATATCCACTCTCTGCTAATTCCGAAGCCAAATTTTAGGCTTAGCATGTCAGAGAGGACAGTTTTCCCTCTTTTTTTTTTTTTCCTTCGGGAGAAATGACTCCAGGGTATGGTCTACATATCTATGAGGGAAGTTTCTCTACCTGACTCACGGCCACACTGGCACATCTGGGTGAAGTGTGAAGGCAGCCACTGGTTCACACCTTCACTCGTGATTTCTCTCTACTGCTTTCTCTTTCTGATTTTGAAACAAAATGATAGTCATAGGATCTGGAGTTGGGGAGGTAACTCAGTTGGCCAGTTGGTACAGTGCATGCACATGAGGCCCTTGATTGCGTCCCCAGCACTGAATAAACCGGGGGTAGTGATATATGTTTGTACACAAGAGCAGGAGGGTCAGGAGCATAGGTCATTGTTGGTTATGCAGTAAGTTGAAAGGTATCCTGAGCTCTTACATGAGACTCTGTCTCAAAAAAAAAAAAAATCAGCAAATAAAATCATTTTGTTCAACCTGCTCATAAATATTCAGACACATTAAATTTTATATTAGTCAGGATAGATGGGTATTCTCAAAATACAAGTAAGAGTCCATGGCCCAGAAATGAAATCCCAGTTTCCTCCTTTCCAAGCCTATGTGGAATAAACTTTAGTGGAGAAAACGATACCCAGCTGCCACTCTACCTCCTCCCTAGGGTGGGTCTGTCCTCCCCGAATCTTGGGTTAGCTGACATGGGTTCCATGCCTCTGATAAGAGAATCTAGTATACTGGTATGCACAGGTACCCACTGCCAGTTTTACAGGTCATCAGCTGCCTGTCTGCTGAGGGAGGGTCATGTGACATCTTGGACCTCTCTAGAATCTTGAAATATTGAAATCTGATGTCTTAGAATATTACATCTTGGAAGGTTCTTCTCAACTCCTCAGTAGGAAAATGTACCACATGACTGGCAATGAAGAAGATGCTGCCTGAGAGACACTTGCCATCCAGAGAAGTATCGCTGAGTGGACATCACTCATGGATGGACAGAACTGAACCTGGGGACAGAGGTGAGGAGGATGGCGAGGAGACATGACTCCAAACCCCAGAACTGCCACCTGCCAGGAGTACGGTCTTGGGCAGCTTATCTCCGTGGACATTCCTTTCCTCATCTGGGAAATGGGTGCTGTATCTCAGGTAGAGGGTCACCACCACAGCCAAAGGTAAGACAGTTTGCACACCTATAGGTACACACTTGCACACTCCCCTTTGTTTGGTCCTGCTGGAGCAAAAAGGGGGACACCACCCAAATGTTTGCTGATGGACAAGGGATTGGTGAAAGGCTGTTCTTCCAGTGAAACCATTCAGTGTTGACTAGAAGGCAGATCAGACACATGCTGTGACATGAGTGAGTAGTGGCGTGGTGCAGAAAGAAGTAAGGGAGTCAAAGAAGGACTCTATGGACACACAATACCTGAAATAGCCAAATCCGTAGATAGGGAGTAGACTAGGAGCAGACCATGGGGCTGGGGGAGGGAGTTACTTTCCCACAGAATGGACACGGAGCTTTTAGTTCAGGCTGTTGGGGAGCTTTGGAGATGGACTGTGGTGCTGGTCTCATACACCATCGAACGGCACACTTCAGTGTGGCTAGAGCTGAAATATATGAGTATTTATACACATACACACAAAGGTTGTGGTGCCACCAATGGCTCCTTGTGCTCGGTCAGCTGCTCAGGAGATGGTTGCTAAAAGCATCCTGATAAGAAGTTGGGACACTCGCCATGGAGTCTGCTGTGAACAGAGCTGGGGTGGTTTATATCACTCTCTGATGCTGCATTTGCTCCATTGGTTCAAAGATTCCTGGCGTGTTTCTCTTCCCATGGAGAAGTCCAAATGAGATTGTTACATATTTAGGGTATAAGCAGGAGACACTTTCCCAATTTGCCCTTTGGATGGATGCTTGCCTTCCTCTGCATTTCTTAATAGGCTTTGTCTGAGTGGGACATCAGGAGGTGACACTGATCCTTTATGGACACATTTCTTGGCCTTGACTTGGAGCCTACGCACCTCCTCTGCCTATTGAACCCTGTTCCCCATAGAGGCTCCCCCTACCTCCCTGTCCCTCTCTAATGTGAAAACATTTTTCTTCTGTCAGGAAAACATGCAGTCGCACCCCGATCCTCCCTGGAAATGGTCACTAAGAAAGCAAAATGTGTCTAATGCTAACAGAGCCCCGATTCATTGCTCCTGGAGCCTGTAGCGTTTTATACTCCTCAGCGAGCATAATCAAGGGAGTGATTCCGAACCTTGTTAATCAGAAAGGGCCCTTTAAAAATGTCATGCTGTCAATATAAAACTTTGCTAAATTGCATTATAAATGCCAGATTCAGTCAACTAACACATTTAACACCGTTTCTTAAGTACAGTTTAGATTTTATCCGTGCCAGCGAGAATGAGAAAAATACCTCAGGAGAGCCAGAGCCTGTGGATTCATTCTGCTAAGCCCACTTCCCCCAGAGAGGGATTATAAATATTTTATTCCGAAGCTAAGCCATACGTCTAGCGATATTGTCAATATGGTGCCATCCCCTGAAGTTGCTGGCTTTAGACCTAGATGAGTCGTACATCTGAGAGGTTAGCGGGGGTAAGTCACTGTCTCCGACTTGGTTTTCAATTAGCTGGCGATCCCTTGTGCTTCTGGCTTATGCCAGAGAGGTAAGGCTTCTTGTGAGGCGAGAGTTAAGCTTCGAGAGCACCTGCCAAGGAGAAAAGAGGAACTTACTTGTTTTGCTATAGGGGCAGGGGGAGTCCAAGCCTATGAAAGCAATTTTCGAGTTAGGGAGTGTGTATGAAATCTTTCTTATCACTGTGACATAAACCACTTAAAAAGAGGAGAGAGAACTTATTTTGGCTCATGCTTTCGGGGGTCCAGTGGTAACTTGGCCATGTGTGTTTGAGCAGAATATCATGGAGGTGGGAGTGGATAGCAAGGGTACTTCTTTGTATCATGGTAAAGAGGAAGAAGGGAGAGGGAGGGGCACTGGCTTCACTCGGGGCTTGCTTGGTCCTTTTTCCTTTTTATGTCTGAACTCCCAGCTCAGAGGATGGTGCTATCCAATCAGGGCAGGTCTCTACTCCCCAGCTAATAGATTTACAGGCATATCCAGAGGCATTCCTCAGCAACCTCAAGTTCCAATCACAACCGCAGGGAAGAGTCACTCACGGGTAAATTTGCAGAAGCCCCAATCCCTGTTTCCTTCTCCTCCACTGAAAGATTTTGCTTCTGCATTGTTTTGATTAATTCAGTGCAGCCCTTTCTCCTACCTCCCTATTCTGATTTGGAGTAACCTAATTAAAAGCTCTAGAGCTTGAAGTTTGACTAGAAGCACTTTGCAGATCTGAAAATAGTCACCAAATATTAGGATCTCTGACTGCAAAGAAAATCTTTTCTCAAGGTAACTGAGCAACAGTCTGTGTGTGTAAGCTTACACCCAATGCAAAAAGATCTCAGCCTGTATATCAGGACGATGTGTTGAAAGATGAACAGTCTCCCCCACTGCCCTGCACCTTGCGTGGTCTCCCTTTTATATGGCCTCCAAGACTATTTCAATTTCCTTGTCTCAGAAGCAAAGATCAAGGTGAGACATATGAGGTCTTTTCACAGCCGTTGAATTTCTCAAGTTTCACCCTCTGTTCATGTTTCCTTTCTGTTGCTGTGATAAAAAAAAAATCTCTCTGACTATAAGCAACTTAGGTTTATTTACAAGTCCAAGTCACAGTCCATCACTGAAGGCATCAAGGCAAGAACTCGAAGGCAGATCTACTGGCCATTCTGCACAGCATCTTCTCATCCATTCTCATCCCTTTTCATCCATGAAGCACAGCAGGAAACATGGAGAGTGCTGCCTGCTGGTTGTCTTGTGGGCACCTGTCATGTACTCTGACCCTAACCCTGAGTTGTCTTGTATGGCTCAGGGCCATCTTCCTAGGAATGGTACCACCCACAGTGGGCTGGGATTTTTTATATCAATTAACAGCCAATATATTTCCCCCAAAGGCATGTGCACTGGCCAGTCTGATCTAGGTAACTCCTCCATTGAAGCTCTTCTCGCAGATGACTCTAAGTTGTTCTAAGTTGTGTCATGTTAAAGCCAGTCAGGACACCCTCTAGAAAGCACAGAGGCTTATGTACGTTATAGAACAACCAACGTTCACTCAGAACTCTCCATATGCTAGACACTATTTAATGCATGTTCTCATCTCTTTCCTTCTCTCCTTTTTAGTGTGATGGGATTAGTATTACTACCCCTATTTTACGGATGAGAAAGTTGAGGTACAGAGGCAGAGAGTATCCGGTCCAGAATGCTACCTTTAATAACATCAGAATTGGCTCAGTAATGCGCAGTGTGTCTCTGGAGTTCCCATCCTTAACTAACTGCATCTGTCTGTTTACAGCAAGTTCACAGTACCCCCACCTCTGCACAGGGCCAGGACACAACCTCTGGTGAAAGCATCTAATCTTAGAGAGACTTAAGCAGAGCTGGGTAGGCGACAGACTTCAGCTGTGGAGCAATATCAAGGAAGGCCTCTGTGGACCACAGGGAGGCCTCAGAAGCCACTGCAGTGGTCTTAAAGTGTTGCTCCAAATGTGGGAACAAATGTATGGGTCTTTCTTCTCCTGCATGGATCATGCATATATGAGAGCTGCCAAGAAAAGAGTGTGGCTGTAATGAGAGACTCTGTACAACTCAGCCCATTATTGCAGGGCCTTAAGCTGACGGCTGCCTGAGCATCCTATGTGGGGAGTGTCCTGAGTAGGGAGGTTAGAATGCTGGAGAAGTCTGAATGGTCATGAGCATCAGCTATCAGCAAGGACCCAGGTCCTGTCTGGTGTCATCACTCTGTCATTATATGGGAGATAGAGGAATCCGGAACTGATCCAGCAAGTTTTCCACCTGGACGGATGTCAGCTCTAACAAGTCGGGTTCGAGGGAAGTGACGAAAGCTCTCCTCTCACTGTGGTCATGGGTGAACTGAGCTTGTGGCTGCCACATGTAGCTACAGATGGGAACTTCTGTAAATCTCAGATCCTTCCAATGGCAGGGGTTCCTAATGCCCGGAATAGCTCTGCTTAAGTGCTGTTTTGTCCAAAATGTCCTTCTTAGACATAAAAGTCGTATCAGACTGTGATGTTCCATGTAAGGATATAATTGACTGATCAAAGAATAGAAGATTACTAAAATAAAGTATGGACCCGTAAGGCAGAGAACAGACAGTGTGGACATTGCTATAGTTACATATCTGTAAGTTTGAGATTGTCACCCGCTTAATTGTTCATAGGCAGGCACTGAGATGGGTACTCTTCATTCTTTTTCCTTTATTCTACACTGAACTGAAAGAGTAGAGCTAAAGAAATATGTACCAGGTGGGCCATGCATCGTGCTTGCGTGCATATATGTGTGTGTGTGTATGTGCGTGCATGTATGTGCACATGTGTTGCATGTATGTGCGTGTGTGCGTGTGCATGTGTGTGTGCATGTGTGTGTGCATGTATGTGCATGTGTGTGTTTGCATATATGTGCATGTGTGTGTGTGTTTGCATGTATGAGCATGTGTGTGTGCGTGTGTTTCTTTTTCTACCCGGGACGCCCACCCCAAGCTACAGCTTCCTGTTAGAGCTTTTCTTCTCTATCTCCAAGCCCAATCACAAGTTCAACACTTGTGAGGAGGAGAACAAAGAAAAGTAAGCCCTGCCTGAAGAGGAACTGAAAGCCATGCTGACTTTGGGTTACTTCAGTGGGTAAGTGAACTACACATGCAGTTTTAGATTAAATGGGTGCTTTGTGTATAACATAATATTGATTTTGTTTCCACAGACAGTTGGACTAAGAAATGGTATGCAATCTATTGGGGTGATGTGTGTGTGTGTATGAGAGAGAGAGAGAGAGAGAGAGAGAGAGAGAGAGAGAGAGAGAGAAACAGAGACAGACAGACAGAGACAGACAGACAGAGATAGTCAGAGACAGACAGAGAGAGAGACAGAGAGACAGAGACAGAGACAGCCTGGGAAGAATATGCAGCTGACAGGGATTGAGAGACAGTTCAGTTAAGAGCATTTGTTGTTCTTGCAGAGGACCTGGATTTTTGGTCCTTATCACCCATGTGGTAGCTTGCAGTCATCTGGAACTCTACCTCCAAGGGCTCTGAACTCCTCTCTGGTTTCTGCAGGTACCAGACATGCATATAGCATGAGCATGTGCATGCACACAAGAATAAATCCTTAATAATATGAGGGTGAAGCAAGTTGATGACTAACGATTTTGGGTTTTTAATTTTTCTCCATCTAGAACTAGTGTCCCTTCCTTCTGTGTGTCATAGAGCCCTCATCACATACTTTGGGAGAACGCTTAGATCTCTCCCTGCACCTGTGACTGCCTGAAGCATCACACACAGGCTGCCCACTCTGCCACCCCACCTTGGTCCTGGCATTATAGCAATGACACAGCCACCCTGATTCTCAGGAGAAAGATGTTAGTGTCTTTCCATCCATTACATCCACATCCCCATGAGCTCAGCAGAAGACAAAGTGAAATCACAAGGTCACAGGTAGAAAGGCTGAGGGGGAAGCTCACAGGAATGGACACGAGTCTTCCTCAGAACTGGAGTCTGGACATTGTCTTCAGTATCACGGTGAGAGTACATCACCAGTGACTTTGAGATGGATGCAACCAACCCTGAACACAGCTGGGAGGGAAGGGATCTCTCTCTTTTCTGTCTTCCCCTGTCTCTTCCTTATAACTATCTTTATCAAGTCCTGCATATCTTACACTTGGGCCAGGACCTTTTCTAGAATGTTCCATTCATTAGGAACATGCTGATAGTGACTCATGTGTGATACAGTTCATTCACTTGACGTTAATAAGCAACCCAGGTCAAAAGTGGAGGGTGGTGGTGAATTGCCTGCTTAGCATGTTTGAGGTCCCAAGCTTGGCCCCTAGCACTGCAGAAATAAAGAGATCCTGAGAGAGATTTTAAAGATCTGTTGTCAGTGAGGAAGAGAAAAGCTCTTCTCTTTCACACTGTGTGTAAAAGATTTCTCTACACCAAAGTCTTAAGAAGCTATGTACCCATAGGTTCAGAAATTCCCTTCCTAGCGCTTTATCTACTTGACATAACTAGAGTTATGTGAAAGTGTGTGCACTGGGTGTTCACAGCAGTTTAATTTATGATTGGCCTGGGCTAATTTTCCATATTTAAGAAAATCCTGGAGACATTTAACTCTAAAAGGAGAAAAGTTTATTTTGGCTTACAGAGTCAGAGTTTCCACACCTCAATAAATTGCCTCTGCTGCTTTGGGGCCTGTGGTGCAACAGCTCATGAGGGTGTGTGTGTGTGTGTGTGTGTGTGTGTGTGCATATGTGTGTGCATATGTGTGTACATGTGTGTATGCTTGTGTATATCTATATATATGTATATGTGTGTGAAGACCCATACATGTCTATGTGCATGTGTGTGTGCATGTGTCGATACACGTGTGTGTGCATGTATGTGTGTGTATGCATCTGCATATGTGTGCATGCATGTGTATGTATGTGTGTGTCTTTATACAAAGCTGGTCCCCTTAAGGGAGCACAAAGAAGGACAGAAAGGCACAGATGTCCCAATATTCCCTTCCAGGCATGCCCGCCAATAAACTAATTTTCTCTTACATTGGCCTCACCTTCTAAAAGTTTCATCACCGTCCAATGACCCCACAGGCTGGGAACAAGCATTTAACACCTGGGCCTTTTGGCAATATCAGAGCCATAAGAAGCCAGAAACTAAAATCAATATGAACATTTGTAATGGTAAAGTTTAACAGCATTCTATAGAGGGAAGAGACAGAAATCAAGATGTGCCAGCTTACCAAAAACAGAGGAGAGCTGGTGATATAAAGATTAGCACATCCCATGGGACAGGGAGTAGAAGTGACTTTAGATAACTATGTCCTGGTACTATTTACAGCGTACATACCTAGTTGACAAACAGTTTAACATTGTTCTCTGATCTATTCAAGTGTCCCCTTAAGTCATTCTGGAGCACCAGACTTCTCAGAAAGTTCCAGAAACACAGTCAACAGAGAGCTAGGCCCTGACTTTGCCCTAGCCCACTCTTCTCATCTCCTATTGTGCCCATATTCAAGAGATTTTATTTACATATTGTAGGTAAGTGGCTTCACCAGCCAATGTATCCGCTGTACCCCGAATCCCACCTGTACCCTCTCTGGGCCTAAGGCTGCATAGTGCATAGACCAGCAATGTGTAATATCCTTGAAAGGGCAGGTCCAGAGAAGTTTTCAACAGTCCCCAAAACCTTATTGGCCATTTGGAAATTCAAGGGACCTGGTTTCACTGTGACTAAGAAGGGGAGACAAGGATTTCCCACAGACGCATTGTTTATCACATGGCTTGGATGATGTAGTGCTTCAAATGAGAATACACCCATAAACTCACATGTTTGTATGCTCCATCCCCAGTCATTGCAGGGTTTGGACATGGTGTCTCTTCACAGCAATAGAACAGTAAGTAAGAGGTAAACTATGAATCCTAAAGCAGTGGACTAAAGCAAGAGCCCCCTGTTGCCGGAATCCAAGGTCAGTGTGCAGGTGAACATAGGAGGGACCTGCCTTCATTTCCTATGTCTGCCAAAAGCAAGGACCATAAGCTAAGCAGCTTGAGAGAATAAAAATGGACTCTTGCAGCTCTGGAGCACAAGACCCAAAGTCAAGCTGTCTGCAGGGCTGTCTCCTTCTGGAGGGTTAAAGGGTGAATCCTTGTTACTTTCATCTTCTAGAGGCCAAACTGTCTGCTTGTGTCACATGACCTTTTCTGGGTCTGGTGCTCTATTCTCATAAGAACACTAGGCATCATGTTTAAGGCTCATCATTCAGAGTAATTTTACCTTAGATGCTTTCATTGATCACCTTGGTAAACATTTTATTTTAGAGTAAAGTTAAACATTCTGCGGTTCCGAGTGGACATGGATTTGGATGGACAGCAGCCAAGCCAACGCAGGAATGAAACTACTTGGTTTTCTTTTCACATCTGGGCAGTTGAATGCAGGGCTTTGTGCATGCCAAGCTTGCCAGGCATGTTCTCCATGACTGAGCTGCAGTCTCGGCTCACACTGAAACCAGATCACATAAAAACCCAGAGAACTAAACAGCTTCTCTCCTCCTACCCTGGACCTCCTCGTCTGTATCTTAGTTGGCCATTTGAGTCTGTTTCTTCTCCACTGGAAAACACGGCTCTGTCACAGCTTCCCCCAAATTGTTGAGATTGTTTATAATCTCAACAGAAACAGTGAGTCTTCTGGGATCATTGCCTATCTCCTCTCTTAGGAGGGAGGTTCTTCATAGTTCCTGAGTTTGGGACATGGGTAAGCTCCAGTCAGTTATAGCTCGACTGAGGCATAAAGCCACAGCAATGCCACAACGTTGGAATAAAAGCAGAGATGTCACTGACTGGTTTTATTGATTAAGAATCTGAGAAACATCCCAGCATCTTGCCAGCTTCATTTCCTAGTTAGCTATAAGGAAACAGAACCCTAGGGTCATTCAAAAGGCAGGATGGGCTTCCTTCCATGTGGCTACTCAGACCCCAGCATTTACTATTCCCATTCAAGAATTAATCATAGCCAGGCACAGTGGTCCATGGCAGGCATCTCAATACTCAGGGGGGCTGAGGCAGGGAGATCATGAACTCAAGCCAGGCTTGGAGCCACATACAGACTCTGCCTTAAAATAAAATAATAAAATTATCCTGCATCAAGTACAGATCTGTTAAATAACACTATGCCAGTCCACACTGATACAATTTTTAAAAAAAAAAATTATGGGAAGAAAGTTAGAAGGCAAATAATAAATGTAGAGGGACAGATACAGCTAGAAAACTCAATTGATGAACATCAGGATTGTAATTAATGGAGGTGAGAATAGTTGATAGGTGCTAAAGTCTCGCGGGATACTTAGCTTGCTGAAAATGTTCTTGCTTTGAAACAGTTCTTAGGGACAGAATGGGATATTTGTAGTAGGAAAACCTGGTCAAGTGGTCCAAGTTACCATCACTGCTTTCCTCAGCCCCACGCCCTGTGCCCCTCCAGAAGGATGCATTGTGGGAGTGGAGAGCACTGCTCTCAGGCATTCCTTCCCAAAGAGCATCATTCAGTACACACCACAGGAAAAAGTGGACAGGTCCAAGCAGAGGGTGTGTTTACAAAACTACTAGGTATACAAAGGGCAGTGAGACTCCAGGACAATTCCAGTTGAAAGGAACATACAAGCAAAAGAATCCATGTGGGTGCAAGATATTGAACTGATCCTCAACTACCAAAAAAATTCTTTTTAAAAATTTTTCTATGAAAGATCATTAGGACCATCAATGAATGTTAAACAATGTCTTTAAACTAAATAGTATTACCTGAAGGATTTAGCAATAAAAAGACATTCTGCTTGCAACTAAATCTGTAATAGTTCAGCCGGATAGAGTGGTTCACATCTGTAATTCAGACACGTGGGAAGTTAAGGCAGATGGATTGCTGTGAGTTCAAAACCACATTCATTACATAGAGAGCTCCAGGACAACCCGGACAACAGAGGGAGACCCTGTGTGAAAAACATATATTAGATCTAAGTTGAAGTGATATGTATAATCAGAGAAAATAAGAAGATGCATTGATAGAATATTAACAGATGGGGATTCTGGGTGAGGTCATTATGGGAATTTTCATTCTAGTTCAACTTTTCCCTGGGCCTGAGATTATTTAAAAATGAAAAAAAAATGCCATTCATAATCCTTGGGCAGAAATGATTGTGGCGGTTTTTGTGATCGTCAGTTAACTGGCAGGCTTGTTCCAGCAAAGTGTCTGCTTTGGCTTCATCTCAGAGGTGACTCAGGTCATTTCGCATCCCACAGCTTCTCTTACAGCACTTGGCATCTCTCAGTGCTGGCCTCATCCCAGGCTAGGATGGACTGCGGGGCTTTCCAGCGGAGTCTGTGTGAATAGACACCTAGGAGAGAGCCCAGGCACACTTTCATGGGGTTGGTATGTGAGAGGCTCAGGAAAGCCAGACAACTTCCAAGCATCCTGGTGACAAGGGACCGCCTTGTGCTGGCAGATGGAGAACAGATCTGGTCCTTTGTAAGGAGGTGGATATGGTGACACTGAGGGAAGGACGAGAAATGGAAGTAAGGCAAACCTGTCTACTCAGCAGGAACAGCCTCCCTTAGATATGTTTCAAAGACTCTCCCCATGGTACTGGTTTGTTTTTCTGTTGCTGTGATAAAGCACAATGATCAAAAGCAACGTAAGGTACAAGGCTTTCTTTTAGCTGACACCTCCAGGTCACAGTCCACCCTTGAGGGAAGTCAGGGCAGGAACTTAAGCATGGCAGGAACTTGAAACAGAAATCACAAAGGAACCTGCTTTCTGGGTTCCTCACTGACAAATAACGAGCTTTCTTCTATAGCCCAGGCCCACATACCATAGTATGATGTTGCCCACAGTGGGTAGGCCCTTCCACATCAATCATCAGTTGAGGTAATCTCTTACAGACATGGCCACACCAGTTTGACTAAAATAATTCTCCAGTTGAGGTTACCTCATCCCTGGTGACTCTTAGTTACATTGAGTTGATAATAGAAAGTAACCAGGATACTCACTAATGATTTTTCTTTAGATAAAACTATTCTGGGATTCTCTGGCACTTCTAAAGAGCCCATCACTTCCAAGAAAGATCTCTCTTTATCTTTCTTCTATATATGCATTCACTTTCAGACTTGCGGGAACATACACACACTGAGCCATACACATACATGCACATACACACATTGAGCATGTCTTCTTACCAAGACTGGGGGTCCATTTCAGTTTCATAATCTCTGCTACCCAACACTTGACCAACAACAGCTAAGTGTGACACATGGGTGCTGGCTGCAGTTAGATATGGTTAGTAGGCCCCAAATGACAGCAGGGCTTAGGATATGGTATCTGTGTCTGGTTTGGCAATACAGTCAGTAGGACCTGGGAACTCAAGCTCTAATTGTCAGTGTTCTCAACAGCTCTCTCTCCTTAGGGGTTTCAATAGGACATTCATGGCTAGTTGGGGAAAAATATATTCATGTTCCTCAAGGGGACTAAAGGAAATACTTCAGACACAATGGCAGACTGTGTGCTCATCACAAAGCCACTGCACAGTTTGATTTGGACAATGATGCAGAGACACCAGGAGCCAGCTCTTTATTGCTCAGCCGTCAGCTCTCAGAGGGGAGTCCAGTGAGTCACTGTCTGGAACAAAACCTAGTGGAACACCACACCGACTGGGGAGAAGGGTGGTGGATGTGGCTATGTCTGGGAGTCAGCTCAGTCATGAAGGAAAGGGTATTGGCCTTGGCTCTGTATGTATGATACTTTTATCTCTGAGTGTAACATAAGGCCATCTTGGAGTAGACATTCACATGTCCCAGTAACCATGGCAGCTAGAGCAGGTTAACACAGAGATATCCAGACTGAGGGAACAATATGAACAGAGCTACTGACATTCCTCAATAGATGGAGGCTTGAGGGTCAGGAGACCATCACCCGGGATTCCACTTATCCCCCCTCCGTGAATCAGGAAGATTATAGGGTATATAAGAAGGGGGAGATTATCTGACAGAGGGACTCTGTGAGGTCCCTATCCAGGATGGGATAGGACTTTGAGATGATACAGATCTTTGAGGGTCATTCACTGTCCTATCAGTGGTCCACCCTCTATGCTCTGTAAGCAAGCCCAATAAACTCTTTGGTTCTCCAAGCTGGACTTCGGTAGGACCCTCCTTTGATTTGTCCTTGAGTCCCATCTGAGGTAAACAGATGTTCATATCTCCCTCTAGGAAGGGTTATCCCAATATCTCATTGATAGTTTTCGGTAGATCAGGTTTGTGGGTTTCACACATGATGCTGCTATCTGGGATTGTATAGGAAAAAGAAACTGGGGGAACCAGCGATGCCATAAGTAGCTGAAAGGGACAGTTGGTTTAAAGGGACCTTGAAGGATGTCAACCATGTTGCTCGTTATAGCAATGAGTGAACAATGACTCGGAAGAAACTTTGTCTGGAAGATGGCACAGGAAGATGAGGGCACCTCCTCAGAGGACATCAACTGCAGCGGGCTTTGGATGAAGGAATTCTGGGGTCGGTAGCTAGAAAGAATTTGTTATCTAAAAGTATCAGAGAGAGCCCGCTCACAGATGATGATGCTCTCACGGCTCACACGGCTGTGCCTGGGGTTGCCCAGGTCCTCCCTTAAGTGAGGTCCTTATGGATTTTTGTCCTTGTCATGCATGACAAAAGAAAACTTGTTTCACAGTTAGACTTGGCTAAACTGCATAGCAGGAATTTTAGCTATCAGACTTTGCAAGTGGTACCTCTGTGTTGGTGGAACACAATCTCAGAAACATGATGAGGTTCCCTTTGAAGCCCAATTTGGGAGTGTCAGGAGATGATCGTGAAAACAGCTAGTCCATTCGTGAGTCTTTCAAAGGTCAAAAGTCTTCCTATGAGGCAGTTTGATACCCCGTGAAGAGCAGTCAGGCAAAATCTAAAAGCATGCAAAGTGCGGAGTTAGCTGTTCCCTTTAAGGTCAGAGTATCGCAGTGTCAAGTAAATGTTCATGCGTGGTCATCTCGTCCCATGATGCACACCGTCTTTCAACAAGTATTTCCAAGCGCCTCTTAGGCTTTGGAACTAAACAAGGCCCTGGAACAGGGTAGGAGGACAGGTAATGATGTCCTCACAGATATGGCCTGTTCCACAAGAAAATGAGCATGAGCACACATGAAATCCAATTTGGTAGCAGTGTGAGAACAATTTATTTCCTTTATATTCCCCAGGAGAAAATTGAGTTTCACCAAGATCCAGGGATAATTCCTCATGCCCTTTAGAGTCAGAGTGATTTCCCTCACTATCATGGCTTCCTATTTCTTAAGACAAAAAGCTTCAATTTGATTATTTTATTAGATAACATTTAGTTTTTGCCACTAAATGTTAAGTTCAAATGAGAATTTCTGATGTTAAAAAGAACTAATGCTACCAGGATTTATTAAGTTTACAAACTGTCCGTACCAGTTCTGTTTGGGGAAACATTTTTTTTTAAACTGACAAAGGACCAGGATCTTTGATTTTATTATATACAACTGCACTAAAGTTTTGAGATGTGTCTGAATGTAATTCTTCGGCCCTACCCTTCTCTACAACATGCTGTCCATATCTAAATCGGCCTCACAAAAGCAGTCACAAGAGGAGCTAGATGATCCTAGCATTCGAGAGATTACAGAGTCTGAGGCCTGCCTGGGCTACAATAGCAAATTCTAGGCTAGTCAGGCAAATATAGCAGTACCCCTGTGTCAAAAGTTAAAATAAAGAAATAAAAACAAAAATTCACAAGTAAATCTGAGTAACTATTTTCTCTCTGCTCAATGTCTATGGTGGTAGTCTGATAAACAGAGAATGACTTATTGATAATCCCAGAGTTATTTCTTTCTAGACAGCCTTGCTGTACAGTGAAGGCTAGCTTTGAACTCACAGACTATCTGACTTAGCTTCCTGAATGTGCAGATTTTAGGCAAGCAATTCAGTGTTGTTTAGGAGAAAGAAGATGCCGTGATCTTCCTCTTTCTTCCAGGAGAGCATCTTAAGTTATACAAACTGTCTTGATTATTCACTTGACCTACACAACCTATAAAAGCGAATGTCAAGGTGAACACATTTAATCTTTTATAAGAAAATTCCAATTACCTGAGTTAATTAAGAAGGGCCAATTCTCAAATAATTCCACAAATTAATAGCACCAAAGTTGTTATAATAAGATAGAACAAACGATCTTTCCCAAAAGGCAGGGTTTAGCCAAGGACGAGCTGAATGGCAGATAAACATATCTGGAACCGTCTTGAGCCACATTTCATCATTGCCTGCTGACCACAGATTTCTCTTTCGGTAGGTTAGCTACAACATTCAGAGTACATAATCTCTTCTGTGTTGGTGGAACAATAGCCTCAAACTGATGAAGAGTTGAGCAAAAAGACCACGACCCAGGTGATGGGAGACTTGAAGATAAGGAACTTTGGTAGGATTTGGGCATGGTAACTTAGGTGTATGCCTGTGGCTGCATGTGCTTGGTGTACTTTTCAGAGTGAGTTCTATGCTTCCCCATTGTCTCACATCATTGTCTAATGAATGCTCTTTGTGTGTGAGTGTATATGTGTGTGTGTGTGTGTGTGCGTGCACGGAGTTCTTTATCAATATCATTCAGCTTTGGTCTAACCCAGGGATGGGCTCTTCTCACCCAACAATGTCCTAGCTGGGGTGATTTGGTTGATCTCTTTGGAAGCCAGAAAAAGAGGGAGCCAAGGTCAGTGTACAGAGTGGTTGCAATAGACTCTGCCGGGTCCCATTTTTAGCTATCTTTCCTTTGCGCCTGGAGAACAGCTTCTGTGGCTTGATCCTGTTCTCCAGGGGTTCAGGTCTGGGAACCGTCATCCCCAAATCTACATGTGAATAGCATGTGAAAGTAGAACCTCTGGGAGTAGTGAGGATTTGATAAGAGCATAAGTTGGGGCCCCTTGATGACCTACAGGCTTTACAAGAGAAGGGAAAGACACTTGGAGTAACACATTTGCTCCAGTTCACCATGAGATGCCCTCAGTCTCATGCTGCAGCAAGAAGGCCACTGCCAGCTCCTAGCTTCAGGCTCTCAGAATGCCTAGCCTCTAGAACTATTAGTCATGTAGATGTCTTTATAAGTTACACAGCTTCAAGTACTTTGTTATAGCTATAGAAAACCCAACAAAAACAGCAGCCCAAGATATTTGATCTTGATCTTTTTAAATATAAGAATTGGTTCTGTCAACCAGCAGTGACTTGTTCAAGGAAGATGAACCAGAATCCTTGAAAATGATAGACTATATTTTGTGCTACGGCCTTGTTTCTTCTTTTTATTTATTGTCCAGTAAAATGAATATTAATATTCATGGGAAAGAATTTGTAGGCATCTTTATATTTGTCTGTGGAAATATATAGTATACTTATACATATACATCATATACATCACATACATATACATCATATACATATATATCATATGCATATACATCATATACATATACATAGTAACATAGCTCCTGCATAAAGAAATAGAGACAGAGGTCTCATCAAATTCTATTGCTACCCTTATGAGCAAAAGCAAGAGTCCAATCTGAGAAATTCAGGAGCTAAACTAACTTGTTTGAGGTCATGGGATTTGTTAGGGGGCCAAAGTAAACCGCAGAATTCACAATTCCCACTCTGTCGCATGTATATTCACAGACACAGTTGCCTTCATTTTTTTCCAAAGTCATTTTTAGAATTTTTTTTCTGGAATTAATTATGGATGTATAGCTTGGGCACTGAACCAAGTCCTATTAGTGTTCCAGGCTCTGCTGGGAAAAATATTTAGGGCAGGGTTGAGACAGGGTTTCTCTGTATAGCTCTTGCTATCCTGGAACTCACTCTGCAGACCAGGCTGGCCTCGAACTCAGAAATCTGCCTGCCTCTGCCTCCCGAGTGCTGGGGTTAAAGCCGTGCACCACCACTGCCCAACTTGTCATCATTTTTAAAAGATAAGGTCTTGGTAATGTAGCACAGGCTGGCCTGTTTCTTTCTTAATCTCTCAAGGGCTAGCATTTCAGGTGTCCACTACCAAGTCTGATTTGTCTCTTAGCTTTGGTAAGATAAAGTTCTCTTTAAAAATCTACTTACTCTGCACAGTATTTTGTTAGAAAAACAGCATTAAAAAATGTTTGTGATCTCAGACATTCCCGGTGACAAACGTCACCATATCCTTTACATATCAGCTCCTGAACCTCAGAGGGAAAGAAATCCATCCAAATTGTAGAATTATTATTTATAATATAGACTCTATATTACTGACACTCTTGGGATTTCAGATCTTCATGCTCCATTTATTATTTATTGGCTGGTTTTTATTTGTTGTCTCTCTTAATGATCAACGCGACTAAGAGATGTTTTATACACAGAATCACTTCGCTGTCTAGTTGTCTGTGTATTACTTTAAGTCCAAGCTTCACAGCACAGCAATGTGCCAATTCAGAGAATTTATTAGCTTAGGTCACAGGCTCAGATCCTTAAAAAATAATACATCAGAGAAATGCTCACTGTCAGGATATTCCTTTTGATAATAAGTCCACAGAACAGAGAATCCCCGTGACCAAGGTGCAGAGTCAGAACAGCATTCTCATGTCTCAGAGCACCTTCCTCACCAATAGTTTCCATCTTAAGCCAGTCAGTCCTTGACTTGATAGACTAGAATGCACATAAGATACACAACGTAGGCTTCATAGCTGTGGCTTAGTCTCCAGCAAATAACATACATGAAGGTATCTGAACATTTTCTCTCTTGTGCGAACACAAAGTCCTGATAGCACTACTTCAAGGCTAGTCACCATGAGACAGTTAACCTAAAGTCTTCTTATTAGAGAATTCCTTAGAATTAACTAAGACTAATTAGCTCTTCCCTTAGAGCTTATTTTGAGATTAGAACGGGCACAAGGGCAGTTGAGGCTGCTCTTGGAGATGGGGCATCACTGGGAGGGCAAGGACAAACAGAATGGGATGGTAGAGGGAGCGGGGTGGGGAGGGAGAAGAGGTTGAAGACCAGCCATACCTATAATATGAATTGAGGGCCAGCATGAGAGTTGAAATGAAATCTGAGGCTATTTCGCTCCTGATTTTCTGCAGTGCTAATGATCCAGCCCCGAGAGACTATGTATACCACAGGCTTTGAATCGACAAAGACTTGGTGTATACATTTTGTTCTATCCAGGGCCTACTAGAGAACCCAGAATGTGTCAAGCATGTGAATGCTTATTCACTTCTCAGTAAACAAATCCATGTTTCTGTACACGTGTGCACATGTGTTCGCCTCTTCCCCCCGCCCCTGAGGAAAAGGATTTCCTATGTTTTAGGATCATGCATCCCATGGTGGTATGCATGACGTTCTCTTCTCATCCGGTATGCGTGCAGCTGGTCATTCTGACCTGAGAAGTCAGCCTTCTCTGAATTCGAATCCTCTCCGGGAGAAATTGAGATAAATATTTAACCATGCATCTTTGTGTTCTGTGGAGCTGTACTTGATCCTTGGTGGTGGCTAGTTTAAAAATTAGAGTAGAGTTAAACTGCCCACCTTGCTGTAACACAGGAGGTTAAAATACCAAAACAAACAACAAAACCCCCACAAAACAACAATGAAAACTGCCCCATTAACATAGAAGGTTAAAGTACAAACAAAAACAAACAAACAAAAAACCCAAACAACAACAAAACAAAACAAAAAAACCCCAAACAAAACAACAACAACAACAACACCCTTCTTCAACTGTAACACAAAAGCAAAATATGCAGGCACATTCTGAGGTACTGAGACAGGGTCTTTCAAGAACCTTGAGAAACTCAAACTTCCTGACAGACTTGTGAAGTTTGGAGGACTTTGGGCCCACAGAGTTCTGCTAGAGAGTTCTTAAAACAAAAAGCTAAAACCCAAACCCATCCCCCACTGTCCACCCCAACATACAACTTGCCACTTAAAAAAAAAAAAAAAAAAAAAAAAAAAACATGGCCAGCTTCCCAATGCACGGAGTTTCCATTCACAGGAATGGAAAACTAAGGAAGGAAAGTCAGCCACCAGCCACGGGGAGGCTCTGTGTTAGCCAAACGTACCAAATCAGAGGACAGGGGAGCTGCCTGCGATGTAACCAGCCAAGTTAAACATGACTTGATTGAGCCGATCTTCGGGGATCAAGTTAGTAGTAATTGTGCGTTGTTTAGCTTGGCCAATTAAAGGCCAACTTCTCCTCTAAATTGGCTGTTTTCACAGCACTTACGTCTTCGCATCCATAAATGTCTTTTTTTCCAGCTCGCCGTTTTTTAATTTAGATATTTGATTATTTTGCGGATGTATGTGCACACAGACCCAGGCCTAAATACTTGCACATAATACAAAATTAATGTGTGTTTGTGTTGGGTGAAATAATTAGCTTCTTATTACTGTGGGGTTAGGGAGGCTTTAACATGGCCAATAATTCTTCAAGTTCTAGAGAGGATGTCTAAGCAAAGCTGAGTCCTAGAAACTGACTGTTATCCATGTGGTAAGAAAAAAGTAACCTGAACAAAGAGGACTCTGTCTGCTGTGTACTGAAACCAAGGAGGCAGATTAGGTCTTCTATCTACCAACTACGGAGGCATCCTCAATGTCACCACGAGTCGAGTCACTTTTCACCAGGTACTTGCTCACTCTGTTCGACTGTCTAGATTTGTGACTGGTGAGTCTGGCCAATAGGCTAGATACTATCCTGGAGACAATAACTAGCTACTCCCAAGGAGAAAGCAAGAAACCCAGGTTGTAGGCAGTGAACACCAGCAGACTAGTGAAAGCCAGAGCTGCTACTCAGCTTTCTGTATTGGTCTCAAAGTGTTGATACAATGTTAGGATTTGGGACACACAGCAGTGGAAAAAAGAGCGGAGGCAGGGAATCTGATGAGCTCAGGAAAAGAAAAGAAAAGAAAAGAAAAGAGAAGAGAAGAGAAGAGAAGAGAAGAGAAGAGAAGAGAAGAGAAGAGAAGAGAAGAGAAGAGAAGGAAAGGTTTTCTGGGAGACTCGAAACAGGGACTTAGGCAGCTTTTGTTCAGCATAGACTCCTCAGTCCTCACCAAAAGGTTAGGAAAAGCAGGATAAAAGCTTGGCCATTCTGTCCCCGTTCTGTCTCTGTCCTTGGGCAGAGGACACAGGCATGCTTTACTGTCCTTCATAATGTCCTTTCTTTGTGAATTATCTCAAACACCAGAGAGAACAGGAGCCTCACAGGACCGGCCCCTCCCCTTAGTTGATGATGATTCTCAGGCAAGACAATGTGGGCAGTTTCACAACTTATGGGGTTGCCTCGTAGAGTAAATAAGGCCTGAGACCCTGATGGCTCAAAGATGGGCTGGACCCCACTTCGGTGAGGACTGCTTAGTTGTGATATCTCCTGTTCTTTCCTTAGACCTAAACCTCACCTCAGTCACCCAAGGCTGACTTAGAGAACCGTCACTGGACCGACCCCTTTACTTGCTTCAACAGACATACTGAATACATCTTTCTCTGTTTTTGCAATTATCCAGTCTCGTTGATTGGTACATTGGGATGAATGGCTGAGCCTGGCTCCTTGGTGTGGCCAAAGTCTGAGGTTTTAGCCTAAAAACTGTACTGACAAACCCATAAAAGGATAAATAAAAGGACAAAAGAATAGATTCACAACTGAACGAAATTACTGGGTCTGTTTTGTTTTGTTTTGGTTTGGTTTTTTGTTTTTTTAAAGGCAGCATCAGGCGTTCAGAACTCAAGGAGATGCAACTATCTCTCTACCGTAGCGAAAATGACTTCGTGATCAAAAATCAGACTTGCACATGCTCAAACCCCTTCCATGAAATGTGAAATATTTGCATGTAGCCTGTCCACATCCTGCAGGATAGCTTAAAACATCTATAACTCGCAACAATACCTACCACAGTACAAATAGTTGTGACATAATGTCACCTAAGGAATAATAGCAAGAAAAAAATGTACACATGTTCAATAAGGATAAAATAGTCTTTCAAATGTATTTAACCTCTGTGGGTCACGTTCATGGGTGTGGAGGACTCCTACCTGAATGCATGTTTCCAACACCTCTCAGGTTTTTACATGAAACATGGATGTATGTGTCCGTAGGCTGCAGTTGACTTCATTTTTTCAGATCTAAGAACATTTTTTTCTTTTGCCTAACCGAATGAGCACTTGTTTAAGCTTTTCGGGCCTGCACCATGAGCATGCTGGCTCATTTCAAAGTCAGTTCTTCTTCCCATAGATGCTCTGGCCTTTGTGGAGATGGAATCCTTAGCATGGCACCTGATTTCTCCCATAGAGGGATAAGATTTTGAAGGGTGGTGATAAGAACGGAGGGTAAAGAAAGGGGGTCAAGTGGGGATATATAAAGCATTACTGGGGTAAACGGGACAGAGGGAGGAAGTGAGGGAGGGAGGCATTCTATCTGCTTCCAGGCAGAGACTACTGCTCTTCCATTCCACCCAGCCTTTCTTTGGGCATGGGAGAAGGCATTCTCCAAATAAGAAGCTATTCTTATTGGCCACGATGTGGCATGTCATTAGCCAATACAGTCCTGGTTTTTGACTGGGACATTTCACGTTCACAAATAGGCTTGTGTTAATTTGGTTTCTCATAGTGTGGGCTCATTTTCTGTTCTCTCCATGTCTGGGTTGGCCTTTCTTCTTAGACTTGGGGAAAGAACAAAGTGCCATCAGGCCTGTCTGCTTGGATTCTAAACAGAGTTCATGTAGATAGAGATCCAGCCCAGCCCCCATATACACATTATGTTTGGGAGAATGAAGACCAACTGAAAGTGAGCTTTGCAGGTAATTCCTCTATGGATATATTTACTTTGTGGATCTAGTGGGAAGGTAAAGCTGTTTCAAGACAGAATTGGTACATTCTAAAAGCTTTCTGGCATAACACCAACATGATTCCCAAATTATCCCTGATGATCCTTCGACTTCCGTCCCGTCTACTGTCTCCAACAAACATACATTATACAATCTAATTTTTCCACACTATAACCTTCCACACACTGTAGTCTCCCATCCCCAGAAGATTTTCTGTTTATTAATCAAGCTAGACTGTTGGCCCAAAAAAGAATCTAACCAAAAGAATCTAATCATAAAACCATAAGACATGTTACCTAATCAGCATTTTAAACCCACTTGTTGGTTCCTGATGATTTATAAGATTCTGTGAGAGTGAGGTGACCAAAATGTGGATGACTTGGCCACTCCTTTTCTTCCACCATTTCAACTCCCTAACAGTAGCCCTGAAAAAAAAAATCAGGGATCAGTAAGGAGGCAATGTTATTGTGAGACTATTTCCTGCTGATTAGGGGTGTTGAGTTCCTTGGGGCAAGTTTGATCTTTGCTGTCAGGACATTTAATATCTTATTATGTTTCTTCTTTGAGTACAACCACTTAACAAACAGGGACTAACAGCAACCAACAACCCTTCCCACCACTTGAGGCTCTAGAATTTATATACCCTCTGAAAAGTCCTCAGAACTCCAAACGTCACACAATTGACAAAATGATCTGCAGCTGGCAAAACCACACCTCTGCTAGAGCACGAGGCAAATCATAATTAGCTGCTGCAGACAATCTGAAGCAGCCCTACATCCCACACCTGGAATATTCTTACATCATATAATACAATATAATATATAATATATAAGAATATAACATATTCTTATAATAGTTCCGTGTTTTTAAAAAGTAACCAAATTATCAGTACACATTGTCCCATCCTTTATGCTGAGGTTTCTGTATCCAGAGGACTTGCTGGCTCTGGTGACGGTATTCACATGTTTTCTGGGACAAGGCAGGGCTTGCTCAGGAACTCAGGTGACACGTCTTTTCATTTACCATCCGAAGTTTTCATTTGAGACGGCTGGTAGGTGTCTTTAGCACAAAGATTAAGACTGCAAAGGAGACAGACACAGAATGAAGACATAGACATCTAGTCTTTTCATCCTGTCCCAGTCACCCCATCAGACACCTGCAGGTCCAAGGGAAGAGTTGGTGTTTTCAACAAAAGTAGCCTTCAAGGCTCTTTAAAAGTTACCTAGGCAACTGTGAGATTGTCACACATTGCTTCAAAGAATGAAGCAATGACTATGCAGTTCCTGGGAGAGATTTTAAACCTTTCTAATTAGATGAAATAAGATAGTCTTATTCCTACTGTTTTAGTCTGCTTACCATGATTAAGGTAAAACATTGACCAAAAGCAACTTGGGGAGGAAATGGTTTATTTTGGCTTACTACTCTCTCAGGTCACCCTCTACTACTGAGGGAAGTCAGGGCATTACTTTTTAAAAACACGGAACTATTATAAGAATATGTTATATTCTTATATATTATATATTATATTGTATTATATGATGTAAGAATATTCCAGGTGTGGGATGTAGGGCTGCTTCAGATTGTCTGCAGCAGCTAATTATGATTTGCCTCGTGCTCTAGCAGAGGTGTGGTTTTGCCAGCTGCAGATCAATTGTCACCCTTTTGGCAGCAGTGTTATCTCCAGCAAAGCTAGTTGGAGATTAGCAATGTATTGGACAGGTCTAAGACTTCCAAAATGTTTAAACCCACAAGGGCAAGTAAAATAAAAAGCTCATTTAGCTTTTCCCTCATTAACCCTCATGGTAAGTCAGAAACAAACAAACAAACAGACAAACCCAACAATTTGAAAGAATGAAGCAATGACTATGCAGTTCCTGGGAGAGATTTTAAACCTTTCTAATTAGATGAAATAAGATAGTCTTATTCCTACTGTTTTAGTCTGCTTACCATGATTAAGGTAAAACATTGACCAAAAGCAACTTGGGGAGGAAATGGTTTATTTTGGCTTACTACTCTCTCAGGTCACCCTCTACTACTGAGGGAAGTCAGGGCAGAAATTCAAGGCATGAGCTGATGTTGTGGAGAAATGCTGCTTACTGGCTTCTTTCCCATGGCTTGCTCAGACCACTTTATTGTATACAAGCCAGGGATGTATACCTGCTCAGAGATAACTCTGCCCATGATGGATTGGGCCTCCCACATCAATCATTACTCAAGAAAATATCCAACAGACTTGCCTTAAGGCCAGTCTTAAGGTGGCATTTTTCTCAATTAATATTCTCTCTTCTGAGATATGTCTAGGTTTGCATCAGGTTGACGATAACAACCAGGGCACTCACCATGAATTACTAGGAGTTGAGGGGGTCCTGCTAATATGATGCATATGTGATGATATGAGGGTGTGGAGTGGGTACCAACATGGGAAGATAATGTGTGTCACTTTACGACCCAACACTGTTTTGGAAAGAAGGCAGATTATGTCTATGTCAGGGAATTGACAAGGCTCACTGAGCCTCCCAGAAAATGGACAGCTGTCCACTTGCTTCTAACTTCAGTTCCTTGTTGAGGATGGAGGATGCTGTAGGAATCTGTGCACGTACCTTTTCAGGACAGAAGCTCTGTTTTCCCAGTTAATGGTGCAGGCTGCAGGACTGGCCATTTCAGAGCCAATCAGATCCAAGTCTGCGGAATTAAAAACCAACCAACAATCAAAACAACTTTGAGATTCCACCTTACACCAGTCAGAATGGCTAAGATCAAAAATTCAGGTGACAGCAGATGCTGGCGAGGATGTGGAGAAAGAGGAACTGTCCTCCATTGCTGGTGGGATTGCAAGTTTGTACAACCACTCTGGAAGTCAGTCTGGAGGTTCCTCAGAAAAGTGGACATAGTACTACCTGAAGATCCAGCAATACCTCTCTTGGGCATATATCCAGAAGATGTTCCAACCGGTAAGAAGGACACATGCTCCACTATGTTCATAGCAGCCTTATTTATAATAGCCAGAAGCTGGAAAGAACCCAGATGTCCCTCAACAGAAGAGTGGATACAGAAAATGTGGTACATTTACACAATGAAGTTCTACTCAGCTATTAAAAAACAACGAATTTATGAAATTCTTGGAAAAATGGATGTATCTGGAGGATATCATCCTTAGTGAGGTAACCCAATCACAAAAGAAGTCATTACATATGCACTCACTGATAAGTGGATATTAGCCCAGAAACATAGAACACCCAAGATACAATTTGCAGAACACAAGAAAATCAAGAAGAAGGAAGACCAATGGGTGGATACTTCATTCCTCCTTAGAATAGGGAACAAAATACCCATGAAAGGAGTTACAGAGACAAATTTTGGAGCTAAGACGAAAGGATGGACTATCCAGAGACTACCCCACCCGGGGATCCATCCCATAATCAGCCACCAAACCCAGACACTATTGCATATGCCAGCAAGATTTTGCTGAAGGGACCCTGGTATAGCTGTCTCGTATGAGGCTATGCCAGTGCCTGTCAAATACAGGAGTGGATGCTCACAGTCATCTATAAGATGGAACACAGGGCCCCCAATGGAGAAGCTAGAGAAAGCACCCAAGGAGCTGAAGGGGTCTGCAACCCCATAGGTAGAACAACAATATGAACTAACCAGTACCCCCAGAGCTCGTGTCTCTAGCTGCATCTGTAGCAGAAGATGGCCTAGTCAGCCATCACTGGGAAGAGAGGCCCCTTGCTATTGCAAACTTTATATGCCCCAGTACAGGGGAATGCCAGGGCCAAGAAACAGGAATGGGTGGGTAGGGGAACAGGGCGGGGGGAGGGTATAGGGAACTTTCAGGATAGCATTTGAAGGAAGGGTACTGAAGGAACAAACCCCAGTGACACGCTGATCATGGATTTATGATCTCTAACTTGTAGGACCAAATCATTGAGACTCAACTGGATCATGAAGGCTCTGACTTAACTAGGTTGTACCTAATAGACATACCCTAAACTGACACTGTACAGGTTTAAAAGACAAAGCGTGATGGGGCTGGAGAGCACTGGCTTCTCTTGCACAGGATCTGGGTTTGCCTCTCAGCACCTACATGGTGATTTACAACCAACCATAACTCCAGTTCTAGAGGATTCACTCCCTTTTTGTGGTTTCCATGGATATCTTAAAAACATTAAAAAGAAACTTAAAACAACAACAACAAATGGCATATACTTTACCCACAGAACACTCCAGTTCAGCAGCCCTGCATACTTTTTGGTGCCTGTTGTTTTATCAGGGAGAAAGAAGAAATAATGTGTTAATATTCCAGAAAAATATCCAAATTCAATTTTTATTGAATTCATAAGGCTTTTTAGCCAATGTAAAGTCCAAACCAAAATCTTAAATGAAAGCATTTTAAGTCAGAGGCCATCTGTTTTAGGGTTTTACTGCTGTGAACAGATACCATGACCAAGGCAACTCTTATAAGGACATTTAATTGGGGCTGGCTTACAGGTTCAGAGGTTCAGTCTATTATCATCAAAGCAGGAACATGGCAACATCCAGGCAGGCACGGTGCAAGCAGAGCTGAGTGTTCTACATCTTTATCTGTAGGCTGCTAGTAGAATACTGACTTCCAGGCAGCTAGAATGAGGGTATTAAAGCTTACACCCACAGTGACACACCTACTCCAACAAGTCCAGACCTACTCCAACAGGGCCACACTTTCTATTAGTGTCATCCCCTGGGCTGAGCTTAGACAAATCATAACACCCTCTGTATATCTAGTTCTTAAATCCCAGTGGTGTCAGGTATTACTAACAGTCAACCTTGGACAAAGTCTTTCCTCAAATCAGTTTAGTTCTATGTGAAGCAAATGCCAACTTCCATATGGCCTGACTAGGTTGGGGGACAGAGCACCCCACGGACAAAAAGCACCGAGACTCCTATACCAACAATAGTGTCCACTGACCTCAGTGTGAGAGAGAACACTGAAGACCCTGGGGCCTTTGCCTTGAAGCCTTTAGCATAGCATTTCTAGAAGAAAGGATTTACCATCTGTCCTCTCTTTTAGCTTGTCCTTAAGATGGAAGGAAGTTGGTAAACAAGAATGAAAGCCCGAAGAGTTTGGGCGGATGAACCGAATTAGAACACCGATGTCAGGGGATAGTTATAGATGCCGGGCACAGCTGGAGTCTGTGAGAATGATGCAGAGTCTGGGTGTGAGGATGGAGAAGCAGAAGAAGCAGAGGGGAGAAGAAGCTGTTAGATGTGAGCAAGGATGGCAGAAAGCAGGGAACAAGAGCAGGTGCTTTCGAGCAGCAGCAGGCGACCACACATATGTCACTGACCTTTGCTCCCTTGGCTTCTAAGTCCCTTGGGAGGCCAAACCATGTCCCACACACTCAGGACCACATTCTTAGGACTGCAGGGCCTAGTTCACCGAAGGGCAAAGAAGAGAACGGCCTTGTGTCTTTCCCTATGCTTTGAGGACTCTGAGACACTTGTAGGCAGGAAGACGTGGGCTCAGATGGGTCATTCCATGCAGGTGTCCACACTATGTTTGGGGTCACAAAGTCCCTAGAGGGCCACACTGCCTGGCTTCTTGTTTCACTCAGGTTTTTTTACTTGGTAGCAAGTCTCAGCTAATCTTGAGAAAGCTTGTGTGGCTTTACAAAAGGTCCCATTCTTGGATACTTAGAAAAGGTATCTCTTGGAAGTATGTTGGCCAAGCAGACACAAATCCCTAGGTTTGATCCCCACCCCTGCATGAAGCCAGGCACCTCAGGAGGTGGAGGTAGCAGGGTCTGAAGTTTATCCTAGGCTACATACATAGCAAGTTCAAGACCAATCTGGGATGCAAGTGATCTTTATCTCAAAAGAATGAAAGATGAAAGGCAGAAATCAATCATCCATCACCAGCCAGTCAACCAACCATTCAACCCTGTCCTCCAAGTCTGTCCTCTCAGTCCCTGACTGGCCTCAGGGCTGGAGTAGTCCTGGCTAGGGCTTTCATATCTACACACAAACTGTGGGGCTGGAAGGAGTGGTCTCAAGGAGAGACAGGGAACAGAGAAGCCAGCCAGCTGGGTGAGGGGTCCTTCATGTAGACTGGCAAATCGGATTTTCTTTGCAATTCAGAGTAAACCACACCAGGTGGTGGTTCTCCGCTTTTAATATCAGGCATTGAATTATTCAAAAGCACTTTGATTGAGAAGCTGATGTCCCCTCTCCCTATTAATCAAATGACCAAAGCATAAATTTGCTTTCAGGAGGTAGTTAGAAATGAATTTTTATTTCTTTAAAAAAAAAAAAAAGAAAGGAAGAAGAAAGATAAAGTGCTAACCGCAAATCTGCACAATGGAATTTCCCAGGAAAGATAGGTGGTAATAATAAATAGTTAAACCTTTGTATTGATAATATGCCTATCTGCTAGGGGTTCAAAGCTCCTTTCTGTGTATTTAATGTACCCGGGGCCTTTCAACCTTCCTGGGAGACACAGTGGGCAGGTATTATGATTCTCATCCTATTATCACAAGAACCGGCCAGCACACAAAGATGAAATAAATGCTTACAGAAACTCACATAGAGAATTAGCCCCTGAGCCAGGTTAGAACTCCGGTCTCCTGCTGTCCCTTCCCAGAAAGGTAGGGCTACTCAAACGTGAAACAAAATAACAAGAAAAATGCCAGGATCAAGAACCCAGTCACTTGCAAGTCTGTTTTGGAGTGAGCTTGTTTTGTGTCAGAAAGAACTTATATTCTGTTTACGGTTATCCGTGAACACCCTGCCACCCCGCATCATGGAGGTCATCTGAGACAGCTGTCACTGCCTGCCCTGACAATACAGGGCCAGCTTCCTGCAGGAACAGGTAGGGGGCTCTATGGGGCTCATTTATAGCAACAGCTGTCTCATGAGGAGTCTGCCATGTGCAGAGAGCCATGCTAAGCATTTTCTGTAACCTGTCTTTCAAAGCATTTATTGCAACCATGGGATGAAAGTCTCATTTTCCCTCTGAGAATTCAGTGAAGAGAAAAAAAGTGCCACCTGAACCCAGAACCATGGATGAACTCCAAATATAGCATCTTACCCAGTTTCCCACATCCTTCCCCCCACCCCATTCCCCACTCTCTCTGACCAGCCTTTGTCCCTAGTTTTAAAAACTATCCCTTTTTTATACCCTTGGGAACAAATACTCACAAATGCTATTGCCTGCAAGGCAGTTTAGTTCTCAATATTTTAAATGAAATAGACCAGCCTAGCTAATATCAGAATACAACACAGACAATAAAGTTAGTTATTGTTTGGGGAAGAAATATGGTGTGTGTGTGTGTGTGTGTGTGTGTGTGTGTGTGTGTGTGTGTGTGTATGTGTGTTTCTGCCTGTCTGCCTATGGAACTACTACAGGGTGACAATGTAAAACCTAGTTTGGGTCACAACAGAAAGGTCTGAGATGTACTGACGTGGGCTTCCGGGCTGGTTTTTCATTCCTAGCCTTACAGTTTGCCCTTCTTCCGACTCCCACTTATTTTAAAAAGATGTTCGGCATCTAGAAATAACACCTAGGTGGTATTAGTTGTATTTGTGCTAAAGATTGACAGCCGAACCTGGAAATCTTTTGTTCAACTCCACATGCCTCCTGGAATTTAGTTTATTTTTTGAACCACACGTGAACCTTGGGTTGTTACTCTTTGCCGTGTCTGTGGGCTCCAAAGTTGATGGGGTCAACCTCAGCTCCCCACGTGGATCCTGTGAAGACAGCAGGGAAAGAGAGAGGCTAAGTCACCAATTACACAAATATTGGTGTAGACTTGTAACTTGCAAGAGTGGATGCTTTCAAAGGGAGGTGTCAGAAGCATTGGCTCTGACGAGCAGATATGTGCTTGAGCCAAGCTGGCGGAGAGCTTGAAGCATACCATCAATGTCCATCAAAGGTTTCTGTGTAAAGCCTGAAGTCAGTTTCCACTGTGGTCAAGGTCAGTGATATGTGGGGACTATAGAGACCACTAAAATGAGCGAAAGAGAATGCCCCAGTGTGGAGAGAAAGGCTGAGTCCTGACACGAGTGGCTGTAAACACACACCTCTGTCAGAGGCACCACCCCATTCCAGGGTGTTACTAGTGGCAATAAACAAATGACCATGACTTTACCAAAGAAAGAAAAGGGCAAGGGCAGGCCACAGATGCATAAGTTGTGAACCACACACCCTGTGGCATACACATGCACACACACACATGCACGCACACACAGGCACACACTCACAGGCACACACACACAGGCACACACACACATGCACACACACACACATGCGCACACACACACATGCACACACACACAGGCACACACACTCACTTTCTACATCAGTCAACTTAGCCTGTTGCAACAAAATACCATGGACTGGGTGGTTTCAAAATCAAATATTTATTTTTCAATGTCTGGAAGCTGAAAAGTTCAAGAGCAGGGAGCTGGCCAGTTGTCTTCCTGCCATGTTCTCATTTGGTAGAAAGATGGCGGATATTAAGACTTACTGGGTTTGTTTGGTTGGTTGCTTGGTTGGTTGGCTGACGGTTGGATGGTTGGATGGATGGTTGGTTAGATTTTTGCAGTGCTGGGAATGGAACTCAGGCCTTCTTACATGCTATACAATTGTTCTACCACTCACACCCCTAGCCTCTATCGTTCCCTAGAAGGACATGAAATCCTGTTATATCAGTATCTCGCCCATATGAACTCTTTTAATCTCAGATACTCCAGTAAATGTCTTACTCAAAATACAAGCAAGTTGAAGTGTAAGGGCTTCAACCTAGCACTTGGAGAGGGCACATTAAGACCGTAGCATATGCTCTCAAGTCACAGTGACTCAATGGTGGCCCTTCCTTTACACCAGATGAAGACTGGCCTAGTGCATGCTGGTATTTGTTGTACAGGGGGAGAAAGTAGTTACACAAGTTAAGATCATCTCTGTCCTCAGAGGGGAGGAAGAGTGTGGTGTGTGACCTGCCTGGGCCTGCATTACTCTCCCATCCAGAGAGCTCCCCCCCACCCCCCGCCCACCCAGGACTAAGAAGAAAAACAAAATCAAGCGGCAACCTCAAACACATCCATAGTATCTTGGAAGGGAGGGATTCCAGAGCCTTTCAGTTTCTAAACCCTACATTTCATGAGTGATTGAATTGTTAAGCCATGGTGTATATGTCTTTGTGATTTTTTTAAAAAGTCACACTTTATAAAGACAGCATAGAAAACACTTTCTAAAAACACACGTAGTAACAGCATAAGCAATTTACTGAGTAAACACACAGAGGTGACAAAAGCTCTAGGCTCACACCCTTTAAAGTGCTATCAGACGGTGGTATTTAGAAAGACCTGCTGCTAAAGGGTTCCTGGTTTGTTCCAGCCTTCGATTTCACAGAAGAGTAAAAGGACAGATTTTCTATAATGAATCCCAAATAATACATTAGCTCTATTTTAAGCTTGGGATTAAACACACACACACACACACACACACACACACACACACACACATGGATTTCCTACTCAAGTTGGACATGATCTAGAAACTTCTGGAACCTTCCAGATTCTGGAAAGTCCCAGTGTGATCTGCTGTCTGATTACACCAGGGTTTCCACATCTGACTCCCCTCAGTGCCTCACCAGGCCGCTGAAATCTGTGGGCACTCTCAACTGCATCCCAGAGAACAAATAAAGAGTCCTTTCAGTTGAGACAGCCATTCACAGACGCCAGGGTGGAAACCACAGCCCTGGAACGATGAAAAGGCATTATGAGGATCCTGGTGTGGGGAGTGGGAGGCCGCTAGGCCAAAGCTTTATTAAACTGTAGCTCTTCTCCACTGCCACCTCATTATTGCCAGGGCTATTGTTAGTCTGAATGAAGAGCCCACCGGGCTGAGGGGAGAGTTTTCAAAAGGAAAGATGAGTCCAAGTCAGGGGAGGAATGCCTTCCCCCCCCACCAATACACAGAAGAGCTTATAACATGTCACAGAAAGCACAGGCATTATAAAGAAGCACAGGCACCAAGGGCTGGGACACTGGGAGACGGGAACATTCCCAGCTGCACCTATGTCTGCAAACGGGGCTTCCTTATGGGTTATGAGAAACAATAGGGTGGTGACCTGAGGGGCACCTGAGAGGCACTATTCATTCCTGTAGGTTTTTCTAGCCTGAAAGGCAGGGACCTGTTCAAGTTCAACCTCCTGGGATGGGTAAAGGACCCTACAGGCCGTCAAAAAAAATGTGAAATGACTGTCTGCTAGCCTGCTTCCCTGTTTTCAGCCCTCCCCCAATCCCACTTCCATGGTGTGTGTGTGTGTGTGTGTGTGTGTATGTGTGTGTGTGTGTGCGCAAGCGTGCACGCACACTCGCGTGTGTTTCTGTTTGCAGTTGGACAACCCAAGTCCTGATTTCAGGCTCCTGTGTCTATCCAAGGCTTTGTCTGCAGGCAGCAAGGCCTGTGACAACACAGAAGGGTTTGGGTAACCTGGTGGAGATTAGATGTGATTCTTGGGCTGGGATGGACTGCCTCCTACACATCATGCTTGTGTGAGAGCCATGCAGCACAAGGTCCATGCAGTGGGTGTTCCCTGTGGCTGCTGTAAGAAAGGAGTCAGTCCAACACATGGCTCTTGAGGAACAAGATAGGTTCTCTTACAGTTCTGGAGGCTAGAAATCCAGGCTGAAGGTGTCAGGGGCTAGGGTGGAAGGCATATTGACTGTCTCTGTTGGAAGGAAGGATCCTTCCTTGTCTCCTTCAGCCTCTGATGGCTCCCCGGGTTTTCCATGCTTGTGGCAGCATCTCTCCAATCTTTGTCTCCATCTTCCCGTTCCTAACTCATCTTTGCCTCTCCCATGAGTCTCACAACACTGTCTTTATCTCATGACACAGAGCCAGTGACCATGGCTGCCTTCTCCTTAAGATTCTATAGTTTCCTTGCACCTGCAACAATTCTGTCTCCAAATAAGACCATGTTCTCAGGTGTCAGGGCTGGTGGTCTGGGGAAATAACTCAGTTGGTAGAGGGCTTGCCTGAAGTGTGCAAAGCTCTGAGTTGGGTCTTGAACACCACAGAAGACCAGGGGAGATAGCACATACCTTTAATCCCAACTCTAGTGTACTGGTTAGTTTTGTGTCAACTTGACACAGGCTGGAGTTATCACAAAGAAAGGAGCTTCAGTTGGGGAAGTGCCTCCATGAGATCCAACTGTGGGTCATTTTCTCAATTAGTGATCAAGGGGGGAGGACCCCTTGTGGGTGGTACCATCTCTGGGCTGGTAGTCTTGGGTTCTATAAGAAAACAAGCTGAGCAAGCCAGTGGAAGCAAGCCAGTAAAGAAACATCCCTCCATGGCCTCTGCATCAGCTCCTGCTTCCTGACCTGCTTGAGTTCCAGTCCTGACTTCTTTCAGTGATGAACAGCATTGTGGAAATGTAAGCTGAATAAACCCTTTCCTCCCCAACTGCTTCTTGGTCATGATGTTTGTGCAGGAATAGAAACTGTCACTAAGACACCTAGGGAGTGGAGATAAGAGGATCAGAAGTTCAAGGTTACCCTCTTTCCACTGGCCATCTGGAGAGAGATCCATGCTTCTGGGAGTAGACAGACTAATACAGAGGCCGTCGTGACAATTAAATAAGCGTACTTTTTTCCCAGAGCAATGCCTGTCATAGGCTAGACCTTATCTAATGACAAGATAGATAGGTAATGCATATTAGTGGCTTGAATATTGTGTTCTTTTTGGAAGAGTGCAAGGACATACAATTCGTTCAAAGGAAGAGAAAAACTGTGATACAGACTGGCTTCTTTTCCCTCAAATATTTTAAGCTTGGAAATCTTAACCTCAAATATAGCATTCAATGCATCAAGTACTTCAGAATACGACACGCCATGTATATGTATATGTATGTGTATGTGTATGTGTATGTGTATGTGTATGTGTATGTGTATGTGTATGTGTATGTGTATGTGTATATGTATATGTATTCACACACACACATTACCTGAGGATGTGACATATATTACATACAAAACCTTAGAATGTAACATCTAGTAAATACAGTACTTCTGAATATAAATGTATTTGTCAGCTTTATAACTGTGACCATATGATAAAATACCGGAGATACTAACCTGGGGCTAAGGTTTATTTGGGGCTATGGTTTCAGAGGTTTCAGTCCATGGCTGACTGGCTCCCTTGCCTTTGGGCCTGTCAAGGAAGAAGCAAACATCAAAGGATAGAGCACGCGGTGCAGCAAAGTTGCTCACTTCTCGGCAGCCCGGCAGCAGCAGTGATGGGGGGGGAGGGGGCGGAGAGTGGCGGCCATGGTTCTGGCCTTTTCATATGGTCAGTCCATCAGGTCCCCAAGCTGTCTCTTCTTTGTGCCTCTGTTTATATCTATTGAATCGGTAGTGTTCAGTAAATATTGTTCTGCCTTTGTAAAACCCTGCAGAAGAGTCATTTTAATCCATATGACAGTTGGGAGAAACAACACTGAGAGAGGATAAATCATTTGTCCTTGTCACATTTGTCGCTGGGCCGCTGGTCAGCCAGGTGGTAAAGGCAGGAGTGGAGAGTCATTCTTCCTGCTGGCTGAGAGTCTTATTTATCCAGTTACTCTTGCTTGAGCCTCTCTCCTATCAGCCAAGGGTCAACGCTCATTGCACTGTTTTTACTAACAAGATTTGACAGTGTACACTTAAAATGTGTCCAGTCAGTTAATACTCATTGAATTCTTGCAATATGCTAGACACCCTGCTGGTATGGAGGCACAGAGCCACTCAGAAAGCCAAAGGGCCAGGAAGCCAGGTGATGTTGTTCTATCCCATGGATCACCTCTCTTGGTGGTGCCATCCCATGTAAGGTGTGATCTAAACAGAATAAGGCCAAGGGAATCTAAGCCTTTATTCCAGTTCCTGTACCCTCAGAGTCACAGGGGAATCCAGGAAAACATTTCACTTGGCTATGGATGAAATAGATTTCCCCAGTGGCCAGGAAGGAGGTCAAGAAACCTGGCTTGCATCGGCAGCTCTGTCACTGAGCAAGCTGTCTGATGCTCTGGGCTTTGATTTACCCATCTGCCTTAAGCAGAGGGCCACATCTCTGTGGTACCTTCTCACTTCTAACACTTCATCAATTCAACTCCATTCGACCCCTTAAACGGAATGCACCCCGAGGCCGAGAGTGTGAGGTGTTGGCTCCATTTTTCTCAGGCTGCACCATGGCTCTCCTGTGACGGGGCTGGCTAATCCATTCTCCCAGCTCACGTGCCGCTGACGGATGGGTCATTTGGAGAAGCTGTGCCTTGTTAGTGAGGCTGAGTGCTGCAAGAGACATGGCTGCCTCCCAAATCTGACGTATGCTGAGTTACCAGCTTACACGTTTCCCTGGGAAGGCAACACACACGTCAAGAAACTGCAAATTGAATTCTCTCCCTCCGCTCGGGGGATCTGCTTGTGTTTTTATAAAGAGTAAAATCAGAAGTAAATGCACCACATTTCCTTTTGTGGAATCCGTATTTTTAGAATGATTACTTGAGCATGAGACACAGATACGGTTTTTAAAAACACACTCCAGTTGGTGCCGTGTGTTTAAGAGGCAGGCCAGGTAGGAACGTCTTGTTTTTGTTGCTTTGTTTTCCAAGGAGCGTCTAAATTCCTCTTTGTAATTTGCCGACTGCAAATGGCTGTGCCTGTTTTGTGCCAAGTATATGAATTATACCGTGTCCCATCCTTGAATGGTGTCCTTGCTGTACCTTCTGCTGTACCCACTTTGTGAATGGGAAGCTGGAGTTCAGGTGAATGATGTCGTTGATACGGTCATTTGAATAGACATTTGACAGTCATTTGAGTTCGAGTTAATTTCACATGTTTCTGCTATCTCTACCCCTTATGATGCCTGGAAGAGGAAACTGGATTGATCATTCAGATAGCATAAAACATGCCAGGAATTAGCAAAAGGGGGCTTCTCTCTTCTTCCCAGAATGCAGGAGAGGGCTCTGAGCAGATCTCTTCACAAGCCTTAGAAAAAGGTATTCCCTCCCCTGATGCCCTTACCTAGCTGCTGGGCTGCAGACACCGCTGTAAGAAGCAAACTTCACATGGCAGCCTGTCAGCGGCTGTGGGCAAACACTGGAAGGCGACTGCATTATTTATGATCATTATTTATTTTCTGGTGTTCAAATATTTACCTTTCTTTCTTTTCTTTTGCAAACAGTTTAGTGGGCAGTGGGGAAACCCTGTCTCCTGCTAAAGAGGTTGAGCTTCGTTTCCGGAGGCCAAGTCCAGTTAAAGACGCTGACCACGCTTCCCAGAGCTGGGCTGGCCAAAAGCCAGCAAAGAGTACTGCCTCATTCTTGTGACTACATTGCTTCAAAGAATGAGTTGGCTTATCCTGAAGGGATTCTCTTCTAATGAATTGGCTGTCAGTCTGGGCTGCGCCCTTGCCTGGCGTCTGTCCCACTGGTTACTCAGACCTTGGTTTGTTTGTTTGTTTTGTTTTGTCTTTTGTCTGCTTCTGTCATCATTGATCTATGATGTTTAGACTTAGGTTAATGTGGCAGTTAATGTTCAACTTGGTCAGATTTAGAATCACTTAGGAGCCATAACTCTGGGTATGCCTTTAGTGTTTGTCCCAAATGGACTAATGTGGGTGGTGGAGTCCCAAGATGATTAAAAAAAAAATCAAGTATGGAGATCTCTGTTCATCTTCATCTGCTTCCTGACTGTGGATATGGCCTGACCAGCCACTCCACACTTCCACCATCTTGCCTTTGCTTCCATGGTAGACTATATCCCTTCAGATCATGAGCCAAGATCTCTTCAGAAATAAGAATACTTCTCCCTTCAAGTGCTGTTTTTCAGGGATTTGATCACAGGAATAAAAAAGAAAAAGTAATTTCAAGTGGGCTGGATTTGTAACTCAGTTTGTTGAATGTTTATCTAGTATTCATGAAGCCTAGTGTTTGAGCCCTGCATAGTGGTGTATGGTGGCACACGTCTGTAATCCCAGCACTCTGGAGATAGGGGCAGGAGGGTCAGAAGGTCAAGGTCATCCTTGCCTACACATTAAGTTCAAGGTCAGTCTGGGATATATGAGATCATGTCTTCTTTAAAGAAGGAAGAAACAGAGAGAAAGAGGAAAAGGAGGAGGAGGAGGAGGAGGAGGGAAGAGAAGGAAAAGGAGAAGGAGAGAAAGAGGAGGGAGAGGAGGAAGAGAAAGAAAAAAAGAAGGAGAAGGAGCAGGATGAGAAAGAGGAGGAGGAGGAGGAGAATAGAAGCAGCTAACATGAGGACTAATATATACTATATCTCTTTTCCAAACAAGATGAAAATCCTGAGAAATATTAAAGAAAACCATTTCACAAATGAGAAAAACTTTAAACTTCAAACAACATTCAAATTCTTCATAGAGCACTGGCCACACACCAGCTCACTCCCTGGTAAGAGCATTGTCTGGGGCATGTGCCCGCAGGTGCAGAGTGGTGGACTGAAGTTCAAGAGGCTGAATCACCTGTCCTTACAGGTCTCTTGGAATCCAGCTGCACAGTGTAGCTTGCTGATACTCAGGGCAGTGAGCAGAGGAGCCCTGAGAGAGGCTGGAGAGAGAGCCATGGGAGCCAGCCTCCAGTCCTCTTAGTATTCCAGCTGTGCTAATCCATCCTTCTACCTGTAGCTTATTAGTGACTTAGCATCAGAACACACCATAGTCTTTACCATGAATAGCGGTTTTATATGGTTGTTTGTTTGTTTGGAATAGATATGTTTACTTATGGATAGCAAAATGAACGACATCGGTCAGGTGACTTGGAGACAACTCAAGCTGAAAGAGGAAAGGGGGTGGGGCAAGAGAGGAGAAGAGCCATGGAACTTCCTGGGGGTTAGAAAATCAGCTCTTCTGTGAGGGCCAAGTTCTGACCACTGTTAAAAGGATCTTGCAAGCAGCTCAGATCCTGCTAGCTGATGTGTTCTTTCGCTGCTTCTTCCTGGTATAGAAGAGGTCTGGCCTCCTCGGGAAGAGGACCAGAGGTATGTGTTAGCTTCCAGCTCCTATGACAGAATAATTGAGGCCATCGACTTATAAAGAAAAGGCTTGCTTTAACTGACGATTTTAGAGGCTCACTTTATTCTGCTCACCAGTCCTGACCCACATACCTCGTTTCTGCTTGGTTCAGGAGTGTTTGCCAGAGGCCCACATGTTAAGGACTGGGTCTTTAGTTCTTGGTCTGTGTTGCTATTGGGAGGTGGTGGAAGCTGGAGGGAAGCCTCAGTCAGGTGGGTAGAGCTCTCCTCTGATGAGGATATTGAGGCCCCAGGCATCTTCTCATCTTCCAGGTCATCACTATGGAGCAGCTCTATTCCACCACACTCTTTCTACCATAGTTTGTCTTCTCTTTCTTCCCCCTCTCCCCTCTCCCTCCTTCTTCCTCTCCCCTTCCCTTCCCCCTCCCTCCCCCCTCCCCTCCCCCTCCTTCTCACTCTCCTTTCCCCCTCCCCCTTCCCCCTCCCTCTCCCCCTCTCTTTCTCCCTCCCTCTTCCCTCTCCATACCCCTGCCCCGCCCCCAGCTTCCACAGTGCCAATATCACATCCAGTATAAATACACTAAACCAAAGGATGGCTTGGGCCCCAGGCACAACATGAGAGTTTTACAGCAGAGAAACAGCCCCACTATGTGAACCATTGGTTCTAAATCTCTCTCTGACTCTCTGTCTCTCTATCTTTCTTTTCTCTTTTGTCATGCCCAGGTCTCCATTTGTAGCACGTATCCCTTTTGTTCCACTTTGGGATCTTTCTTGAGTGACCGATTTCCACAGACGCTGGAAGCCTTCCTGATGAACATGCCCTCCAGGTGCTGTAGGGCACTCCCAACATGCCTGTTAATTAGCCCACAACACCATCTGTCATAGATGATGCTTAATTAGAAAATGAACATTTAAAAAGGAGACATCAGATGTGACGGGAGGTGGGAGGGCAAACTGAGAGATGAGTTCTTCGGATGAATTCAGGAACTGTGGGCCCTCCCCTCAGGAACGGGGACTCAGAGCCTCCAGCAAACACTACTCTAAGTTGCAATGCAATGGACCCAGAGAGAAATCTGTTGTCATTGTAGACAGTACAGTGACTAAGAAACTCTGAGGCTAAGGTGTCCCCAGACATTGAGAAAAACAAATTAAATGGGAGAGAAGTAAGGAGAAACATGGAGATGTTACTCACCTTCCAGATAGTTCTTGATTGAGTTTGTTGAGGCTACTTACTAACGTGTGGGCAAGGGTTAATAATGCCTTAATAACTAAGGAAGAAATGGAGACACAACCAGGTTCTGTGACCTCCCAACACAGTACTCACGGCCCTTCTCATTGCCTTAAGAAAAACATGCAAAGTATACTTACCAGGAAAAATCAAACTATATTGAGCTTATTTCATATTTTCAAAATTGAAAACAAAAATAAGCTTAGCTTTGGTTTGACACGATTCTGCCTCCCCACAAACCAAGAGAAAGTCTAGTATGATAGCAAAAGCCTGGTTTAGCATCTGTGTTAACTTTCTGTCACTGTGACAATACGCCTGAAATATCAGTGTGTGTGTGTGTGTGTGTGTGTGTGTGTGTGTGTGTGACAGTTTCCAAAGTTTCAGACCTTGGCTGATTGACTCGATTGCTTTTGGGCCTGAGCATGGCTTCTTACGTGCTTGAGCAAAGCTCCCCACTATGATAGCAGGGAAGCAAAGAGAGACAGAGGGAGCCGGGGTCTTGAGACCCATTTCCCAGTGCACCTCCAGTGGCCTGCCTTCTTTCAGGGAATCCCCACCTTTGAAATAATCCATCATCTTCCAGTGCTGTATCATCAAGATTTCCTGAGTTGCAACATTCCATCCTGGTGGGAAACTGGTTAAAACTTAGGAAATGAAGCTCTCAAAACTCTCAAAAAGTCCCTGAAACTGACCAAACGTACAAGGATCCTCTCCTCCGAAGGTTGTATCAGCAATAAGGACTGTGGAGGAGACTTAGACCAGCCAAGCAGCCCGGAAGACTCTCTTACCTGTGGTGTTGCCTACAAGCTGTGCAGAGAGCTCAGGGACTTTAGCCTTCATGAGTCTCCTCCCAAGCTGGGTGGCTTCCAGTGATTGAGCTGCCTTTGTGACATCCCATTCCTGTTAGTGACCCTCAAGTGACCTCAATAAACTCCGTCAAGGACCTTGATGCTATTGTTCCTTTGGTTTGTAGTCAGTTCCCTGTGTGGAGTGAGTTGACATTTGTTAAGTGTCTTCTCCAGAATGATGTCACACAACACTCACTCATGCCACAAGAGTGATGGCTAAGTTTTGAAGCCACAGCACCAACTTTAGCATGTCTCTTATAAACTGGGACCTGGGGAGAGCTGTAAATAATTTTAAGCCACTTTTTGTATAAGGCCCAATGCCTCCTGGTGAACTGAGAAGAACCATGCCCCCCAACCCCCACAAAGCTTCTCAAATCTCTCTCTCCCTCTCTGTCTCCCTGTCTCTGTCTCCCTGTCTCTCTCTCTCTGTGTCTCTGTGTCTCTGTCTCTGTCTCTCTCTCTCTCTCTCTGTGTCTCTCTCTCATTTACTTTCAAATCAAGACAAATTTACAGAGAAAAAGGTGTCCTTCTTCTGTTAAGGACAAATATTGCCAGGCATGGTGGCATATGTCTTTAATCACAGAACATGGGAGGCAGAGGCAGGCTGGTCTCTGTCAGGCCAGCCTAGTCTACAGAATGCATTCCAGGCCTCCCCTCCCTTTGTGAGTATGACCTAACCATTAACCTCCCCTCAACCCCTGTCACTCTGTAATAATAAAGATTTTTCAAATTGCCAACCTGCCTTTCTTGGCCATTCATTTGCCCTTCTCTAAGTTGCTAAGTTGAATCCTAGAGACTCAAAGTCCTTTCCCTTTGGCTCACCACCCTCATTCTCTGCTTAAGATGCCAGGTAAACTTGAATTTACAGGACTCAGGATCACTCTTTCATTTTCCTTCTATCTGCCCACAAATCTATAAAATATGCACAACAATAAACAACATTGTGTTTTTCTCTCATTAACCTGACTCTTGTTACCGGGGGTCTGTCCCCAACTGAGAAATAAAGACAGAGAGGAAATCACATTTTCACTTCACTGGGCTGTCTTTCAGAGTGATGATGTATCTGTGGACCAAAGGACTCAACTCAGTCACCAAGAAGAACACATTCTGAGGAGAGTTGGGGACTGTGTGTGATGTATGCTATGCACAGTGCCTGTGTGTGACCACATGGTTCTTTAGCATTTTAATGGTTAGGTCATACTCACAAATATACAGACACAAGCACATGGTAGGACTTGAGGATGAGTAAGTAAAAGGTTAAGTAGTTGTGGGGTGATCAGTGGTTTCCAATGCAATAAAATGTGTGCACACAGTATTGAATACTACTTTGAAAGACTCTGAAACTTTGGACACCAATATTTTAAGGATTCTGTCTCCATCAAACCCTGTATAATGACATATCCTGTTCTTAGCTGCACACGAAATTTTGCTTACATAGGGTTCTGTATTTTGGAATTTGTATTAATTATAACATAGTGGCCTTGTTGGGTAGAAGTTTGAGTGAAGAGATGTAATTTAGAAATCTTCACATTCGTGAGTGTTGCACCTACGACGTGATGTTTGTGGAAACTGTAATCTCAGTTTCACTGAGCCAATTCTCCTTATTAGAGCTTCATTCATCTCTGAGTTTATAGCATCTGAGCATGTAATGTAATTATCAAGATTTCTCGAAACAAATTCCATAGTTAGCACGCTTTATAAAAATTAATTCAAGGGCTTGGGGAGATGGCCCAGTCAATAGAGTGCCTCCCACGCAAGCACGAAGAGCTGATTTCAGGTCTCTAGCACCCATGCATGTAAAAGTTGGCACAGTGGCATGTGTCTCTGCCTCCAGCTTTGGGGACATGGAAGATAGGTGGAACCCTGGAACTCATTGGGTGATATTAATGAGCTCCAGGTTTAACGAGAGATCCTGATTTGAAAAATACGGCATACAGCAAGGAGGCCACCCAGTGTTGATCTCAGGCCTTCGCTCACCAGCTCACACATATGCATCCATGCTGGCGTGCGCATGTGCACACACTCTCATAAATTAATTCAAGGACAAGGTGTGCAGCTCAATGGAGGAACATGTGTTTGGAATATGCAAGGCACTGTGTTTGATCCCTAGCAACACACACACAAACACACACACACACACACACATGGGGAGAGGGGGTAGAGGATTGAGGAGAGGGAGAGGGGAGAGAGAGCACTGGAATAAATGTAATTTAAAAAGAAGAAAAATAGATTTGATACTTTACTTTGGTCCTTTAAATGCAGGTTGTCCATAGATAATGATAGAAGTCACCCAGGTAACGGCCTATCACAAGACTTGACATGCCAGCTCCTGGGAATTTAAGTCCCTGCACAACATATCTTCTCCTTCTTGACCCCTGGGCCTCATTTGTAGGAGGGACAATCCCCATCTTCCAGTTCCCATCAGAGGAAACACTCTGACCTTTGGCAACTTGTGAAGCAAATGATGGCTGGGGAGAAGAGAAACCCCCAAGGCCTTGGTAGATGCAAAGCTGGTCTTCTGGGATGGCTCTAAATGGCTCCCAAACCTGGCTGGAGGGAGACTGCTGATGCTTTTCACACTTCCCCTCACCTCTGAGGTTTTGTTCTGGCCCCTTGAGAATCAATGAGCACAATAACAGAATTGCTGGTGTAGGAATCTTTTTTTGCTGACTTTAGCATTCTTTCCTGCCAAAATGGAAGCCAGGCTGGAAAAGAAAGCTCAACCTGGACCAAGGAGAAATAATGAAGAAAGACTTTCAATTTGATGCTTTATTCCTTTTTTTTTTCATCCACACCCATTCCTGGCTTTATGACGTCCTTAAAACAAAAGTCTAGACTAGTAGTTTTATTAGACATGCCCACTTCAGAGCCATGACTACTGTCTCAAAGCGTTCATTACCACACTCCATCTTACCATAGTGCAGGAGAAGAGAAGAAATCTTTAGCTCCTTTAAAAGACTATCCTTTCCCATCCTTGTGATAACAGGTGAAACCATGGTGGAAATGTATAAACTAAACAGACCACTAGTTTTCATCAGCCAAAAGACCAAGACTGCTATCCAGTGGCATCTATAGCAGAGATGGACTGGCTTTGCTGTAAACTGCTCACGATGTTTCCAGCAGTGCCTTTAGAAAGCATCTTGAGTTCTCATTTTCTTTGTTCTGTTTCTGAAAAACTTGATGAAATTGTTACCAACTTTGAATTGGGGGCAGAGTGAATTTGTTTTCTAGAGTCATGTTCATCCATATGTGGCTCTAGAAAAAACTATTTCTACTCTCCTATGAGGCAAGAGCTATAATTCTATAGGGACATTAATCTCTCTCTCTCTCTCACTCACACACACACACACACACACACACACACACACACACACACAGAGAGAGAGAGAGAGAGAGAGAGAGAGAGAGAGAGAGAGAGAGAGAGAGAGAGAAGATACCCTAGGAAAGTAAGTGGGTCTCAAGAGTAGATCTCAGAAAAGGACCTTGCTTTAGGTTATAAAACAAGTTAACCAGGACAAAGGAAGAAGGAAGGAAGGCATAGGGCAATGCCAGCCAGTCATGAGAAGAGGCTCCAGAGAGCACAGTAAACACCAGCAAGGTTTTCTACCTGGTACCTAGTTCTGCAAATCCCTCATGTGATTCAAAGACCTAGTAGCCTGAATTGTGAGCTGTGATCTCATCATTCAGGATACATTAACAGAGTATAGGGGCTGTGAAAATTTTGCCAACAGCAAAAGATTTCTGAACATCCAATGACCAAGGGTTAATTCAAAATCATTGCTTAAAATGTCTCTGGCAGTGCTTGCTTGTGTTGCTTTCCCCCCCCCCTTTCATGTGTGAATTCACATGAATACATATATGTTTATGCTTGTTCACGTTCATGTACAGGGGGTTGTAGGTACTCATCATAGGAGTCGGAAAACTACCTCTGGGTTCTCCCCTTTCTGTCTCTTAATAAGTCCCCATGCCCCAGCATAAATAAATAATTTCTAAATTTTCCTTTAGAAGAGTAAATATAACATTATTTCCATTCCAAAACCGAAAGATGGTGTTGGTTTTATGTCTTAGCCAGTCTTCTGCTGCTGTGAAAAGGCACCGTTACCTCTTACAAAAGAAAGCATTTAATTGGAGCTGGCTTATAGTTTCAAAGGTTTATCCAGTCCATTATCATCTATAGGAGGAAGGAGGGCAGTGGCCACCTCTGTGTAAATGCTGGAGGCCTAGCAGCTGCAAAGGCATCTTCTGCAGGAGGACCTAACTGAAGACCGCCTGAGAGACCAAGGATTGCTGATGCAGACAACACCAGCCAATGGGGAACTGCTGTTTAGAAGAGATGCTTTCTTGGAACCAATGCGGCTCATGTAGAGGGTATTAAAGGAATTTGCAGCAGTGTTCAGATGAGCTTGCTACAGTGTTTCTCACCTGCTCCTGGAGTCTGTGTGAAGTCTGCACCACCTCACCTCCAACCCCCAAGGGCAGGTAGGGTCAGGGGGGTAGTAGTCCAGGGCACAGACAGCAGTTGCATTGATGGAAAACATGGTGGTATGCAGGCAGACATGGTGCTAGAGATGGGGTTGAGAGTTCTACATCTGGATCCACAGACAGCTGGAAGAGAGTGACACTGAGCCTGACTTGAGCATTTGAAACTCCAAGGCCCACCTCCTGTGAGACACTTCCTCCAACAAGACCACACCTACTCCAGTAAGGTCACACCTCCTAATCCTTCCCAACTAGTGTTGTTCCCTGATGACTAAGTATTCAACTATATAACCCTATGCGGAAAATTCTTATCCGAACCACCACAGTTTGTATCACATACGGTCAGAAGCAACAAAAATTGGATGGCTTATTGATCTCAAAGCATTCTGTGTGATTGCAGACTGTTCAAGAATGGCTATCTCCTTAGGTCTTACAGTCAGGATCTTATAGCAGAACTGACAGACACACAAGAGAGAGCAAGACTAAGAAAATTGAGCTTAATCAGGATTGAGGACCGAGGAGGGAGGGGGCAACCACTGGAATGTAAATAAATAAAATAACTTTTAAAAAGAAAGAAAGAAAATAAAGCTTAAGATGAGTATGGTGGCTTATCTCTGTAATCTCACTACTCAGGAGGCAGAGGCAGGAGGATGGCCACAAGTTCAAAGCCAGTCTGGTGTACATAGCGAGACCCTGTTTCAAAAACAAATGAACAATTCATTAACAGTATCTGAATGCTGCCAGTCATCCATTTACAAACTTGAGTGTTGTTAGTGAACCAGCTTCAGAGAGCTTTGTGTGCAAAGTCCTTGCAACTCAAAGATGGTCCCTAGACTTGCAGTCATACCATTACCAGGGAGATGGTTAAAAATGCAGAAACTCAGCCAGCAGTGGTAGGGCACACACCTTTAACCCCAGCACTCAGAAGGCAGAGGCAGGCAAATCTCTGAATTCAAGACCAGTCTGGTCTATTGTGGAGAGCCGTGCCGTGAGCAATCGCCATTATAAGATGGTGCTGGCTTCTGCTGTGCCTAACTAGTAAACAAGCCTTGTGCACAAGTGCGAGAGTGAACTCACGCCTAGTCACTGCCCATCTCAGGGCGTAGTAATGAGGTGATGGGCGAGCAACAAATCAGGAGCTGACACGCCACATCAGGTGCTGAAACGCCACACTGAGGGCTATATAAGCAGCACCATTTTCTGGGGTCTGGGTCTTCCCTCCTTAAGAAGCAATAAAGCTTGCCACAGAAGAATCTGGTTGTCTGAGTGTGTTCTTGCCAGCGAGAATGATAGCTCGGGACAGTCTATAGAGTGAGTTCCAGGACAGCCTCGGTTGCACAGTGAAACCCTGCCACAAAAACAAAACAAAATTTGGAAACGGAAGGCATTTTCTCTAGGACAGCAGCACAGATTCTTTTCCATGCCTTTGTGCACATATACAGGTGCTTGTGTGTATGTGTGTGTGTGTGTGTGTGTGTGTGTGTGTGTGCATGTGTGCAAAGGTACAACTGGAGACCTTGGGTTTCTTTCCTCAGACACAGTATACCGTTATTTTTCTATTTTTGGAGACAGTTTCTCACTGGCTTTGAACCTGCTTATTTGGGAAAGGAGTCTCAAGGACTTGCCTATCTCAGACTCCCCAGGGCTAAACTTATATGTGTCTGTTACCCAAGGGCCTCTTTCTCTACAGGGCTGCTGGGATTCAAACTTGTGTTCCCGTATTTGTGCAGCAAGCACTTAACCCCAGCACAGTCATATCAGCCTCCGAGAAGCACAGATAAGCAGTCTGGACGTCCACAGTTGGAGAATTATCAAAGTTGTTTTCCAAACCAGATGGAGAATGCACTGCCACCATGGTCAAATATTGTAATTTTCTTGCTAAATGCTCAAGGACATTCTACCTCATTTCCAATGCAATTCTCAGGCTTTGAGTTGTGTGTATCAGGTTGAGGAGTCAAGGAAGCCTCTATTCTGCTCCATCCTTTGGTTTGCAATAAGAGCTAAGAAGCAACAGGGATCCCCTTGAGCTGTTGTGATTGGCTCTTTGGCTATCAGGAGCCTAGGTCAACTCATGTTTTGTTCAGGACAAGAAGTTCTTGTCCCAGAAATAGATGAGTATTATCAATAGAATGGATTAGATCCAGAGGAAGCCATTATCATGGAGCGTTGGTGAGTAAAATTAGCATGTATTTTTAATAAGTCTGTAATTACTTATTCTAAGGAGAGACCATATGGTGTATTCACTTTTCGTGAACCCAAACACTTAAGCCCTCAAACACCACTTAGTTTTCAACAGATATACATGCCCACTCCCGCTTCCTCAAAGAAAACAATGGGATTTTTGCATTTTGAGCTTCAAAACATTCCCTTAAGAAGTAAAAATTCAAATTACTTTCAAAATCATTGTACGTACACACACACACACACAGAGTGTTTGGGAGCTACTGTGACACCCTCCCTCCCCGAGGGCCTTCTTTCTTTGTAGCGAGTGGATGAATGTCAGCTAAGGGCAACATCTATGGGCTGCGGTTTTAACTATTCATGTTGAATTCCACATTCTGTGAATTTTCCCACCACACCTGACATCGCTGCGTAGACTGAACCACTGCTTTGGTTTTGGATTAGAATTTCATTAACTCGGAAAAGAATCCATGCTGCTGTCCTAGAGAAAATGCCTCTGTTCTCACACCTCTGGGCTGTGTCTTCCTAAGACCTTTGCTGATGCCTTTGAGGTGAGATAGAAATACAGGCAGAGGGAAAATTCTGGCAATGTGGGAAGACAAAGGAGCCAATAGATCCAGAGGAGTCTGGTTAGGGCCTCTTATCAGCCTAGCATTGGGGATACAACAGGATTGACCACATAAATTTGTGACCTGTCTTTCTCTTCCCGGATGCAAGCCTGAAAATGTCTAGGTCTTGCACTAGGAACCTCATGTACAGCAAAGGGACAAAGTCTAACCCCTCTGTGCACTCCTAGAGGCTCTGATTTAGCTTGTGGTCTAGTAACCCCATGCAAGGCCTCTAGGGAGCCACTCTATAATTTTAATTATCAGTGGAGAGAATAGAGAAAGAGAGGGGAGGTCCCTTAGAAACACGCAAACAAAACAATTCTAAAATCTCCCCCTGCCCCACGACTCCATGCTCTCTGTACCCACAGGAGGCACACCTAAGCACGAGTCTGTGTAGAGAAGCCCACGCCTGCACCTGGATAAGGCTTCGTTTTTCCCTAAGCACCTCTCTATTAAGTCTGCCAAGAATATCTTCTCCATACACGAACTCTGCTCTATGCTGGCTCATCCTGAAATGTGTTCCTGCAATGGTGCTATGACTCTGGTTTTGCTTGAGTGGGGTCCCCAAAGGCTGCAAGACCCCCTGGGCTGCCGGCAGTGGCTCTGAGCTGTCTCTCGCTGCACTGTTGCTGACATGTGTGCTTTATGACGTCATTTGCGTCTTTCAAAACTGCCAATTAAGTAGTGTCCTCAAGCTGTAATATTTGTTCTACTCCAAACAGTTGCAGAGGGATGGAGACACAGCTCATATATTCAGAGTTCTCACTTTTCCTTCAGAGGACCCTCATTCAGCATGTATATCCGGAGGCTCAAACCACCCATAAATCCAGCTTTAGGTAATCCAGTGGTTTCTTCTGACTTCTGTGGACACCCAAACATGCACAACATATGGTCACACACACACACACACACACATACATATAAGTAAAAATAAAACTTAAATAGCTATAAGAAGCTTCATTTGACTGTAGCTGCCTTAGAGAAATTACACATTGAAATGTATGTCTTCACCATGAATGGTAGCACACACCTTTAATCCCAGCACCAGGGAGGCAGAAATAGGCAGAGCCCTGCCAGTCTGAGGTCAGCCTGGTCTACATAGTGAGTTCCAGTCCCTTCAGGGATACATAGTGAGATTTTTGTCTCAAACAAACAAACAAACAAACAACAACAAAACCAACTAAGCATGCTAAAACTCTGAAATCTCTATGTATGTGGGTACACATGCATTTGGTGGCCAGAGGATGTCATTAAGTGTCCTCCTTAATCTGTCTCCATCTTATTTTTTGAGACAGGTTCTCTCAAATATATGTGTATGTATATTTTATATACATTATGTTATATCATATATGTGTATATACATATACATACACATACATACACATCTATCCATCTATCTATCTATCTATCTATCTATCTATCTATCTATCTATCTATGAGAGAGAGCTCACCAATCGGCTAAACTGTCTGGTGAGCCTCAGGGATGTTCTTGCCTCTGTTTCCCTGGTGCATCCAGAGGCATGTGCTAGCACACCCAGGTTCTTAGGTGAGTACTGGGGATCTGATGTTAGACCCTGTGTCTTTATGGCAAGCATTTTGTCAACTGAACTGTGTCTAGCACTAAAACCAGATTGGAGACCAGACTGAAATATATGAGACCACAACTCAAAAAAAATCATCTAATAAGTTATATATATATATATATATATATATATATATATATATATAGCCAAGGAAGACTTACACTTTTGATCCTCCTGCCTCCACTTCCTGAATACTGCTGGAATTACAGGCATGCATGGCCGTACACAGATTATGCAAAGCTGGGACTTTGTGCATGGTAAGACTCAATCAATTACAGTGCACCTGCAGCACGTATTAGATGAGGCTTTTAATTTCATTATTATATGCATGTGTTGTGTGCCTGTCTGTCTGTTTGTTTGTCTGTCTGTGTATTGATTATGGAGGCCAGAAGAAGTCATCCAATCCCCTGGAGCTGGAGTTACAGGTCATTGTGGACAACCTGATGTGGATGGTGAGAACCAAACTTGGGTCCTTCTGAAAGAACAGCAAGTGCCCTTAACCTCTGAGCCACCTCTCAGTCCTTGTGGATTTTTGAAAGTCGGTCTGCTCACTAAGGAGAAGTCAGACCTCTCAAATGAAGAGAGATGTCACCTGATAAGAAGTGGCAAGTGGATCATCCACATACACCACTTCCTTGTCTCTGATCTCCCCGTGGGCATTGAGGGTGCTGCCTGCTACTTGGAGGTGCTGCTTCATGCTTCCTATGCTGCAGCAGCAGCAGCAGCAGCAGCAATCCAGTGTGGAGCTCAAGCCTTCTTGCTCATGCCCCTCCTCTTCAGAGAATGCCTGGGTCAGAAGTCACCATAAAGATGCTGTGTGGACTTCTGGATCGTCCCTGGAGCCTGTCTTCTTGCTTCCAGGACTCATTCTACTGTGGGCTGAGGAGGAAGTGCTATCCCTGCCCCCTCCGAAGGTTTGCTCAGATGAACTGACAGCTAATGAATTCCGGAGAGAGGAGAACACAGATTTAGTTAACATGCATGGAGGTATGGCAGAAGGGTGAATATTTAATAATGTGGTGAATTCCAGAGATTAGAAGACCCTCACTCCTGGGGTGGGGTGGGGGTTGGTAAGTGAGTTTTGAGTGGTACTTAATGAATGTTAGGGAAGTGAATGGATGAGTGGATAGGCAATAGTTTGCAAATTATTCCATTTAGAAGACGAAGGTCACCAATGAAATAGAATTTGTCTCTTATCCCCCAGTAGGATAAGAGACTAGAATGTATTATCTACCAAGAATAGCTCTTTCCCTCCCTTGTCAAAGTATAAGGAAGGTGTTTATTCATTATACTTTTATCTTTTCATAAGAAAACAAAAATCCCACTGGGTCAAGGTACTTCATGAAAACTCCAATGACCAAGTGACCTCTGGATCATAATTGAAAAAAAGCCCTTAAAACTATACTGATGCCTATTAAAAATGACAAGACCTCTGCCCACTCTCATATCCTAGCAAAGGATCTGCTCTCCTCATCTGTTGACTGGCGGTCTGGATGTTCCATGGTCAGTACTGTCCCCTTTCCATCCATCCCTGTGATGGTTTGTATATGCTTGACCCAGGGAGTGGCACTATTCAGAGTATTGCCATTGTTGGAGTAGGTGTGTTACTGTGGGTGTGGGCTTTAAGACCCTCATCCTAGCTGCATGGGAGCCAGTCTTCTCCTAGCAGCTTTCAGATGAAGATGTAGAACTCTCAGCTCCTCCTGCACCATGCCTGCCTGGATGCTGCCATGCTCCCCACCATGATGATAAAGGACTGAACCTCTGAACCTGTAAGCCAGCTCCAATTGAATGTTGCCTTTTATAAGTTACTTTGGTCACAGTATCTCTTCACAGCCACAAAACCCTAACCAAGGCAATCCTCTTCCTTCCTAATTAAAACTTTCTCTTGAAATTCAGGTTCTATGTCTCAGTTTTCACTTCTACAGTATCTGCCATGAACGTTTACCCACACTAATATCACCGCAAACAGCAGCTGAGACAAAGCTGAGAATCCAGTCTGCATTTTCCTCTGGTTATGCTTTTAGTTATGGGATCCCAGGGAGTGAACAAAAAAAAAAAAAAAACAACTGATTGTCTCTATTTTCTTATTTTTTAAAAACTGCTACATTTTCTGTTAGGTTCACTTTTTAAGTTTAATTTTTAATTTTAACTTGTGTGTTTGTGTGTGTGTGTGTGTGTGTGTGTGTGTGTGTGTGTGTGTGTATTTCATGTGTGCAATGCCTGCAGTGGCCAGAAGAGGGCGATAGATCTCCTGAAGCTGAAGGTGCAGGTGGTTCTAGGCTTCCAGGTGTGGGTGCAGAAAACTGCCTCTGTAAGAGCTGCTTTTATCCCTAACTGCTGAGCTCTCTCTCCAGCCCCTGATTTTGTCTCTTAAACAGACAGAAACAAACAGAGTAAAGCCTCTTCCAGGGTCTTCTGGTTTCCAAAGACCTTCACTTTATACTGAGCACACCAAGGTACTGCCCTATTTGGTCATAATATAACTCAGCCATCGTTTAACTGTTCCCAGTGGAACAGCCAGGAAGTTGAAACTACAGTCTTCTCTTCATGGCTACCGCTTGGGATCAACTCTTATAAACAAGTGCTTGATAAGACATCTGAGCTTTCCTTCACACACAGCGAGACAACCTTCACCACCTCACTGAACATGCTGGTCCATGCTTCCAGAGGTGGGAAGTCATAGAACATGTGGCCCAGATTCACCCTAGAAAGCTTCACTGACCTGAGCTTACCATGGAGAGGGCCATAGTACTGTACTGCTCCAACACTAGTTCTGAACTGCCGGACACGTGGGGACGTCAGACATCTCCTCGGTGGTGATACTGACTTTGGGTGGCTTTAAATGAAAGACATATGAAGTGCAAGAAATAACTGTTTTCCTCTTCAGCATCTGTTTTTAGGTAGGTAAGTGACTAGGCCATAGACTAGAAACATTTGTAAGACACCTTATGTAGGTAAGAGATACCCCGTGTAGATACTGCCCAACTCAGAGCTTTATTACTGGGTAAGGGCTATCTTTTACTAAATAAAGACACAGCTCAGACTCAAAAGCCTACATGACTTTTCTGGATAGGTGACCCATCCAGCAGGTCCAGTTATCCGAGGGTCTCAAGGGGACCTTCTCCTAAGAACCAAATGGGGGGGGGGGGGGTAGAGAGAAACGAGAACCTTATGCAATGAACAACACATGGAAGCAGTCTGAGTAGCATCAAGGTCCTGCTGTATTAGCAAGGCTCAAGGTTTAAATGCACAAGCAAAAGGGGGAAGTACTTCTCAGCAGGAGGAATGGGGCAGCAGAAATGCACCTCAGCAGGAGGGATGGGGCAGAGGAAAAAGAGGAAGTACTTCTCAGCAGGAGGGATGGGGCAGAGGAAAAAGAGGAAGTACTTCTCAGCAGGAGGGATGGGGCAGGGGGAAAAGAGGAAGTACTTCTCAGCAGGAGGGATGGGGCAGCAGAAAAAGAGGAAGTACTTCTCAGCAGGAGGGATGGGGCAGCAGAAAAAGAGGAAGTACTTCTCAGCAGGAGGGATGGGGCAGCAGAAAAAGAGGAAGTACTTCTCAGCAGGAGGGATGGGGCAGAGGAAAATTTTCTTTTGGCGACTACACGGTGAAGCAGGAACTTGGTGGTATCAGGGTACATCTTGAGGTCAGGACACCCGGCGCCTACTTAGGGCTGGAACAATCTGTGGTTGTACTCAGAGCGGTGAGTCTGTGGCCCGCTTTTGACCCCCTTTTCTTCTCGGGGGTCGGGGGAGAGGCCCAATTCAGAGATCAGGACAATAGTGTTGTCTTAATAGCTCCCAACAGATAGGAACAGGAAAGAGTGGAGGCAGTCTTAAAAAAGAAAGTGGGTGTCAAAGGCATTACACTGGAGAGTCCTGCCCGATCATGGGCTGCTAGCAGTTACTATTTTCTTTCCAATAGACACCTTTGGGCTAAGCTCAGATACTGGCTGGCATGTCCACTTGACCAATGGCTGCTCACATTTGGTACTTTGATGGCACTGGAAAGGAACAATTCGACAACCGCCAGGATTGACCCTCAAGGAACCAATGGTCTCCTGGGCTATGATGAGGAAGAGATAGGAAAGAAAATGACATAGATGACACAGGGAGGTGGGACTAAAGGAAAGGCAGAGTCGTATCGTGACATCATTCTCTGTTTGGACTTTAATCCGAGTACAATGTTGATTTTTAGTAAGGAGGAGATCAGCTTCGCACTGCTAAATTTTCTCCAAAGCTTGGTAAGAAGAGCAAAATATTAGGTCCTTTAATCACATTGTTTCAAACACAGCCTTTAAATTTTTCTAATAGATTTTTTTCACATATGCACTTAGTATGAGAGCCAGCATACGTGCATGCAATTTATAAATACATTATTGTCACATGAGGCTGATTGTTCTAGATAGAATTCTCTGGGGAGTGGGAAGACAGAGAAATAGGTAGGTAGGTAGGTAGCATGAGGATCTGAGTTCAATCCCCAGTACCCACTGCACCCACCACTTCAGTTTGCTGAGACGGCAGAGGCAGGTGGATTCCCGGCATGTGCTAGCCAGACAGCCAAGACAACTGGTGAACTTCATGTTCAGTGGAGACTCCGTGTCAAAAGATAAGGTGGGTGGCTTTTCAGGACCAACATTCTGTCCTCCATGCTCAAGTATACATGTGCATGCACAGAGACACACACAGACACACAGACACACACACAGACACACACACACACACATCCCACATTCTCTCTAGCTGTTACCCAATGTGAATTGGAACATAGAGTGATTAAGCCCAGTTGGAGGCTACTGTGCTTACTAAAGCAGACAGGAACAGGGCAATGCATTGAGAATGGCAGACAGTGACTAAGTATGACACAGGCATAGATGTCTATTGTGGGCTAGAGATGAATCCTCCCAAAAGGCTTATGTAATCAAGATTTTGGTCTCCAATACAAGGTTCAGAAGTAGACCTTTAGGGAAATTGTCGGGACACGAGGGCTCTGACTATGACATCGAAAAGCACCAGAGAGGCGACAGTTATTCTTAAAGTATCACTATCTCATGACTGATATGTTCCACAGACGTAAGTTGTCACCAAAGACACAATTTGGTTCCACTTGGAATTTGAACAAGGTACAACCACTCATGCTTAGCAAAAGGCAACACAGTAGGTTGAAAAGAGGCCTGGCTTCCCCCTTTGGCTCCCTGTGAAGCCCTGAGCTTGTTTCCACATTTGTCAAAGGACCATAAACCCAGCTCTGTCCTACTGTTGTTGTGAGTGTGTGTGTATACGTGTGTACATGTACACATATGGAGGCTAGACATTAGTGTCGGTGTCTTCATCAATTTCTCTCTACCTTATTTGATTGAGATGAAGTCTTCACCAAATCTAGAGCTCACTGATTTGAGCAGACGTACTGACCAATGAGGTCCAGTAATCCCCCTGTCTCTGCAACCTCCGGGATGGGATTACAGGCACAAGCTTTTCCTGTGGATGCAAACTCAGGTCCTTGCGCTTGTGTGGTAAGGACTTTCCTGGATCAGCTGACCCCCCTCCTCATCCATCCTATTTATTGGCTAAACCCTTCAGAGGGGAGACATCTATACATCCACTGGGCTGGAGCCAGGAACTTGCCTTTCCCTCAAGTCTGTTTGCTGACAGCTCCCTCACATGACCTTTGATTATTCCCTGCCCTCGTCTGTCTCATCTGGACAGAGTGACTCCAGTTTAGATGGATAATTTCCAAGAATCTTTCCTATAGAGGTCATTATTCACAGTTGTGCTTTCGTTTGCCTGGTTGGGCATAGGCGAGGTAGAATAGGTCCTACGTGGGGATCAAATGTTTACTACCACAATTGTTTACACACATTAACCAAGCCGTGGAAAATGGAAGAAGCTGTGGAGATTTTATATGCAGAGCCAGCAGACAATCGCTGACAATAAACCTGTGACTTCAGCAATTCACGCTGCGTTTTAATTTTCTGACCCTCGTCTGCTCATTATTTAGGCCTGCACTTGGCTTGGTGCCAGCGTGACCCTCACCAAACACAGCGAAAGAGGGGTTGTGGAGGAGAGACTCCTTCAGCTCATAACAGTAGATCTGGAGGGGTGGTTCTCCACATGCTAATAATCTTCAAGGGCCAGGAAAAGAAGATGATGGTACAGCAAACTAGACAAGGGACTGAAGGAGCTGGGAGGGATTTGGAGAAATATGGAGGAGGAACCCGGGAGAGGAAAGGATGACGGGTGGGAATATCTGCATGGAACTAGCAGGTGTCATGACCATGAATGTTTCATCAAGAATACAAATGGGAAAATAAGAGAGGAGAAGAGGGTGTGGGGGGTGCTGGAACAGTGACCCTGTGTTCCCCACCTCTTTCTCCATTTTGGTTATGGAGGGAGGGGGGGGGTTGCGGCTCCAACTCCCACAATGATGATTCATCGTGGTGGTCAACTTGATAGGATTTAGAGTCACTTAGGAGATTTATCTCTGGCCATGGCTGTGAGGACGTTCCCAGAAAGACTTAACTGAGATGACTCATGCTGAATGTGAATGTAGTACTATTCCACGTGGATCCCCACATCCAGGACCGAACAAAAAAAGGTGAACGTGAATGGAGTAATCTCATCTGCTTCCTGACTCCCAACTCATGTCCCTGCCTCTATGTCTCCCCCCACCACACTGCACTGTCCTTTGGATGGTGAGGCAACACACTCTTTCTTCCTTAACTTGAATGATGTCAGGAAATTTGTCACAGCAACACAAAGACTGATGGATACAGGGCCTCGTCCTGTCAGTTGAAAGCTGGCCGCCCAAAGATGTCTCAGAAAAGGAAGGTCCAGACTCCAGACTGCACCATTAGATCCTGCCCATCCCCACCCTTCCCGGCAGAGTTTAGACTTACTGTTACCCAGAATCCCACAGGGGATTCTTTAAAACATGTCTCTTCTACAGTCAAGCACCCACTAGTTCTGTGTCTACACAGGATGCTCGTCTTTCCCAAGCAGCATGTGTGTACCAGTCTGCAGGCTTTCCTGGTCATCCCTGCTCCTTCCAGCCTTTGGCTTTCATGTTGCTATCCCCACAAACCTCTCACCCTACTAACATCATCTTTCTCTCTACTTCCCAAGAGAGACCAAGTCATAACATTCTGTGCCTTCACTCACAGTCACACTATGTCCTCAGAAAGCCAAGGAACAGCCTTTGTCTTGGAGATTTGTTGCTGCAATAAAACACCATGACCAAAAAGCAAGTTGGGGAGGAAAGGGTTTATTTGGCTTGTACTTTCAGATCACAGTTCATCTTTGTAGGAATTCAAGACAGGAACTCATGCAGGGCTGGAACCTGGAGGCAGGAGCTGATGCACAGGTCATGGAGGGGTGCTGCTGACTGGCTTGCTTCCCATGGCTTGCTCAGCTTGCTTTCTCCCACATCAATCACTAATTGAGAAAATGTCTTACAGCTGGATCTCATGGAGGCATTTTCTCAACCGAGGCTCCTTCCTCTCCGATGATTCTTAACATAAGTCAAGTTGACACACAGAACCAGCCAGTACAGCCATAGCACATACTGCCCTGAGTGGCAGGGAAAGAAGAAATGTAGGGTGGAGACACAAGAAAAGAAGGTCGAAAGCTAAGAGAGACCTGGAAGATGAATAAAGGAAATTGACTTTCTATAAATGTGTGGCGATGTCAGATGTAAATGTTTCCTTAAGTAGATCACCTCCCCAGGGCTTTGCGCAAAGAGTAGCTTGCAAAGATACCAGGTAGGAAAGCAAGTGAACAGACAGATGAGCACTGGTTTGTCTCCATCCCAAATGTTATTTCCCTTCCTCTGTTTACCGCTGTCTAAATGATCTTACTTAGACCATGCACAGAAATGCTCCTTGTGTGTGCTTCAATTATCTGTCTAACTTTTATACAATCTGTGCCCTAATTTTTTTTTAATAAAGTGAAAGAACACTGGAAGATCTTGGGCTGTCTCACTGCAGACATTTCCCTCGGTTTCTTGGCTTTTTGTTTTCTACAGGAGTAACGGGGACCATTGGATGTGATGTGCATGACGGGATGGTGATGTGTGGACAAGCATGATCCCTACAAGGGGCTGGGAAAGGGCAGGACAAGTGTTGGGGAGAGTGGTTCTCCTGTACCTGCCTGATGTGCCTGGCAGCTTCCAGAGCTGAGTTGTCGCTTCTGAACTTGTGCTTGCTTCTCTGAAATCTGGAAGACTCCTGTTGGTCCTTCCTGGCATCTATGTTCTCAGTCATCATTGGCCCAGCTTCTAGGGGGTGCCAGGTACCACTTTGTCAGGTCGGTGAGGGGCTTTCTAACTGCTTAATTTCATTCTCTGGAGGCAATTGTTGGGCTTGGGGTATCTTGTCTGGGGCTGGGAGTGGAGAAACTTTAATAATAAAGAGGATTGTTCATGAGTTGGGGAAAGTATAAAATTTCAGGATCAGGACTAGGATTCTCTGGGAACAGAGCACATTTTCCCTTTTCCATTCTTATGTAGGCTTTTAAATATGCAGTGGGGTCAGGTGTCTAGTAGAGGCTAATCAGATGGATGAGCCATTACAATGAGTAAGGGATATTTAGAGGTTCCAGTCAGCTTGGGATGGTCCCTTACTGTCTGAGTAGTCACAGGATGTCCCGCTGTCCCACAACCTCTAGCCACTAGGTGACTCAGCATCTAGTGGCTGCCTTGACTGCCTCCATTTCCCCCATCACCAACTAGCTAGCTAGTTTACCTCATCTTCTCCCTCAGACATCCATTTCTTAATCTTAAGAGACTGGATAGTCAGAGATCCATTTTCCACAACTACTTATCATTGGCCTTCAGGGGTGGGGTGGTTGCAGGCCTCTTGAAGAAACAGGAACCTCTGGCTGTTTGATCTACAGGAGGCAGAGGTGGTGATAAAGTACAGATGAGCTTGAATCCTCCTCACAAGACCATCATTTTAGCACAGAATTGTTGAAGTCTGGAAAATCGAAGTTTAGAAGTTTAAAGACATAGGGACCACGAAGGAGCCAGGTGTACCGTGGTGCATATCTGCAATCCTAGAACTCGGGAAACAGAAGTAGGAAGATTCAGAGTTCAAAGTCGTCCTTGTCAACATAGTGGTTTGAGTCCAGCTTGGGCTACATGAGACCAGATCTAAAACAAATGAACAAATGTAGGGTCCACATATGAGGCAGCATACCAGGAGAGAACTTACCAGATGTTCGACAGACAAGGCAGGAACTAGCTTAGACTTGGTGAGGTAGTTTTTATTGCCATCCAAATGGTCTTCAAATGTGGGCAATATTTCTTTAGAAAGCATATGAACATTTAGTTCTAAAGTAAAAAGCATCATTATAAACCACAGGGCAGAGCATAGAAAGGAACAGGAGCATTAAATACACACGTATCCCAGGTCCCAGGATATGGTTGCCACCTTGTGAACCTAAAGGCCTTTGTAGTGACTGGCTCCAGATAATCCTATGGTGAGTGAGTGATGGGAAGACATGTGTGATGGACAAAAATGTCTTGCTATGCAGTAACATTCCCAAGGCAACAGCCCACAGAAGAATGTGTGGTAAGCCCCTCCCCGGGAAAAAACGCTGGCTTTGGAGACTTAGTCAAACTCTCCTCAGGTGTGAACTTTCTTGGGCAGGGTTTCATACCATGGAATTCCTTGTTGAGAATCAGGGTGCTTTCTTCCTGGAAGTCTTTTTTTTTTCCCCCAGGGTTGTGGTACACATATCAGGAGGAGAAACACAGGGAAATGGCTGTGGTGGGAACCCCAGAACACTCTGTAACCCTAGCACTTCAGAAGAAGCGGGAGGAAGATCACAAGTTCAAGATTAGCCTGAGCTATACAGTGAGACCTTAGATTACTTCTAATGCTCCAAGCTAGCCTCGTATACATAGCGAAAATAGGTCTCCAAACAAACCAACCAAAAGAATGAAGGGGAGAGGTGAGGCGAGGGGAGGAGAGGAGAGGAGAGTGAAGGGGAGTGGAGGGGAGAAGGCAAAAGGAGAGGGGAGGAAGGAAAGGAAAGGGAAAGGAGGAAAGGAGAAAGGAAGAGAAGGCAAGGGAAGGGAGAAGAAAGGAGGGGAGTAAAGAGAGGGGAGGGGAGACAGGAGGAGAAAGAAAAGAAGAGGGGAGGGGAGGGGGGAGGGGAGGAGAGGGGAGGGGAGGGGAGGGGAGGAGAGGGGAGGGGAGGGGAGGGGAGGGGAGGGGAGGGGAGGGGAGGGCAGGGCAGAGCGAAGAGAAGAGAAGAGAAGAGAAGAGAAGAGAAGAGAAGAGAAGAGAAGAGAAGAGAAGAGAAGAGAAGAGAAGAGAAGAGAAGACTTATAGAAGAGACCACTATAATTCTGTGGTTTCCCAAACTAATGAAGGAAGACTCACACTGAGGCCTTCCATGCTGGAGAGTGGTTAGCATCACCCAGTTGGGCTCAGCTCTTCCTTGGCCATGTTAAACCAGAGCGAGAGCCAACATGTCAAGCACACTACTGCTGTCAGTCTCCTGTGGAAGAGATGCCACTCCTGGTGCTATGGCAGAGTGTTGCTGCACCACACCAACCAGTGCCACTTCTGTCTCTGATGCACCGGCCCTGGGGCCTTATAGTTTCCCATGAAAATGACTTTGCACTGATTGGGTATATTGGTTAAGTTTGCCAGAAAACAAGTCATAGAGTGGTATGTGTTGGTGGGGGTGGGATGGGATGGAGACAGACAAACAGAGAGACAGAGGGACAGGGGAAAAGGGGGGAGGGTACATTTTGATACTTCCTTTTGGGCACTGTTTTCATTATTCTACACACACACACACACACACACACACAGAGGATTACTTCAAAGCACTTGAGACACATTGATAAACAGAATAAAACTTACTTACACTCACACAATCCCAGAATAACTGTTGCTGACTTGTGTGTGTGTGTGTGTGTGTGTGTGTGTGTGTGTGTGTGTGTGTGTGTGTGTGATATTTTAATCTTTTCTTACACATAATGAGGTTGTATACAGGGGAGAAAAATCGAAAAATCTCTTTCTCTACCTGTGTTGGGCCCTTCACCAGGAGTCCTAAAAATTTAGACTGGTAAAAGAAAACTCCCAGAAGCTAAAGGCAGCAGATTATTTATTATTAATTAATTAATTAATTAACTTACTTATTTTGGAGTTTTGTTTGTTTGTTTGAGATAGGGTTTCTCTGTGCAGCCCTAGCTATCTTGGAATTCACTTCGTAGACCAAGCTGGCCTCGAACTAAAAGATCTGCCTCCCTGGCACAGAGATGAGGGAGTGTGCCATCAGCTAAGCAGCAGTTTATTATGATTTGCCTTGTGCTTACCCGTGGGAGCACAGAGATGATAAATACAGACATGAGCCCTGGGACCCTGGGCTTGTGTGTTGTCTGGTTTAAACCAAGGGAGAGCAGCCTAGAGCTTCCAGGGGAAAGAAGAGAGTTAGGAGAAGGTGAGCAGGAAAAGTCTGGCATCAGTGGGAGGAGAGGCCCTTGGGCCTGAGGGTGTTTGATGCCCCAGTGTAGGGGAATGCCAGGGCAGGATGACAGAAGTGGGTGGATGGATGGGGGAGCACCCTTATAGAGGCAGAGAGGGGAGAGATGGGATGGGGGCTTCTGAAGGGGAGACCTGGAAAGGGGAAAACATTTGAAATGTAAATAAAGAAAATATCCAATAAAATTTTTTTAAAAAACCAGTGGTTCAAAAGAACTCAAGACTATGCTAAAGAGGCACATTTCACTGTATGGCTTCTCCAGCTGCAGAGGATATTTAGTGACTTGATTTTTACTGTTGACCATATGCTATGTGAATTATTTCCAGGCAATATATTTTTTTCTATTGCAACAGCACTGCATACCATTCTTTAATGAATTGTAACTAGATATTAAGAGTGTCTAATCTGCTCCCAGCATAAACAAGTCTACCCTGATCACACATCTTTTTCTACTTGTCCAGTTATCGTCCTCTGATAAATTACTAGAAAGTGGGTTACTAGGCTGAGAGGTGTGTGTGTGTGTGTGTGTGTGAGTTTGTGTGTGTGTGTGTGTGTGTATGTGTATGTGTGTGCACATTCATGCACGTGCACTGTGCTGGGGACCAAATTTGGAGCTTAGTACTAGTACATCCTAGGCAAGCACTCTACCACTGAGCTACATCTCTAGCCCGATAGTGGTCAAAACTTTGATAGAATGTAATGCCCATGGGCAAGCTAATGTTCAGAAAGCTGATGTTATTTTAATAATATATGGTTAACAGATACTGGCATCATATACATATGAATACATATTATTCCTGTTAGGAGAATTAAACTTGACAAAACGGCTCTAAATTCGAGGAGGAACTGAAAGCAGCTCAGTCCTGACTGTAGTTTAGAAGGAGGTCCCTTGCATTGAACATTTTCAACTTGCTCCTTTCACTGACGTGCTACTTCCTGTGAGATGTTCGCTGCCCAGTCAGTGATGTGGCTCGGCTGGCAAAGGGGCTTACCATGGAAGCCTGGGTGCAGTCCCTAGAACACGTGTAAAAATAGAAGGGGAACCCAGTCTACAGTTATCTTCTGGACACCTACACCTGTGCTGGGAAACACATAACTCTCCCTCTGTCTCTCTCTGTCTCTGTCTGTCTGTCTGTCTGTCTGTCTGTCTGTCTCTCACAGACACACACACACACACTAGATTAATTAAGTTTAAACTGTCAACTGTATAATCTTAGAGAAAAATGACTCAATTAAGCGCTGGTGATTTTGAAAAGAATTCATACACATGCGTAAACAGCTGATGACCCTTGGTGGCTGAGGTCGGGGAAGCTGAGTGACACAGGAGCTAAAGCTGGAGTGAGTGGGTTTCCTAGTTCTGTGAGGCATCCATCAAGACCTCCATAGCAGGGATGTGGTCCCCCATAGCCATCCTCCCATCAGGTCAGATCGGAAAATCTCCGACCAAGCTTTAAGGCAGCTTTCAAGATGGCAGGCAGGGACTCCTAGAGTAGCCATGAAGTGTAGAACTCTTGGTCCCCATCCCTAGGGTAGCAGATGACCAATGCATTCCTCAACCTGCTAGCGCTGAGATGGGACAGACTCCTGTAACAAAAGATGCCCAGTAAAAGAAAAACAAACAGAAGTTTAATAACATGCAAGCCTCATGCGTACATCAAAAGGCACCCAGGGAAAATAAGTAAGTCTTGTGGAACTGATTTAAATATCGCATAATACGTAAGTAAACAAAGAAGCAAGGGAAGCCCAGTGCCAGGAGCTATCTGGGGAAGGCATGGTGGTAAGAGTAAGGCTTACTATGCAGACATACATTGCACCTTCCCCCATAGACTGCACTCCACTGACCGGTGAGTAATAGCCATCCTTCTTGTCTGGGTACCAAGAGGGATGGAGACTACAGAGGCACATTCCCATTAGAGTGTCTTTTTCTTGCAGATGGTGTTTAGAGCCTCTTTATCTACAGCTCTTCCAAATATGTCAAGAGGACTGGTTTCAGTATACAACAAATAACAAAATGATAAGATGCCCAAGCCCCTTCAATTAGATAGCACTGATTGACAGTCTCCCAAAGAGGCTCCACCCAAATTAGACACTCAACAGGGTTGATTGACTGATGAGAACTTCAGTGATGGCAGAGATGTTAGAATGCTACAGGGCCAGAACCAAACTCTCGTGGTCTGTGGTTAGCCCTCTCAATCGCCACATAGTGTCCACCTCTGCACACACAACCTTCTGACTAGTGGGTAAATCCTTTTTGAAGGGATGAACAACTCTCAAAGCCTCCACCAACCCCAAAGCTAAGCATATCAGGTAGCCTCTGAGACCTGTAGCATCATTTTCTCATTTTGTTGAAACCCTCTTTACCTGATGTAACCACCAAAATATTTCAACACTGTGTCGACTTGTGACGTTGTTGTTACTAGAAAAACTTCACGGAGCTGTTACCTTGTTGGCATTTAGGTATGTGTGTTCCCTGGCTATGGTTGCTCATATTTGGCTCCAAAAGAAACTATTTATACTGTCTGAGTTGAAAGCTGTGTTTTGTTTTTTAAAGAAGCATTGACAATAGCATAGTATTTACATATAACCAATGTATGTGCTGCAGATCTTAATCAGTAGATGATTATAAGTACCTAACATGATGTAGATAATATGTAAATAGCTACCATATTATTTTTAGGTAATAATTACATAGAAAAAAATCCTCTGCTTATAATCAGTGCAGATTCAATCCCCTCTTCCTTCCCCACAATATTTGCAAGATTGGCTGAGACCCAGGATATAATGTATATGGAGGACCAACCATGTTTAGAGGAGGGACATTCTGGTCTCATGTATTAGACACTCATCTGCACCAGACTTTCTGGACACCACCAGGAGGCTAAACTACATACCACTGTGCTAACTGCAAGGGTGGCTATGATTTCTTCATCATGAAAGTCACAGAGTGATTGCTGTTAATGACTCTGGATCTTCGATAGCTATGGTCAGAGGCTCGATCAATGTTTGCTGCATTGAACGACTTCATTGTTAACACTGAGTTGCTCAATAAACAGTTGCTACTGCGAATGGCTTGAGGATGAGAACGTCACTCCTCTCTCCGGTGTTCACAGGAAGGGGAGCATAAATGCGATCGACGAACTGACATCTTGGCACTTAGCAAGATGGAAACCAGAAGAAGTAGGATGGGAAGGAGGTTAGGGGGGCCGAGGAGGTTGCGGGGGAAATGAAACGCTGAAACAGCACGTGACCAACACAGGCTCTTAACCTGATAATCCAGAGGCAGTTTTACCTGTCCTCTCACTAACAGCAGCAAATGTTTTCTGCAAGCCAGAAACAGCAATAGAACAGAAAATTCCCATGCAAGATTACACCAGAGGTGAAGTCCCTTCTGCCCCCACGATGCCTCTCATCTAAGCTTCCATGGGGCCCTTCTTTAAATACTGACTCCAACATGCCAATTAAGAGCCTGGCTTGCAGAGGGACAATGGAATAGACTGGGCTTCATTTTCCACCTCTGGCGGAACAAAAGCAATGGGCAATGGAGTCTTCTTGAATAGCCCCTGTTACACATCCATCCCAGCTATAGAACACCAGAGTCATAGGTAACAAAAGGGGATAAGAGATGGGGAATCAAAAATTGCAGAGTTGAGCTGCCATGGGGGAGGGAGGACCCCAGAGACCAGCAGACTAACCTGTTTGGACCATTTCTGGAACTTGTTAGCCCAGTGCAATGATTGCTGCCTCCCAGAACCCACACAGCACAATAACTCTCAGGCTTTCTTCTTCTGCATTATTAATCACGCACGTGGAGCCTGAATTAGCAGGTCCCGGTGTTAGCTTTACTTGCAGACTCTGCAGTGAACAAATTAAAGAGGTTTGCTCTGTTCAGTGAAAACACACTATCCATTCCCCACTCGACCCCCGCCTCACATTCCCCCTCACCATTGGCATTCTAAGCATGTTATGTGTATTTTTAAGAAGTTTCCGAATAGGTCAAGAATGTTAAACCCTTCCCCATGACAATGATTACTCTGTGGACTGTGTACACATAGAGAAAAGATATATATACACACAGTGTGTGTATGTGTGTGTGTGTGTGTGTGTGTGTGTGTATGTGCCCGCGCGCCTGTGTTGATCCCTCCGCTGTCTCAGCCTTGTGGATTCCAGCTTCCTATTGTGTTTCAGCCTTTTACTGGTCGGCTCTTTCTCCTGCAGAAAGAGATTACAAACACAATCCCAGGACTTGCAAATAGAGTGCTGGGTGTCTTTTGTTCAGCTTCCTGTCCAGTTGTTACAACCTTTGTCATGGTAATGAGCCACCAGCAGTTCCTATCCTGCAAGTTCTCTCCGAGGCGAGGCAGTGTGTGCTGAAATTCTGGTGAGGTTACGGTTCCCTTCCCTGCCTGCTTCTGCTGTCCCTGGATAAAGATGGCTGGAAAAGTGGGCCCTCGCCTCTGCTTTAAATCCCAAGAGTTCTTCTCAGTGGAAGTGGATAGTTTTCCTGGTTTTGAAGGGTTCGGAACAGAGATAGCAAAGAATTCTGTCTGGGAATCTGAAAAAGAAAGTATGCTGCACTCACTTCATCTAGCTGCTCTTGAGTAAGGGCTACAGTGGTGTGTGTGTGTGTGTGTGTGTGTGTCTGTGTGTGTCTGAGTGTGTCTATGTGTATCTGTGCATGTGCTTGTGTGTATATATGTCTGTGTGAGTATATCTTTGTGTGTATGTGTGTATATGTGTCTCCGTGTGCCTGTGTGTGTGTGTGTGTGTCTGTGCCTGTGTGTCTAGATGTGTGAGTGCCTGTGTGTGTGTATGTCTGTGTGTGTATGTGTCTTGTGTGTTTGTGTGTGTATGTGTCTGTGTGTATCTGTGTGTATGTGTCTGAGTGTGTCTATGTGTATCTGTGCATGTGCTTGTGTGTATATATGTCTGTGTGAGTATATCTTTGTGTGTATGTGTCTGAGTGTGTCTGTGAGTATATGTGTCTCCATGTGCCTGTGTGTGTGTGGGTAAGCCTGTGGATGTATTCCTACTCTACATTGGATTTTTCCCAGTTGAGACAGAGTTGTTTACATGCCTCAGTCAACAACCTATGCTATGTTTGGCATTGGCTCTGCAGAGGGGCACAAAGAAACACGGGGGGGGGGGGCTGGGCTCATCCCTCTGATAGGGGTTTGTGAGGGTGGCAGAGCCTTTCTCCTCATGTGGTGAGCTTGATTTGGGGGGTATAAAGTGCTGGATGAGAGTCACCAGTCTCACCCGTGGCTTCCAAAGCGCATGGGAAGGAGTAGTGGTGAGTAGATTCCTGAACAAACTATGAGAAATGAACTTCCACAAGGGGGAGGGGCCCTGAGGAACATGAACTCCCGTGTCACCCTGCTTTTATGCATCTTAACACTTGGGGTGTGGCGGGAGTCCTTTTCTGAGAAGCAGGCAGACTTGTAAAACTGCATGCCTATGTTCCCTGAGCCATTGCACTAGAGGTTGGGATTATGGGAAGGAAAATATACTACCTCATTAAAGGGCTAGTTACTTTACCTCTCTTTTTAGCGTGGCTGAAGGTGAATCTGCTCTCCTCCGGTGGTTCCTTCACCAAGTAATGGGTATGAACCTGGATGGAATGCTAGGTCTCCATCAAGGCCAGAGATTAAAGTCTCCTGACCAGAAAAAGTTTTCCTTAATGGACTTTTATTGCCACAATGACACGTGAATGTTTATTTATCATGTGTTATGTGTTGATCACCTTTGGGCTCTTCTGCATACTTTGAAATACACACTGCCATAGCTCCAGCCACTCTTCTGTGCTACAGAATGCTGGAACTAACTACTTACTTACCTATATTTCTAAACATATAATATGACTTTTGGATTACATTTCACCAAGGAATAGACCGAGAAATACTTATTTCTGATTTTAGGCGTGAGAATGCTGCCTGAGTTTCAGGTAGGGTCCTAAAACTTAATTTCTTATAAAAGTTACTTTTCTTAGTCTGTTGTGGCTTCAACTAACTAATGCCTGCAAGCCACACCGTTGTCTCTGCTAAAAACTACCGACATCCTAAGAGTTTACAAGATGACTTCATCTATATCTGTTTTGTTTTGTTTTGTTTTGTTTTGCTATGTATGAATCATTTATTTCATCAAATTCATGTTTTGTTAATTCGATGGCTTTCTTTGTCACAAAGCACTCACTGCTGGGGTGGGTGGTCTCTGAGGTTAGAGAATATAAAGGGGTTTTTTATTTTCCCACCAAATGCCTCCCTCTACCACCCTAGGGATAAAGGAGACTTGAGAGCCATTTAAATTGGCCTTGGAGGCCTTGCCGAGAAGCTAAATGCTAGCTGTGATTGAATTTATGTAAAGCACCTTGCAAAGGGCTGGGCTCAGAGCCACCTCCCAGTATTTGTTAGGGACTTCCCCTTAATGTTGGATACATGCAGTTAGCAATCCAGCGACATCTCTGAGCTGTTGTGATGTTTAGTTAACTACTGCATCCTCGGTTTGAGTAAAGCCCAAAACAGAACCAAGGAGAGGTCTAGAAGTCAACCTGCAGCCCAACCCCTCCCCTCAGTGGGATGCCTGCCCCCTTCTTGGCAGGGCAAGAATAAACCTCTCAGAGCAATTTCAGAGTTCTGGTCCATGTTGCCCCCCCCCCCCCCCCAGGAGAAAGTTTTTACAAATACATTTAGATTTCTTCTCAAAATGCACATGGCTCCCACTTCTGCACTTGCACACAGTAACAAGATAAGAAAAGCTTGCCTTCCTCCTTCCCCTCTTTGGATCTCCCTTCCTTTCTCCCTCTCCCTTTTGTCCCCCATCCCTGCCCTCCTTCCTTTCTTCTTTACTGTGTCCTTTCTTCCAATCTCCCTCCTTCCTTTTAGTCACATAGACCCCCCCCCCAAAAAAAAAAAAAAACATCAGACAGGGCTGGGAAGAAGAAAGTAAAAAGAAAAGACAAAAATAAACTCTGTCAACTATTTTGTTCTCTCTTCTTCTTCTTCTTCTTCTTCTTCTTCTTCTTCTTCTTCTTCTTCTTCTCTCTCTCTCTCTCTCTCTCTCTCTCTCTCTCTCTCTCTCTCTCTCTCTCTCCTCTCTCTCTCTCTCTCTCGTGTGTGTGTGTGTGTGTGTGTGTGTGTGTGTGTGTGTGTGTGTTGGAGACTCCAGGGTGTATGGTCGGGAGATACAGCAGAAAAAGCCCAGCCTCACTGGGCACTTTAAATTCCAACCTCAGAAACTTTCGAGATGTGGTGCATAGGACAAGGTTTTGTTTTCCAGAAGGAGGACACCTCACTTATCTAGGGGCCTAAGAGACCCAAAGATCCAAGAGTTTTCTCTAAAAACAGCCAAGTTATTGGGCTAGGAATCCTCTTGAAGATTCGTGCACTTGCCTTGTGATCATGCACAAGGTTACAGCCCACAGGGCTACCCACTCAGGCCCTGCGCTCACACTGAACACTTACTTCTGAGAGCTTTGCAGGGCCTGCACACTAAGGATGTCAGGGATGCTGTTAACCTTCTCTTCCTTGCTGGTCTTTCTTCTGGACAGCTCCTTCCCTGCAAAGATGCCCCCCCACCTGAGGCTCCTCTGGAGTTTCAGTACAAATCACCTAATTGTTTGCTAGATGAACAATGATCACTCGAACCTCCTAATTACCAAAAACTGCTAACAAAAGGCACGCAACAATATCTTAATTAGGGAAGGAGTTCCAATTTGTGATACGGAGCATGTTAGACAGACAGAGCCCAATTCTCCCTTTGTTCCCGGACTCTGATAGCCAGGGAGATTACAAGATATGACACAACACGTGTGGCACATGCCGTTCATCATTCTATACCCTATACACATCTGATAGCCTGCACACATTGGTGCTCCCTAATAAGTGTCTTGGCTAATCTTACCTGTGTTGATTTGGAGAGGATGAGGTAGATGTCTGCCTCTCTGGTTCTTCCTATGGCTGACTGAGCCTCTCAAGCATGTGTTAGAAAAGGCCCTGCTGGGAAAATCAAGGAAATTTTGGGAGCTTCTGGCCAAGGATAATAGGCTAGTCCATGAGTAGCCTTCTGGGTCATTTCAAATACATATGTGGAGGAATCGCCATCTTCCTCCCCCCTGCTTCTCTACGTACTCACAGCTTATTTTAAAAGTTCTTATTATCCATCACTTAATTATTAAAAAGTGTCTACTCTGTTTTCATAAATTATCTATGTGTTAGAGAAATTGGCATATGGAAGAATGTCTCCAAGAAAAGGGACATCCAAAGCCAATTATGCTAGCTGGAACGCTTTTTTTTTCTTTTATAAGAATATAATGTAATTCTTGAATTATTCTCTACTAAACCTTTAAGCATTTGTGTGTGTGTGTTTGCTTAGAGCTGCCAGGGTGCAGAGAAAGGAAGAATTAAAAGTGATAACATTTCTTAATTCGCTATTTTTATCTTTTTTTTTTTTTTTTGAGGGCATTCTCAGTGTGTCCTTTATCTTAGTTTTTTTTTTTTTTTTTAAATTCTGAAAACAGGAGAAATACAGCAAAGAAGCAATCAACATAAGATGTTATTTGGAAATTACATTTTGAATAAGCCACTATTTGAATAATTACTATTGAATTAGCTAAACTCAATGAGAAAACGGAAGAAAAATAATAGCAGGTCTGGCTCATAGCTAATACTCAATACATTGTATCTGTAATAAATTATGTCATGATATCTGGCTGTGTAGAATACATGATACCATTGATGCATTTCACAGTCCACGGTGCTGTCTATAATATACAATGAACTATATACACACATATATTCATATGGGTAGATAGACTTGCTTTCTATCCTTCCAGCCTAGGAAAGTCTAGGGAATAAACTGGAAACAGATTAATAGAGAAAATGTATACAAATTTATTATTTGCATAGACAAAAACTGTAGTTAACTTAAAAGGCTGTAAGGTTAAAGAGTTTATACACTGTCTTCATGGGGATATTGGTGGGGATGAAACACGTAGCACATTTATTACAAGGGCGAGAAAAAGAATCTTAGGAAAACAGATCAGAGATGTAGTTTGTGCTATTTTGCCTAGGAATGTATCTGTCTCTTTTGTGTCACTATAATAAAATACCACGGTCTGGGTAATTCATAAAGAAGAGAAGGTCATTTCGAAGGTTCATTTCTTACCATTCTAGAGACTGGAAAGTCTAAGATGCTGGCAGACTTGGTGTCTGGTGAAATCTCACTCGGTGCTTCCAAGACAGCATTTCATGGTTGTGTTTTTACGTGGCAGAAGGGTAAGAGGGACTGATGTCATCATGTGGCCGAAGAGATGGAAGGAGAGAGCTCTCTGAAGCCCATTTTATAAAGACACAAAATCCTTTTTTTTTTTTTTTGAGAGAAAAATCTCTAAAAGGAGCGATCTCTTAATTTCACCAAACTGGCAACACCTGCATTTTGAAGGGGGCCCATTCTCTAGTGTCACCTTCTCTTCTCTCCTTCCAGGGCTGATAAACTCCCAGAGGGTCTGGAGACACCCAAACTCAAGCAGAACAGACAGCAACCACTCCAGTCCTGGCTGTCCAGTCCTCCCAAGAACTTTTGGCCCAAAACAACCAACAGGTTAAAGAACCATATTTAAAACTGTGTGTCTGGATGCCCTCATGTGCCCTATGTAATGTATTCAAATGTTCTCATGCCATTTCTAGACTCAGATCTGAGCCCCTCAATGGATTCTTCACTGAAGATACCAGGGAGTAGGCAGGCCAGGGCTAGAAATAGGCTCTCTAGCTTGTCAGACATAACCACCTAGAACTGCCCAGCGAGATAGAAACCCAAATAAAGAAGAGCCAAAAGCATTCCTCAGTTGGGGAATGAGCTTAAGTACGTATTGAAAGCAGCTGAGCATGAAATGGCATTTGTACCTTTTCTCTATTTCCACATCCCCTTCCCTCAATATCCCTGGTAGAACCCATGCTTCTAACCTCACCTTGGGGAAGGCAGCTGTATTGACAGGATTGCACAGAGAATTTTGTGGTGGAAATGTAGAGGCATGGGGAACATTTTTTTTTTCCTGTGAGAAGCTTTCATTAACTTGTTGTTTAAAGAAAAGTGTTATTCTGAGCATCTGCTAGGGAGTTATTTTGAGACCTGTCAACAGCAGTAAGAAAGACGACCCAGGAAGGGATTGCTGCAATGGGTTCCTGCTGCAAGGGGGGGGGTGTGGGGGGTGGGGGGGTGGGGATGGGATGACTCTCAGCTGGGAACATGAGGGGAAATAAAAGGATATTTATTTCCAGATAAGGAGCCTGGGAGACAGAATGATTAGAAAATGCTGACACATTAAAGGAGCTAACCTGACCCAACAAGACTCCTGCTGGAAACAGGCCTAGAAGATCAGCTCCCACCCAGGGGATGCAGGATGGGAGGAAACCAAGTATGTTTGTCGGGGTGCGGTGTGTGTGTGTGTGTGTGCTGTAAATTAAGAAGCCTGCTAGGCTGGGGAGATGCTCAGTGGGTAAGAGAGCTGGCTGTACATGCACGGAGACCTGAGCTTGAAGCACTGGCTCCCATGTACCAAGCAGGGCATGATCGATCTCCATGTCTGTAATCTAAGGGATCGGGGTTTGGACAGAGGTAGGCAGATACTGGATGCATGCGGCCAGTCAGTCTAGCCAAAGCAGAGATCTTTCAGGTTAGTGAAAGAAAGACAGTAGATATCAGAGATGAGAGAGAGAGAGAGAGAGAGAGAGAGAGAGAGAGAGAGAGAGAGAGAGAGAGAGAGAATCTTGCTAAAATTGCCAGTCCCTACAAGGACCGTGTAGATCAAGATTAATGAGTATGTAGGAGGCAGAGTAAGGAGTGTGGTTATGGTCATGGTCTCTGACATGTGGTCTCAGTTCCTCTGCTGTTGCTGTAGCTGACAGCCACAGACTGTCATGTGAGCCATAGAAGGTTATCTGGCTCATCGTTCAAGAAGCTGAGAAGTCCAAGAGAAGCATAAATCTGGTGTCTGGTGTAGTTGCCTTTTCCATCCTAACAAGATAGCGAGTCACAGGACAAGATTTGGATCTCTTCTTTTGAAGTCATTATTGCCCCCAATGGGACCCCACCCCACATGGCCTCATCTGATGCTAAGTACTTCCCTGAGTGTTGGTATCAGGACCTCTGAAACCCGTGACATCACATATAGGTGACATCACATATAGGAGACTCGCATACCTGTTGCCAAGGCAACAGCCACCATATTCCCAGAATCCATTTGGCTCACCTCCCCCACCTTTACCTATGTCTACATCACTATCCATATATAAAGGAAGGCCCCTCTGATCTCTCTCTCTCTCTCTCTCCCTCCTTTTCCCTTTCTCTCCCCCCACTTCTCTTTCTGCCACCACCTTGCCCTTTTCTCTCTCAATAAACCTCACATGGAACTGTTTGGTTTGGTATGGTCTTTCTGGAGCCGCAGACAACCACAACACAAAGACTCGCAAGTTCAAACTCCATTAAACCTGTGAGTTTGGGCAGTAAGTGCCCTTCGGATGAAATATGGGGAAGGGGGACACTTAAATCACCCCCCCTTTTCTGTCAGCATCTCTCTCTCTCTCTCTCTCTCTCTCTCTCTCTCTCTCTCTCTCTCTCTCTCTCTCACACACACACACACACACACACACACACACCTTGAGCTAAAATATCACAGTTGAATCGCATACAGAAGATCTTAGCCATTTAGAGGGAAGTCCTTAGAGACCACACACCCTCTGCCTTATTTTACTAATTAAGAAAAAAAAAAGTGTTGGCAGGAGCGGGTGAAGACTCCTAGACAAGGAAACTGCCTCAGTCTTAGCATGTCAGAAGAGATGAGGCAAATCCTAGGGCCTGTCCCAGGAGAAAGCAAGGGCTAAGGGTTTGTATTCCTGTGAGCTAGGCTGGGAGCCTGTGTAGGAAGAAGAAACATAACATTCGTCAGATGTGGGCAATTCCTGAGCACTTGAGAAAGGGCCGAACATCGACGTGGTGGACATTTCCTGCTTGGGGGAGGGGGCAGAAGTTATCTAAATTGACATGCTTTCCTGCGATTGCTTGTGGAAAACAATCACTTTTTGATGAGCCAGCAGCCTTATGAGAAGTAATTTATAGACCATTCCAGAGGGGAGGAGAGACACCACCCCCCCCCCCCAAACCCAGCAGCATAGAACCGCGCAAGGAAATATTGCTTCGAAACAACAACAACAACAAAACAATAAACTTTCTCCTGTGCTTTATCTGTTGAAAAGGGTTGGCTGTAAATCTTGGCTCTGACAGCTATCCTGGATCCGTCTGAGAGGCAGCCCACAGATTCAACAGGGCGAGAGAAAAACACTAAATCATAATCGCCTCATAAAAGCCAAGCCTGTTTTTCTGAGCGCTTGAGAACTGGTATAGCCTTTCAAAATATCATAAATCTATTGTGCTCGCTCCTATTTTACTTAACGGCCAATTAATGTTAGTGTTTAAGAGAATTAAAGCCAGGGCTGAGAACGGGGTGAGAGCAGGAGGAAAATGTCTTTAAACACAGGCTAGTGTGTAGACAGAACCGCACACCAAGCCCTCATTACAGATAGGCTCATTAAAATACTCTGCAGAGCCTGCCGCCGCTGCTGCCGCGCACACCCGTCGGTGTGATCTTGCCCTCATTAGCATCCTGAAAAGGGAAAACATTTTGCAGCACAGTCTTCAGTCGGTTTTGATGTCCAACAGGATGACATCGGAATCGGATATGCTGGCTGAGGGTCTCTTTCCTTTCCTGGAGGTTCCCCCATGAGTGGAGGAATCCAGTCCCTGAAATGGCCAACAATACCATCTCATGGGGCAGTAACTTAGACTTTAAACAAGGCTGACAGCCTGGCCAACACCACCAACACCATCACTAGACGCCAACACAGTCGTGACCTTTGTCACACATTCTCCAGTGAAGACAATGCAAGCCCCTACTTGTTATTAGGGGTTCACCTGTCACCTGTCATTCTTACACTAGGTTTTTTTTTAGCACTGGTCTAAGTTTCAAGCCTCAAAGGTTGAGGCAGCTAAGTATGGGGACTTCTGCCTGAGGAACTGCTGGGTGGGGGGACTGCTGGGCAGAGCATATATGTGAATACAAAATGATGCTTTTGGGTGCTGCCAAGTCCCAACTCAATGTTCTGTGTGGTGGTAACTGAATACTTTATGTTAAACACCTAGACTCTGGCAGCCCTGAGAGGATAGGCTTAGCCACCTGTTCCAGGCTGCTGATTACAGAAATGAGTATGGCTGGGAGAAACTGCTCAGCTAATAACTCCGGGTGTTCCATTGCTACTACCAAGTAAACTGAGTACTTCTACTGGCACTAGGGAGGTGCAAGCATAACACCTATCCTCTAGGCTTGACCAATGTTTGTATGAGTCCTGTGTTACAAACACGTTTCGGGGTCAGCTCTATTATTGTTAAAATTCGAGAGTACTCAGAATAAAAGGTTACAGAGGCAAATGCAGAACCAAGGAGGGACAAAATGGAGTGAGTTAGGCCACTGACAAGTGCCTTCCTTCATGACTTCAGACATGCCCACTCTTTGGGCCTTCATTCTTGGCACTAGAAAACAAAGATGCCATGGGCCATCAGTCTATTCTAAAATTGCGCAGAATGATACTTTTATGGTATAGAAACTCCTCTGTAGTGAGATGATGCCCATTTGTTAAACCAGCAAGGGCGCCTGGGTAAGTGCAGTCTATTAGGATAACTTTGTAGTCATTAGAATAGATGACAACCAAGACGAATCAAGCAATAAGCCAGTGTGGCCACATTAGGATGAGATTACAAAACAGGAGCAATGGTTCATGAGGCTTGTCAGTGTAACCCTGAGCAAAGGTTTATGCAGGTGTGTGTGTGGGGGGGGGGTGTCACAGAGAGCCCAACATGACTAAGTAGTCCTCTAACTGCAAGAATGATAAAATTCTTACCTTCAGTTACTCTTCATTATTTTAAAGGGAGAAAAAAGCTGCAGTACACATTTAATTAGAAATTAAAAGTGAGCCACAAATGCCACGGAGGGGAATATCATTGGAACAGGAGAGTAGCTCACATCTCCTGCATGCTTTGAGGTTCAAGTTTAACGAATGGAAGTGAAAGCTGGTCACTTGGCCAGTCATAGTAAACACACCCCATCTCTCCTGGACTTCACTCCATCTCTCCTTAGCACACATAGCTGTACTTGTCAGGCCCAATCATTAAGTGCAGAAAACTCCAGTACAGTCATACACATGCCTTGCATTCTGGTTATAATGAGTAAGGGGTTGCATGTCCAGTACACAGAACTCAACCAATGCATGCTACTATCCTCCACCTCCATTGGAGAACCCATTTTATGACTATACTTTGACAAAACTAGACAGCCATATTCTATGACCATCTTCCCCCCACCCAACATCTTCATCCTTGGATGCCCTTGGAGGAGGCAAGATGTATAAAAGGAAAGAAGAACAGGAGAGAAGAGCATCTATGTAAACAATAAGGATCTTGTTAATGAATAAATACATTAGTAGCTGGTGCTGTTGGGTAAACGCTACCGTTCAGGTCACATGCATCATCAGTTAACATTATGAATTATTGATACCATTCCTTGTTAGGGACTAGGCAATATGGGGGATTCTTTCATGTGTGCCAGGGAAAAATAAATCAGCAAGGACTTACAGCTTCTTCCCCTTAACATCTGTTTGAAAGATTCTGCAGAGCTTCTCGGTCCTCAGATCTTGCACAGTTGGGACAGACGGTTCAAGTGTGGGGAAAGGATGAGGTGGGATGCCCAGGGAGGAGGAGAGAGTTCTCCTCCTCGTTTGCTTTCTATTGCTGTGATAAAGACCATAACCAAAAGCAACTTGGAGAGGGAAGCGTTTACTTGGCCTCGACATCTTGATCGCACTCCATCCCTGAGGAAAAAGTCAGAGTAGGAAGTTGGAACCTGGAAGCTGGAAATAAACTTGGGACCACAGAGAAACTCTACTTGCTGGCTTGCTCCTGGGCTCATCTACAGTTAGCATCATTATAGCTTGTTTCTAGAACGAGAGGTGGCACTGTCTGTATCCATCAGTAGGCATGAAAATGCCCCCACAGCCTTGTCTAGAGGCCAATCTGATGGGGGCGTTTCCTCAACTGAGGTGCCCTCTTCCCAGATATCTCTAACTTGTGTCAAACTTACAAAAAACCCAGGCAGTATACTGGAGGGATCAAACTCAGGAGGGAGGGAGGAAAGGACTGGAGTTAGGTGGAGGGCAGGAACAGGCAGTGAGCTGGGGGTTAAGTGTTTATGGAGTTTGGAAAAAGAGAAAAGAAAGATGTGGCAGGTTGGGGACAGTCACCGGGATAGTGAGAAAAAAAAAATTCCCAAGAGAACCATACCAGGAACAAGACTGCACAAGAAAGGAGAAATGTTTAAGTGTCATACAACTACTCTCTTTCCTTATTTTGCTGCTTACTTGACGTTTTGTTGTTCTTCTATAATTCTCTCATTTGGAAGTCATGATGGTGACTCCCTCTCTAACCTGGGGTTGCTCATCATCCCCTTTTGTACACGGATGGATAGCCATTGTCATTGTGTTGATAAGCTTTTCCACGGCTGTAACAAATACCCCAGAAAATAGCCTAGGGAAGGTGGGAGGTTTATTTCAGCTCATGGTCTAAGAGGTTTCAGAGTGCAGTGAGCTGTGGGTATTACCTTTAGACCTATGACAAAATGGGGACATCGGGAGGAAGGGTGTGACAGGAGAAAGGACTGTTTACTCCTTCAAAGCCAGGAAGCAAAAAAAAAAAAAAAAAAAAAAAGAGAGAGAGAGAGAGAGAGACAGAAGCAAGATTGTGATAATAATGTATAGCCCCCAAAGACACACCGCCACGGTCTACATCCTCCAACTAGGACCACATTGGAAAGGTTGTCATCATCTCTCAGCCAAGCAATAAAATTAGGAATCCATCCATGGATTACTCTTCTGGTAATGACAGAGTGGTCCAATCACCTCTTAATCTCATCTGGAGACCAAGTCTTCAACATGCAGAACTTAGGGGAGCAATGTGATATCTTCTCAAACGGTAGTTGTCATCATTGATCAACACTGCGTTTGAAATAATTTTGTAAAAAAAAAAAACCAATCTATTAAAACTGTTGGGATTGACCACACCTCCAGGTTCCACCCTCTGGGGTAGGTCTCTGCGGTCTTCAGCAGAGATAAGGAGACTTTTCAGTGACTTCTCTAAGTCGATCGATCGTTGTAAGTTATTTGCCAAGCCTGAGTTATTTTAGCCACGGCTGCTTTCTGCAGTGGGCATGTGACAGAAAAATCAGCCAAAGCAGGCTAACTGGAGAGTAAGCACTCCGAGAGGCGAGCACTGCTGCCTGCTGATTACCTTAGACTTCTGTAGGTGTGCAGCCTCAGAGGTGGGGGGGAAGGCACAGAGGCCTGGATGTGCAGCACCAGGGTTACTGCTAGTGATGCTTGGCTGCAGATTAAGCAGCTGGTCCCTAGAGCCTTGAGTCACCGGGATACACTTCAAATGATCAATACCTACTCCTTGAACTTGTAAGAGTGTCCCTTGCCAGCCATGGCTGTTTTCCAACAGATGACTCCACAGACTGTGAGAGTTGCAAACAGAAAGAACCCTTGGGTGAGAGTTTGAACCAGGGAGATAGCATGAGGGGCTCTCTTCCTCCCTTTAGAAAGTAAATATGACAAGGGAAGAGGTGCTGCCCAAGGCTTTTAGGGCATCGTGCAAAGTACTGGCTTCAAGTTTTACTGCTAAGACTACTTGTTCTGCCATTCGCTTTGTTAACAACCAGTGAGCAGACCTTTTTGAACTTTTTGAATTTTACTTTCTCATGATGTCATTCTTTGATACTAGATGAAAATCTTTGTGCAAGCTTAGAGAACTCTCTCAATCTACAGGGTATCGATACCTCCTGGTCTGTTAAAATGAAAACAACCATCATCTTTCTGGAACTTTCCTTTTTTTGTTTGTTCAAGATGGAAATTGCTCCTATCTCTGGGACCTGGAACTTCAATGAGAGACAGGGCACCTGAGCTCAGAGGACACGAGACCTTGGAAGAGGGAGTGGACAGTTAATAGTGCCTTGTTCTAATGTGGCAGGCACTGCCAAGGTACTGAGGGTAAGGCTGGAAATTCCTGTGTGCGCCATGCCAGTCACGTTCACGTGGTGGTTATGGGTCTTACTGAAAACCCCAGTGGATGGAGCTCCTGCCTCCCATTGCAAGCTACTTGCATGTCCCACTGCCACCTGCTACAGAGTCCCTCCACGAGAACAGAAACGGGGTGACATGAGGCCTGCTATTTGTGATGATCACTTGTGTCCAGAATTCTATTGTGTCTCAGATGGCTATTACAACCTATTATCTACATTATGAAGTTAGGCTGATAGTTTTTAAATTTTAATGTCCTGTCTGATTTCCACTCTACATTCATGGATTGTCACTATGGGAACAGATGTCTACTAGGCATCTCTGATGGGACCAAAGAAGTGTAGGAGGAGGAGGATGTGAAACAGGACTCTAAGAACAGCCCTGGCTAAGAGCCCTGTAGAGTAGTGGGCACACACAGAGGTTATCCCAACCTTTATAGAAAATGATACTCTGCTTCTTGGCCTTCCCTGCCTTGGCTTGTTCGTGAATCACCTTTAGCTTCTACCATAAGGTAATAACTGATGTTTTCTATAATGGCAACAAAGACAGTGAGTCCCTCGAATCCATCAGGGTAGCTACCATCTCCTCCCTAGCTTCAGTACTAGATATGAGCTACTTCTAATCTTTGTATGTCTACATTGCCCAGAGACTGTCCCAGATGAGAATGCTCTCTCAGTGCCACGATCTCGCCACACCAGACCCTTCAGAATACTTTCAGAGTTTTACTTTGCTCTGTCTTTCCTCTGGTGCCTAAGAGGGGCTCCTCTTAGCCAGGGGGCCTTGTCTTCTACTTCCTCTCCTCCAGGGGGAGTGGCCTGACTCCGCTAGTATGACCTGTGAACTTAGCCCTCCAACTTTCTTGTCACCCATTTGTTTCCTTCTATGATCAGAAAACTGGGTCAATGTTTTTCAAGATCCCTTTTAAAACACAGTGATCTCATTTTGCTATATACATCTGATTAGTACAATGTGCCTCATAGACTCTAAATTCAACTTTAAAGTTGAATTTCAAATCATATTAGCTGTGGTCATTTGATACAAAACTGTATTAATTTAATCCACATTACTGCCCCCCCCAAAGCTAATATTTCTCTTCCTATAAAAATCATAGCTGGAAAAATTAAAAGATCTAATAAGCCAATTCTCAAACCTCCAACCATTAAAGTGGAGAAACAGACGGAGTTCTGTAAAATATTCAGACTCCACTGTTCGAGTGTATGCTCTTTCTTTCTCCGAGTGGCATAATAGGATTATGAAAGCAAAGCTAAACAAAAATGTTGGACTTAAGCCTTCAAATCACTGCCTTTGTCTTTATGACCTCAGACAAGTCATTTAACCCTCTCTGTCCTTTAATGCTTTATGGTTTTGTATATGAGCACACCCATGCAACAGCATTCCTGAGCTATGAGCACTTGGCCCACACCTCACATGGTAGGAAGAACCCATGCTTTGGTTGGAAGGCTGTGATACTCAGGCCTCAAGAAATTGTTCTTGGGCTGGGGATTAGCCCTATCGGTAGGGTACTTGCCAGGCATGGGCAAAGTCCCGGGTTCCACCCCCAAGAGTGCATAAGCCACATATGGTGGCACATGTCTATAATTCCAGCATTCAGGAGGTAGAGGCAGGAGGGTCAGAAATTTAAGGTCATCCTTGGCTATGTAGTTGGTTCCAGACTAGCCTGGGATATATGAGACACCCCAGCCCCCATATTAAAACATAAACAAATACTCAAACAGACAAATAAAGAAATAAGGAAGGAAGGAAGGAAGGAAGGAAGGGAGGGAGGGAGGGAGGGAGGGAGGGAGGAAGGAAGGAAGGAAGGAAGGAAGGAAGGAAGGAAGGAAGGAAGGAAGGAAGGAAGGAAGAAAGAACGAACGAACGAACGAACTTTTAGTTTTTATTTACATTCTCTTTTCCATTCTACTCCCTTCCAGGACTTAAGAAAGTGATCAATGGACACCAACATGATTGATGTATCTAAGGCACCAAATCTGTACTCTTCTTATCCCTTATAACAGTCAAGCCTTTCTCAGTGAGCAAAATCCATTATGGATGGCTTGTTTTTCTTTACTCCTCTCCCCGGAGGCTTCTCAACCCTCATTCAAATAAATGTTAGTTCTCTGAATTTGTTCTACTGTGGCAGAACCTAACTGCCTCAGCCTTGCTCATTCTAGACCCTATGCACACACCCATAGCTGGATCAGGGCACGGTAACAGTATAAGCTCGGAGCAGCCATTGTCCAACAGAGCTTCTGTTGGATATGGTTTGCTCACATCGCTTTCATGCTAGATTGCACAGGGAAGTGTGTGTGACAAGCAAACATGAAATGCTCAGTTCTGGGGCTAACATCAAAAGGGGGAACTTTGAGAAAAACCTGACCCATCTCTAGTGGGAGGGACTTCATATCCAAGTAGAGAAGGATACTGACTGGTGTGTATGTGTATGTGTGTGTGCATGTGTGCATATGTATATGTGTATGCATGCATGCATGTATGTATGTATGTATATGTATATATATATATATATATATATATATATGTTCTATTTATGAAAGTGATTTCAGAAATAACACAGAAAATAGTTTGTGTCTAAGAAATCTTCATAGGTCAGCAGCTCCAATGCGTGATAGGCAACTTTAAGAGTCTCTGAAACCAACATTTGCGTTCCCCCTTATCCATGGGGAATATAGCTCAAGACCTCCATGAAATGCCTGAGACCATGCAGAGTGCTGAACACTATAACCCCATGGATGTTTCATTTTAACTAAGCTGTTGTCACACACTGTGGTCATGATGTTGGCGGTCTGAGATGTGACAGAAAGAGTAGCACGGATTTCTTTTCTTTTTTGTTTTTTTTCTTTGTGATTTTCATGCAAATGATATTTGTTCTTGCCCTCAATCTTAACAGTTTCAGCATACGATTTTCCACACCTTTTACTAAGAGTTTTTACCTCTTGCCTGGTAGCAAATGGCTTCTCTTTGGCGCATCTGAATTGCCAGGATCAGAATGCTTGCACGTTGGGAGCATTGAGTAAAATAAAGGCTACCAGAACGTAAGCACTGGGGCTATCACCACAGAGAATTTGATAGTGGAACTAGCTGGCAGGTCACATACAGAATGTGGATATTCCGGGCACAGGGAGGATTCACCTTCCAGGGAGATCAGAATGAGATGTGAAATATTTCGCCACACTACTCAGAAGTGTTCGATTTAGAACCAAAACATTGTTTCTAGAAGTTTCCACTCGGTATTTCTTTTTAAAGCTACACTTGACCACAGGTAACTGAAATTATAGAAAGCACCAGTTAGTTAAGTAAATGAATGCAAGTGTAAGCCCTTGTTTTAATCAGTTTTCTATTGCTGTGAAGAGACACCATGACCGAGGCAACTCTTTTTTTTTTTTTTTTTTTTTTTGGTTTTTCGAGACAGGGTTTCTCTGTATAGCCCTGGCTGTCCTGAAACTCACTCTGTAGACCAGGCTGGCCTTGAACTCAGAAATCCACCGGCCTCTGCCTCTGCCTCCCAAGTGCTGGGATTAAAGGTGTGTGCCATCACTGCCCAGCTCCCAAGGCAACTCTTATAAGGAAAAGCATTTAATTGAGACTTGCTTACAGTTTCAGAGGTTCAGTCCATTGTCATCATGGCGGGGAAGCACAGCAGCATCCAGGCAGGAGAAGCTGAGAATTCTACATACAAATCTGCAGGCAGCAGACCCTTGGTGTGGCTTGAGGTTTTGAAACCCCAAAGCCCACCCCCCCCCCAGTGACACACTTCCTCCGACAAGGCCATACCTACTCCAACAAGGCCATGCCTTCTAATTCCTCTCAAGTAATACCACCCTTTCATGACTATGCATTCAAATACAATGAGCCTATAGGGGCCAGTCCTCTTCAAATCACCACCCACTGTAGTCCATTTTCCCAAAGTCCACAGAGTAGAAATGTCAGCTGTTTTACTCTCCAGTGAATGTCTGGTTACCCCACGTCACCTGCCTTCCACGATGCCTAACTGTAGAGTGATAGCTGGTGGAAATTTTTTGGTGAAGAAGCAGTTATCAGTTCCATTTTTCTGTCAGTGGTGCGGCCAGTTTCCCAAAGCTGTTTCCTTACGTGTCTTTTGCACGGGCCCTGATCCAAATCTTATGGATGGAATGTAGAATGTCTCCCCCATAAGTTCATAGCGTGAACACTGGGTCCCCTGCTGGTGGCTTTGTTTTAGGAGGCCCTGGAACCTTTAGGAGGTGGAGCCTCATTGGATGAAGTGAGTCACTTAGAGGCTGATCTTGATGTTTTATAGTCAGGCCCCATTTCTTGTTGGATTTCTGCCTCCTACTCTAGAAGGAGGTGGGAAGTTCCAGCTATGTGTCCTGCCACCATCATGCTGTCAACTACAGTGCTTTCCCTGCCATGAGGGGCTGTACCCTCAGTCTCTAAACTGAAATAAGTCCTTCCTCCCTTACATTGATTCCCCACCCACCCAGATATTTGGTCATGGCAACCAGGGAATTCACTAAGACAATAAATCTACACACATGGATAATAGATGTATCCATGATTTTGATGTATGGCCATCATCAACAAATATTTTTTTTTTATCTTTTTCAGAACACCATTGACTGCAAGTCAGGACTGTAGGGTGCTACCTGGGATGTGAGTTGCAGCCATAACAGACCAATTTGTAATAAAACAGGGGAGGGGTGCTGTATGGGTTGCCCTATCTCTGTAAGACGCACGTTTAATGTAAAACACAACATCTAGGGCTAAGGTGTATCTTTCCTGCTGTATTTCTAGAACTGCCTTTTTGCCTGCTTCCTGGGAAGTTCTACTTCCATACGTATTCCCACAGCATTCATAATAAACTTTGTCACAATTGATTACTAAGCCTGGTTGCTGTGTGCTCTCCTGGGTTGTTCTCTTTCTGGGGACTGTCTTGGCCTATAGAAGTTTCCATTGGTTTCAGAGAATCGCTGAGTGATAACTTCCCTTCTGGCTGTGCTCTCAACCCTTTCTGGCTCTCGACTCTCTGTAGCATCCTTCTTCTGCACATGTTGGTTGAATGATTGGTCCCTTTGTTCATCTAATGCTTACTGAACCTCTGTACATTGCTGTGCATGGGGAGCACAGAAAGAGAATCCCACAAGACCACTAGTGAATTTATAATTTAATGAAGGAGATAAATGATAATTTAATGACGTGAGAGCAACTCCAACACCTCTCTACTCTCTTTTTGCTTGTTTGCTTTTGAGGCCAGATCTTGACTCTGGAGTCCGGGCTAAGCTGATCTCAAGATCCTCTCATGGCACTCTGGTTTCAGGGTCTGGAGGGTGGGCTCTCCCCCCTTCTCTCTCACATCCTCAGTACCCAGCACACTGCTTATTATTACTCACAAATTGAGAGTTGTTAACAGATTTCTGAAACAGGAATAAGAGGCATCAAGGATAGACAAGGTGGAGTCCAAGGCTTGCTTGGGGTGGTGCAGGAGCAGGCAGTGGGGCAGTAGCAAATGGGGAAGGAGAGGGAAGGGAATGCTTGTCCCCAGCTACAGTTTGGAGAGAAAAATGTTCCCTACCGGCACTGCTGATGGTGATAAGCCAGAAGATGGTGGGGCACAGAACGAGGAGGTGAATCATTAGGGTGTGGACCTTGAATGTTAGATCCTCTTCCTCTGCTTCTTTCTTGCAGGAGGGAGTGGAGCGGGCCATAATATCACTTGTGATTCTAAAAGCTTACATCTGCCCGGCCACCCAGCATCTTGTGGTCTCAGGGGAAAGGGGGCTTTAGATTATACAGCAAGTGCAAGGTTAACTGAAACGTGTGGGGGGGGATTCCTTCTATGTAGCTTTTGGGAGACCATCACCCAAACTGGAATGGGATTTGTTTGTAGTGCAGTTATTTGGGGTCACCCTTGAGCCTACAAATAACTCCCCACCCCCACTCATGTTCCTGTAAGCCCAACTAACTCACTGGCTTACCAGGCTGGACTCGGATCATTTCTTTGGGCTGTGGTCGGTGCCCTTTCGGGGTGAAGAGATGTTTTGTTCAAGTGTTCCCAAGAGAAGTAACACAGTAAGTGGTTAGGACTTTGGAGTGCAGACTACCTTGGCAGAGCTACTGTCCGTCGGTTATCTAGGACAGGTGACCTTGTTCCTCCTTCCCTGGGTGCTCACATCTGTTGCTGTTGTTAGGAGAGCTTAGGAGAGAACATTTGTGAAGGGCCAGAGACCAGGAGACCCTCCTCAGTCTCTCCCTCAATACCACAGCCGTCTTCTCTGATGGGAGGCTCCACTCTAACTGATGAAGTACTGAACTTTTCAACTGGTCAGACTCCCTGCTTCCTGCAGGAGGGATGACTTGATTCACAATGACATCACTCTCTGGCTCTTGGGTCTAATTTCCCATAAATCCACTGAGTGGCTTACCATCTTTCCATCTGTTTCTCCCCTCCATATACTATGGTTTCAGCTGACAGACGTGTCCTGACCTGACGGATTGGGACGGTTGTGCTACTGTTTCTTCTTCTCTTTAGTGCTTTGGAGTGATTCTTGGGAAAAGGAAGAGGGCAGAAACCTCATCAAAACACCTGGCTATCTCTTCAGAAATGCCAATAAGTGCCACACATAACAGGACACCTTACAATTCAAAAGGGAAGCCAGATCTTTCCCTCTTCAGCTGGCCTCCTCCTTCCCTCTTCCCATCGATGTAATAAAGTACACAAAAGCCCTCTTCTTCCAGCACTGAGGCCTGCTTCCGGGCTATCAGCACATGCCTCTGCAATCTCCCACGAACCCTGCTCAAGGAGGCATGGCTAGGCTCTGAGTGACTCGAGGAATGCACAATGCAGAGAAGGAGGGGGGAGCATTACTAAGAACCAGCTGCTCTTTGGACGGTCATTTTGGAAAGTAGCAGACGCAATTACTGGGCCTTATTAGAAGGCCCAACTCACATACTGGATGGGAAATTATATTTGGAAAACCACTTAGTTCTAAGGTGGTGAGAGAGTGAAAGAGGGTGGAAGAGGCAGGAGAGGGAGTGACTGGAGTCTGTCTGAACTGAGATCAAATTGACAAACAGGTGATTTCAAGTTCCGGAAGGAACAAGTCAGCAACGGAGCTGGAACAAAAGGCCAAAGGGAGACCTGAATCTTGATGCCCCCCACCAGTCTCTGAGAGACTTGCTCCAGCCCTGTAGAGAAGTGGGCTTGCTGGGGAGAGTTCTGTGACAAGTAGGGAATGAGGGAGAGACCTGCTCTGCTTAGTGTGACTGCAGAGAAAGTTCAAATGCGCTGCTGACATCCAGGGTCTGCAACAAGTTGCCGGGATCCACCCCGAACGTCTAGCCCTAAGTTACATCAGAGCCCCCTGCACCCTAGAAAGTTTCTGCCCAACCCCCCAGCTGCTTGTGGATCTAGCAGGCTGCCATCTTGGTTTGCCTTTGTTCAGAACCAAAGGAATTTCCCGGACAGGGCAAAATATATTGGGGGCTAGAAAGAAGAGGCACCAGGAAGTTGGTAAGACAGGCGTATTCCAGGAGTAACTTGGAGACAAGCAAACCAATAACAAACTTGTGTTTCCTACGTCAAACAAGAACCTTTGGAGCCCTCAATTGGATGACTGATTTTATAAGCCTTGTGTACAACATCTTAAAAAGTATATATTTTTCAGGACTGCTGAGGGTGGATTCCTTTTAAAGAACAGAACAATAGAAACCACAAACCAAAGGCTCTGCCTACAAGGAAAAAGGTAAAAAAAGAATTTACTGTTTGCATTGGTATTCACCCTAAGTAGTTCCTAGGTCCTCTCAAGTGACAGCCCTCACCCTTTGTATTGACTTCTTCTGCCTGGTTATTGAGCTCTGATTTTCCCATAAACTGTCACATGTAAAATTCAGGTAGATGCTATCTATTCTATTTTTAAAAGGGGTGGAGTTTTACAGAGTACCCCAGAGCCACCAAAAATAACCACATGGCTGAGACATGAACTCAGCTAGCCCTCAGGTTATTAGACTCAATACATAAGAATGTGCCACACTGTAACTTGAGGAGTAATTCACCTCAGATTTGGGGACCAGGTCATAGGAAGCAGGCCCCTGTTGTCTTTCTGGTCTGCTATCTTAGCTATAATCTCGGGCTCCACTCTCAAGGCCCATTGTGTCTGTGCATTTGCTTCGGAGTTCAGAGCTTCTTCCTCCTGCAAGGGTAGCGGCCATGTTGTGACGAGGGTTCACCTTACTGTAGCACTGCCTCATCCGAAGAGGAAGTCATTGGTACTTCACTCTCTGAAGACCTAATTCCCACATCCCCAGTAATGACAATTCTGAGAGATCTCTCCTGTGCCCTATACCCAGCCAAATTGCCAAGAAACCTGGGAATTTAAGACCAGGAGAAATAATGTAGGTTAAGTGACACAAAGCCACCATCTAACTCACTTTGTTTGGGCTGGAGAGCTGGCTCAGAGGCTAAGAACATTTGCTGATCTTGTAGAGGACCTGGGTTCAAGTCTCAGCACCCACGTAGCAGCTCACAACCATCTCTAACTCCACTCCCAGATGCTCTCGTCTTACCTCCTTGGGCCCCAGGCACACATGTGGTGCACAGGCATGCTCATACATATAAAATAATAAATATAAAACATTTAATTTCCTTTGTTTTAGGTGGAAGAAAGCATCTATGGAGACCTTGTGGTAGGCTGGGCACTTTAGTTCTATATATGCATTGCTTTATTTAACATTATCAGTTCTTTTTTTATGTCTTCCCCATTGGATTGTCAGTTAACAGAGATCAGGGGCTATACCTTTGATTTTTTATTTAATTTTTTTTGTACTTCATGAGAGTTTAAGTCCAGCACACATTATGTCAGATGAGCTATTGCCTCGCCTGCCTTACTCCTGTTCTCTCTCAAGGACCTCCTGATGCCAGCCATGGGAATCCATGTTGCTTTCCTCCTCCTCCTCCTCCCCCTCCTCCCCCCTCCTCCTCCTCCCCCCCTGCTTCTCCTCACCCATTCCCCTCCTCCTCCTCCCCCTCCCCCTCCTCCTCTTCTTCCTCCCCCCTCCTCTACGTTCACAGCTGCTACATTTCATAAGTGATTCAGTGGGCTGCCCCTTACACTGCCGAGGGAAGAATAAATTCCCGGATACTCCCACCTTGGTGGAAGTGCGTGGGAAGGGAGGAAAGAGGAAGCATTATTACCTCAAGAAGCCGAATCCTACTCCTGAAATGGAATTCGGTCTTTTGTTCTTTATGCTCTGTTCTCTACAACCCCAGCTACAGTACGTACTACATAGGTGTTTGAAGGTTTTAAAGCACACTTGTCTCCAGTGGTAGCTCATCCTAATATCCTTAGTGGGTGTTTCTGAAGGTACACAAGTGAGTATTAACACCAGACCCAATTTTTAGATGGCTACCTAAGAAGAAGAAACACAGAGGCAGAATGAATGGGAAGATAGATGGATGGGTGGGTGGGTGGATGGATGAATGGATGGATGGGTGGTATATCTGGAGGGATCTATGCAGTTCTGAGTATTCCATGCTTGCTCTCTTCATCCTGTTCTAGTGACTCTGCTCCCTGGGGCGGAGCTGATAGGTGATGAGCAATGTAACAGGATCACCTTGGGGTACTTTCCAAAATACTGGACACCTGATCCAACAACAGATGGGACTCTTGAGTGGTCCATGACTACCTGTCCCCAGGAAGGATGTTTTGAAAAAGCTTCTACTGTGATTGTTCACATACTCCAGGGTAGGAAAATCCCATATGCTGGCTCCCAGGGCAAATCCATCTAGCAAAGGTTCCCTGTTGTAAACACGGGTTAGGGAAGACAGTTGCTTCCTTTCTGAAGGACTTTGACCTCAGACCCCATGGGGGAGAAAAAAAAAGTTTTCTTGAAAATGTGAAACACCAGAGACTTGGAGTAGAGAGTAATGGGTACAGAGGCTTGGGAGACAGCTCAGTCAGTACTGTGTTTGCGCTACAACTATAAGGACCCAAGTTCGAATTTCAGGTTCCACTTAAAAACCTGGGTATTACCTTAAGCTTGAAACCTTAGCTCTGGGGAGGTAGAGACAAGCAAATCCAGCCAGCCTGTCTAGGTTAATCCTCAAATTCAAGGCTAAGTGGGAGTCCTAGTCTCAAAATAGGGTGGATGAGTCCAGAGTTGGAAAGATACCCAAAGTTGACCTTTAACTTCCTTCTGCATGTACATGTGACCTATACATATATGAATGCATGTGCATGCACACACACACACACACACACACACACACACACACACACACTTGATCTGAAGGACAGTGAAGAGAGCGGGTGTTAAATCACAGGGTTCATCAGATGCTAAAACCTCCGCTATATCCTTGAACGAAGCAGTGCTTCATTTCTCAATAGGGCCCAAATGTACAACCCACATATTGTTTCCTCACCCCCTCCTCATCTGTGTATCCCTCATAACTGCCCGTCCCCTTGAATATGCTGCATGTGTCCATCACTTGAAGGCTTAAGAAATTTTGAGAAAGAAATGGCTGGGTTCATTGGTTTAAAACTTCTCAAGCACTTTACCTATATATTATAATGTATAAGATGTGTGTCTGTCTGTCTGTCTGTCTGGGAGCACTTAATACCATGATACATATGTTAGATGATAATATTGTAGGGTCAGTTCTCTCTTCCTACATTTATATGAGTTTGGGGGATCGAACTCCAGTCCTTAGGCTTGCATGACAAGAGTCTTTACCTACTAAACCATCATGCCGGTCCACCATCTATTTATCCTTCACCCGGAAGGTAGTTGTGGACAAGGTGCACTGTGTTCTTATTGGCACAAAGCTCACACCCTAGTTAGTAAAACAGCTATAAAGGAAAGATGGCAAGGGCGGTGACTTCAGATGGCAGAACGTGCCATAAAAGAAAGGGATAGTGGATCAGACTGCTTCCACAAGGAGGTGGCATTAGGGCTCCCTTCCTGTGTGTGACATACCTACCATGCATGCCACAACTCTTAGCCCTATAAGATCCCTTAGAGGTCATCTTTTAAATAGCTGCAGTTGGGGGCCTGGAAACATGGCTCAGAGATTAAGAGCACTTGTTGCTCTTGCATAGGATCTGGGTTCGAATCCCAGGACTAGAATGCTATCTCATAACTGTCTCAGTTCCAGGGTGTCTGGCACCCTTTTCTGGCTTCTTCGGGGAACACACACACACACACTGAAGATAATTACTCATACATATTAAAAATTAACACAGCTCCTCAAACTGCATTTTATCAGTCACTAATTGGGCAGATTCAGGAAGAATGTGACTCGCCCGAAGTCACAGAGCAAGTTAGCAACAGTACATGAGATCCCCGGGTTGTCTTTATTAACTGATCTACCCACCACCTAAGCCCTCCCCGCTCCCCAGAGGTCTCTTTGGGTATCATGCTCACAGTATGAATTATCTCTACTACTTTAAAAGGGAGATGGCTTGAGAAGTGGGAGGAAGCAGGGACGGTGTAAAATTTCCCTCCTGGTGATTGGCAGCCTTTCATTTTCTCTCGTCACTTCAGGCCAGTTCCTCTCCTACCTGAAATGCCCACGGGTTGCAATACCAAGGTACAGGGTGGAGAGCTAATCAAATGTTGCAAATTATAGGAGATTTCTGGATGCAGAAGCATCCGGTTAGCATGGTCTGACAGCTGTTCTGAATACCTTCCCTAGAGACTGTAGGGGAGGGAGAGGGAGAGGGGAGAGGGACGCAGGGAGCAGAAAAGGAGGAAAGGCCATTGCCCCAAATCAATTAGGAATAAACATAAGCTTCCTTCCAGATTAAAACAACCAGACATTAAGGGCTGTTTCCCTTTAGGTCACCTTCAGTTGCTCCTGATCTCCAACTGTTTGACAACCCCTTTCCCCTTTCTCTCTGTCTGGATCTCTCTCCTCCCTCCACCACGCCCCCTCCCCATCCTTTCTCTTTTCTTCTCCCTCCCTCACACCATGTTACCATTATTGTCAGTAGAACGAGCTGCATGCATGCCAAATCAGGTCATTCACAAATATAGAACAAACGTCTGTCACTACAGATTTACCACTATGACGAAGGCTTGGCCCTTCTGTCTGTAAAAATTGTGCCCATTAGTGCTGCGACATCCCAGCTCCTAGAGCCTTTTAACCCTCTGTCTCAGCCTAGCAGAGGCCAGCTTTCTTCTGATAAACTTCGTTTGAGCATCTTTAACGGTTTCATTGTAACAGACTCCATGTGTGGGTGTAAGTCCAAGACACAATCAGCCTGATTTGTACCCCCTTTCACCAATGGCTGAAGTTCAAAGCCACTTTCTGGGGTTTACTGCTTAACTGTAAATTTTTGTTCTGGGCTGAAATCTGCCGGGGGTTATTTATCGAATATCAGGTAACTGACAATACTCAATTAAAGAGAATGAGCTGGAGTGGAGACACTCTCTCAGAAAACAACAACAAAAAAGAACTAACCAAACATTAAACTCTATTTACTCTGCCCAGAATTCTCTGTTGGACATTTTTAATTCATTGTGAATTTTTACCGTGAGTCTCCTTTCAATCACACATTTAAATGCACTCAGTGGAAAACAAGAGAGAGAAGAGGAGGGAAGGGAAATGATCAAAAGAATGAAAAGAGTCAGCCTGAGATGAGACATTGCTGCCTGTTAATCTGGTCTTCTTCTTCTTCTGGTCACTGCAGAAATCGACATAAAAATCTCCGAACAAAAAGTATAAGCTAAAATCTAGATAACTGGGGTCTATTTTAGTGGATAGGCTGAAACTGCTTTTATAGTTAAGAATTTTTATTATTATTTTCGAGAAAAGGCAGTAGGAACTACCAACGTTGGAATGAAGAACTCAGACGTGCTATAATTGCTTCAAATAACAATCGCCCCAGTGATCCTGCTTGTAAATGCCTTTGCCAGCTAATTAAGACACGGGAGTTATCTCCATCTCCGCGTTGTTGTTATTTTGTTTTTTACTTTGATCGCTAGTTGGCTGCTTCAGCCATCATGCATGGGTTTGTGATTAGAATTCGTTACCTTGTGATGCTGGGGCGTGGCCTACGCTCTCCGGGTTGAGAGTCTCGCAAACACTGAATCATGCAACACATTAGCACTTACTTTCATGCATGTTTGCTCGCATGCTGATGACCTGGAAACGGGGGTGGGGGTGGGGGGGCCTTACGCTCCATATTTTTCCTTGTTGCTCCTGGCTTGTGTCTTCTGTGGTAGGAACATCACAAAGCAACACCTCCTACTTCAGCCTGGAAGGGTGAGAGGAGCAGATGGGTGCAAACTCTGCTCAGAGGGGCCAACAGAGCGCGTGATGGAGAGGGAAGGATGTACCTGGCAGGTACCTGCGCACTGCCGGCCATTTCGGCAGCCAGGCTGAATAGGGAGGGGGAGAGCTCAGGCTCAGAGAAGAAGGGCGTCTAACAGTGCTTCTGAGAGCAGATCTCCCAGGGAAATAGATTCGAGGCAGCTGGTCCCTGCATCAGAGGATTTCAAATCTCCAATGCTGAGCCAGCACTATGGAACACCCTTGTTATCCCAGCACTTGAGAAGTGAAAAGTAGGAGAGTCATGAGTTCAAAGACAGCCTGATTCAAGGATGAGCTACAGAGAGCCTGATTCAAGGATGGACGGGGAGGAGGAGGAAGCTCAGTCCTGTTTCTCTTGAACTGTGAGAGTTTATACAATGTACATAACAACATTTAATTTACACACATTCATAGTTTTATGCAGTGTGGCTCCTACCTATGTGCCCATAGCTTTATCTCGTGCTCATGGAAAAGAAGCAGAGATGTGCTCCAACAATGGCAATAAATGGTTGCCTTGGTTCCATAGAAAATACTTGTGCAGTGCCTGGAAAGCAAAGGTAGAAGGACTGTAAATCTGAGGCCGCCATGGGCTTCATATCCTAATACAGACTAACAAACCATAGCAAAGAAGGTGGTATTGGACACACAAGGAACACACACACACACTGATCTTTGTAGGTGACGTAAGGGATCTAGTTTTCTGGAGGAAGGGTACACTTTGGTATCCTGGGGTCTCTACCTGACAGCTGTGGATTTGAGGCCTTCTGTTGTTCTTGGTCAATCTATAGGAAAGAAGACTGTTTATACAGAATCCAGCTCCCACCACCCTGTTTCCATCCTGTTAGATGCTTTTTTTTTTTCTTAACAGAGAATTTTCTTCACGTCAAGAGCAGGACAGTAGAGGTGGTGTGGCAGTGACCTTACTGAAGGACAGTCTGGTGTAATGAACTGCTGGCTGGAGTTTTCACCCTGAACAAATTGTGTGGAATGTAGGGCTTATGGGTTTTAGTGCACATGACAGCCCTGTCTAAAAGTGCATCCCAGCTTGGAAACTTCCTAAGCCTGGAAGAGACCTTGCTTTGTCTTAGATATGAAGCAGGACAACTCAAGAATTTGTTCTTCTTCTGGTAAAGCCTTCAGTCCCAGCGTGGGATTTCTGACTCTAAAGACTAATTCCAGGTACTTCCCAACATCCCGTCTCCTAATGTCGACAACACAGGGACACAGAAACCAATGTTAAAGACACCGTCTTCCCTCTTTACCAATTCTCACCTTTCCTTCTAATCCGATTGTTGTGAGGTTGTAAAGGAAAAAAAAATCTATTTGTCTTTTTCTGTTGTGCAGAATTATGGAGGGAAAAAAAATCTAAGTAGAGAGGCCATTTGAAGAAAATGGTAGACAAGGGATTGGGGGTGGGAGGAAGAGGTGGGAGGTACCAGGACACAGCATCATTGGGTCAGTGAGGAAGGAAGCCTGCAGGAAAACCTTTACTTACAAACTAAATTTAGAATAAGGTCCCCATTGTTTGTCTTAAAGTAGCCAGGGTTCATGAGGTCTTGCTTTGACCCCAGGGGCCTTGTTCCTCTATTCTAAGCCAGCTCTGAGAGGGAGGAAGCCATCTATCTCCTAAGAATATTTCTGTCTTGTGCCTAAGTTAGTCACGTTAAGAGAGGGAAATGAGATCATGTGAACTTTCCCTGGACAACTTGATGGGAGTGCCCCAGCTGATACAAAGGATTCCTTGTGAGGCTCACTCATGTTTGGGGAGAGTTTACTCTACTGACTGTCCTACACATCACCAACTCTATGGAAAGCAAAGAGCATCCTAGAACAGCAATTCCAGAACATATGTGACTGTAAATGCAGGTGGCCAAAGTACATGGTGGAGAGGTCAAAAATTTAACAGCAAGGGAAGCTACTTAGAGAATCTTTAAGTTGACTGAGTTGAGCCTGGTGCTAGCTTCTCCATGATTTCAATGATCACATAAGAAGTGGTTTCTAGGCGGTTGGCAGGCTAAGGTGTCAGACTGGCTAGGGGGCTCACTTGTTGCTAAGCCTGAGTTTGATTTTTGGGACTTCCGTGATGGAAAGAGAGAACTAACTCCTATAGCTATTCGCTGACTTCCCCATAAACATTCTGCACTCATGTGTACCCCCTTCTCCCCAAATACTTGTTTTAAATATTAAAATATATGAGAAATATGAATTGGCTTCAAACAGGGATCAAAGAAAGACTAGATTTTGGGGTGGGGGTGGGGGTGGAGGAAGGGGGTGTTTTCCTCTGTACTCCGGAGATACTTTTAGCATCTTTCATTGGTGAGAATCCCATACTCTGTGGCCAGGCATTGTGGCAGTGATCTAGACCGAAAAGGAGAGGGGATGTTCTAAAAACTAAAAACTAAAAACTAAGAACTAAGAAGTAAAAACTAAAAACTAAAAACTTAAAACTAAAACTAAAAATAGGGCTCAAGCCCTTCCTTCAGAGAGCCACCAGCTTCAGTTTCCTGTGCAATGGCTCGGACCAGGCCACTGTACTCCTACAAATTATGAATAAAGACTTGGTAAAAGGCCTCAGAACTCCCCTGAAGCTATTAAAGGAAAGGGGGGACTACCTGCTTCAATAGAAATGTCCTCAGGAATTGGAGTTTAAGAAGGAAAATACTTGCTTTGACACTTGTCCCTATATCATTTTTACTTTCTCAATTTGAAAATAATGATTCCAAGTGACCCAAGAAAGAAGGGCTGTTGGGCTCTTGGGAGGATGCAGAATCTGAGTATCTATGCTGCAGGGACCTGGGTTGGCCGTAGCATTAAGTATGTTGTGCTTAAACAAATGTGAACAAAGCCAGACTGTTTGTGAGAAGGTCAAGATACCACAGAGTGTCTATCTAAACTCTACACTGGCTTGGAAGAAAGCAGACTTAAAAAAAAACCAAACAACAATAAGACCCTCCACAATTTTAAGTATGGCAAGCACCCAACCACAAACAGAATAGACTCCAGTGTCACAGAGATCTAGAGTCCACAAGCACACACAGAATAGAGTCCAATCACATGTGATTGCCATTGTATGATGGACCCCGTGTGATGTCCACTCTGTGACAGTCACTGTGTGATGGACATACTGTGAATGTCAAGTTCGAGGACAGCCTTCCTGAGTTAGATATCTGGTGGCTACTAGTTATATAACTAATTCATGCCCCAAGTCAACTTTGGGAACTTGTTTTCAGTCTTCTCAGAATTCCCAAGCCTCTGTTTTGTGTCCTAGAATTACCTTGTTCCTTCCAACACAATGGCAGCCCTCCAAAAAGGTGTTTCATGGTTCTAGTCAGCTTTACTGTTTGTTTGCTTTTTAATAAACAATTCACTGGCCTCGTCGTCTTTCCTCCTGTATGCTATACAATACTCAGTGTCGAGAACGAACAATTTTGTAACACATTTTAGAAGTGTTCATGCATAAAAGAGAAATGGGCTTCTCTGAACCACTGGTGAGTGGGACCTTGGGTCTGTCTCTTCACAACCTGAAAGGCCTGTATTTCTGAAATCTGTATGCTGGAACAGCTGAGCATATAGAAGGTACAATAAATGTTAGGAGGCTGCTGCACCTATCTATGCTCACAAGAATTAGTTACTAAGATCCATGTAAGACATGAGAGGAGAGCGAGATGCTTGGGAGAGCTGTCTAAGGCCTTCAGCTTCTGTTGCTTGCAATGGGAGTGCATTAGCTAAAGGTGTATGCTTTATAGCTCTGTTTGGTTTTGGAGTCAAATCTTGATGCTTGCAATAATAGGCCCCATGAGCCAAAGATCCCTTGAGTTAGTTTCTTTTCTTGTTTCCATAACAGAATAAGCAATGCAAGCAATCTAAAGGAGGAGAGATTAGTTTGGGCTCAGGGTCTCAAAAGGTGCAGTCCATCATGAGAGGGAAGATTTCTCGGGACCAGTCTATCTCGGCAGAAGCATATGACAAGGTTCTTCACAGGGGAGATGGATCAGAAAGCAGAGAGCAGGAGAAGATGCAGGGCCAGGCTGTGCCACTCAAGCTTGTTCCCACAGAGCCACTTCCATCAGCCAGGACCCACCACCCCAAAGCTTCCACAAACTCTTGAAAGACCAGCAGCAAGGGAGGACCAGGGATTTAACTTACCAGTCTATGGAGGATATTTTGGATTTACACCATAATATAGCCCATTACCTGTTTTACGTGGCCTGTCAGAATAATTTTTTTTAATAGTTGGGGAAAAAACAAAGCCTGCAGCTTGTGACCCATACATATTTTCTAATATTTATATTTACACATTAATGTCCACAATTAACATTGTGTCAAAGCACTGTCACAGCATATTGTGTGTGGCGTGTGGCTGTCTTTGAGCCATATTGACAGAGTCAGGCAGTTACCACATAAACCAGAGTCCTGCCAAGCAAGGACAACATTTGTTATTAGTCCTTTAGGAAAAAAAAAGTTTTCTAACTCCTAAAAAAAAGTCCTACTTTATTTTTAAACTCATCTTGGGTCCTTAAGTAAATGTGAGTATCCACTAAAGTGCATGGATTCTTTTTTTTTTTTTTTTTTTTTTTTTGGTTTTTTCGAGACAGGGTTTCTCTGTATAGTCCTGGCTGTCCTGGAACTCACTTTGTAGACCAGGCTGGCCTCGAACTCAGAAATCCGCCTGCCTCTGCCTCCCGAGTGCTGGGATTAAAGGCCTGCGCCACCACGCCCGGCTTGCATGGATTCTTTTAAACAGAAAATTGTTATCCAACATATTGGAAAATGAACCCTCAATTCTTAGAAAATAGAATATAGACTCCATTATTATTCAAAACAGAAAAAAATGCAAAAATATTTGTTGGGAGGATAAAATTTATTAGACTAGAAACTGACGTGGGTCAAGTGATATAAACAAGATTTAAGCATCCTGTTCGCTAAAGAAATGCAAGTTAAAACTGTAATTGGGACAGACCAGGTAGTTCAGCGGGTAAAAGTATTTACCATCAAGCCTAAGCACATGAGATTAATCCCTCCCTGGTACCAACATGGCAAAAGGAGAGAATCAATGCTCGCATGTCTTATTCTGACCTCTACATACGAACTATGGCACACACTGCTCTTCCCACCCTAACATAGAGTAAATAAATGTAATTAAGAAGATTAAAAACACACACACACACACAGTAGTTTTACAGTTTAGAGTTTTCAGAAAAATTTAGAAGTCTGATAATACAAAGTATTGTGAATTGCTTGGACAACACAAATGAGCAAACCCTCTTCAGAAAACGAGACAGAAACTTATAGTTAAACAGAAAAATATCTGGCTAAGAAAGCCATAAGGCTTACACTCCTGGCTTGTGGTCTATGGTGAATGTGGTGGTTTGAATGAAAATGACCAGATAGGCTCATATATTGAAATACTTGGTCTCCACTTGGTGTAACTGTTTGGGAAGAATTGGGAGGTTTGCCTTGTTGGAAGACGTATGTCAATGGGGAATGGCTTTGAGGTTTCAAAAGACGCATGCCATTCCACTCTCTATCTCTCTGTTTCTGTCTGTCTCTCTGTCTCTCTCTTTCTCTGTTTGTCTCTGTCTGTCTCTGTGTGTCTATCTCTGTGTGACTCTCTCTGTCTCTCTGTCTCTGTCTCTCTCTGCTATGTCTCAAGATGTAAGCCCTCAACTACCACCCCAGCACCATGCCTTCCCAACCACTGTTGTGCTGCTCTCTGCCATGATGGTCATGGACTCTAATCCTCTGAAACTGTAAGCTGTAAATAAACACTCTCTTCTATAAGTTGCCTGGGCCACGATGTCCTATCACAGCAATAGACATAACTAAGAAAGTGGAGAAATTGGAGCACCTATGCAAAAAGGTAAAGGCAAAGATGTTATAAGCAAACACACTGAGTTGTGTGTCTGGCTCCTTTGTGGCTAATTCTAGTCACTGGGCAGAAGTGACTCATATCATGTAACATATATGCAGCAGATATGAAGCTTTTCCAAGTTGTAGCTGAAGTTATACTGAGATCTAGAAGCTATTTTAAATGATGGTATTGCCTACAAATTCTTTTATTATACTGTCAAATGCTGCATGCCAGAGCATTACCCATGCTTAGAAGGGAATTTATACCATAATTGTATATATTAGGAAAGAAGAAAAGCTGAAAAAATCAATAACCTTTGAATATTAGATTGAGATCCCTAGAAGCAGACCTTGAACCAATTCAAGGGCAAGTGGTTTATTAGGAATAAACTAATTAGCTCAGACTGATACAACAAAGAACCACGGACCAGGTGCATTAAACAACAGAAATGGTCGTTCTCACAGGTCTGGAGGCTGCAACCTAAGATCAGAAGGATTGTTGTCTCCTAAGTCTCTCTCTGCACCTTGCCGATAGCTGTCTTCCCACCGAGTCTTCCCACCGAGTCTTCCCACCATGTCTTCCCACCATGTCTTCCCACCACATCTTCCCACCGATTCACTCTGGGCTTCTCTGTGTCCTTATCTCTCCCGGTGAAACACATCAATCAGATTGAGTGACAGCCCACACCCATGATCTTATTTAAACCTAATTGCCCCTTTAAAGATTCTAGAGCTCAATACAGTCCTACCGTGCTACGAGGGTTAGAGATTCCAACCTGAGAATTTTGAGAGACATGGTTGTTGAATTTGGGGAATCCACATCTCAGCCAACCATAAGGAAACAGAATCATTGGGAGAAGCAGATGGAGAAGAGAGGTGTGGCATGAAGCAGCTGTCCTAGCAGGTAGCTGGAGCCCTGTTGTCCTTGAGTCCCAAGCAGAACTCTAGAAACCTGTGCAGAACATACTTCAAAGTGATCTTAGCCAGTCAAGGAACCAGGATCTTAAACGCTATGGTCCATGGCTCAATAAGAGCTGGGGGAAACCCTCCTTGTTCTAGCTTCGTGGTTTGTTTCATTTTCAATCTCCTCACAAGAATTGACTTGAGTCCCATGGGAAGGACTCTGTTTCTTTCTGAAGGGACCCTCCCAGCGCCTTCCCATTAGCTCCGTCTTCTCAAAACTTTGCTACCTTTTACGTGGCCACTCTGAGGGCTACATTTTCAACAGAGAAGCCTCCGAGAGATGAGGTGCATCCAACCAGTGGCATTTGCTGAAGTTTTGTCGTATAGTCAGAACATTTCTAGCAAGCGAAGCTAGTAACATGCACCAAAGAGTTGGTCTCAGTGAGTAAGGAAGAACTAAGTTTAGTGTAGAGGAGACTCATTTCCTAGTTTGTTAGATGGGCATGATGTCAAACCTCCTGCTGAACACATGTGTCTATACCTGCACTTAGTATTGCTTCCAGCCTTTATTGGAAAAACCTCTTTTGCAGGGGGTGGTAATAATAAGCATGGACACTCATCACTTGTCAAAATGCTGATAGCACTGTGGAGTGCTCAGCCCTAAAGAGTGTGTCTATATCACTCCAGCCAAAGCTTGAAGGATATAATGCCAGAAAAATGTAAGAGCCCAAGGTTGAGGAGGAGGCTGTGCAGTAGCATCTTCCAGAAGTGACATGGCTATTGTGCATGTGAACTCACTGAAGCTGTAACTGCACAAGACTGCATACATCATCCTTGCATCACGCATGGGAGGGCTCTTGAGGCCCTAGTTTTCCATGGGAGATTATGGACTATTAGTGGCTGCTGGGGATAAGGGCATCATTTTCTTCAGTGATGTAGCCGCCGATAAGTTTGTCCACATTCTTGTAAGGAAGGCCCTACTCACATTCATGCATGATTAAACTCAGTGAGTCAAAATTGGAAAAGGACAGACATCAAAATGGGGGGTGGGTGGGACAAAGAGGGATCTCAGCAAGCAAAAGAGGTAATAGAGAAAATGCCCCAAACTCAGTATAGGTATGTATATGTGTATATGCATATGATGTATATGTATATGTACATTTATGAAAGGGGCAAAGAATTTTTAAAATATTTAAAGTTAAGGGAGATTGCCCTGTTAAAGGGATTGCTGCACTCATCCTATACTAATCCCCAATTTAGAGGGTCCAACTTCAATTCTAAAACTTAAATTATAAAAACTGAGCTACAGCAAGAGTCGTGGCCTCTCAGCCAGTTCCCAGAATCAATCCAGCTCACAGATTCGGAGCCCTCTGAATGATAGAGAAGCTGGTCCCCCGGAGGAAAGATCGTGGTACATTGCCAAAGATTGATGTTGTTAATCTTCCTCCCGGCCTCCCCCAAAGGGACGTCTAACCTTCCACTAGGGTTAAGTGAACATTGAAGAAAATGAAATAATCAGATCTCTTGGATACTGCTGGACACTGGCTCTGAACCGAATCTGAATCTGGAGAACCCAGTTGGAACAGAGGCTTATGGAAAGAACATATGCATTAGTTAATAATGTTTTATTTCAGTTTTGTTTCACAGTGGCTCAGTGGCTCTCTGGACCCATCCTGTGATTATTTCTGCAGGTCTAAAATGCATAATTGGAAGAGACGAGACATACTCGGTGGCTGGCAGAATCCCCCCATTGATTCACTAATCTTAAAATGTGGGCCAATATAATGAGGAAGATCAAGAGGCAGCCACTAGAACTTTCCTGGCCTTGGAAAATAAATCAAAAGCAATAGCACATCTGTGTGGGGATTTCAGAGATTAGTGCTAACATCCGGAACTTTAAAAATGCAGGAGTGATGCTTTCCACCAGATTCCCACAGACCTTGCCTGCTGACACCATGCAGATAGCAGCAAGGTCCAGAGAATGACCCTGCATTATCAGAAGCATGGCCAGGAGGTGGCTGCCACTGCAGCTGATGCACACCTGATGCGGATTTCTTGCTTGAACAAATGAACCCATCTTGTCTTTAGCACGAAACGATCAGTCTGGCCAATCCACTTTTCTTTCTTTCTTTTTTCTTTATATCAGTAAGGACCACCCGAAGCAGCTTGCAGTGCTTTTGCTGTCTTGTCTCTGAGATGTCCAACCCTCCAGCACTGCTTTGTAAGTTGTTTCATGAGGATCTCAATGGTCTTTTTCTTCCCAATGATCACAATAATCAACAACATTGATGATATTATTCTGAATGGAACAAATAAGCCAGAAACACAACACAACACAACCCCCAGTTAACCAGCTACTTTAGACTCATTCTTAAGATTTGTGTGAGTGGATGATAAAACTTCAGAGGTTCTTCTACCTCAGTGAGATTCCTAGGGATTCAGCTCACACATTCTTTCTAAAGATAAAGGGTGTTGCATGTGATCCATCCTACAACCAAGGATGGAGCCTACTAGGTGTCTGTATTTCGGAGGCAACACATTTCGCGTGTGAGTGTGTTACTCCGGTCTATGGAGTGAGTCAGAAGGCATCTAGTTTTGAAGGGTCCTCAGAACAAGAAAAGGCTCCATCTGCAGCAGAAATAGACAGCAGGGATGCTAGTCAAGCTCCTTGACCACTTGGGCTGCATGGTAGCAGGTCTCGTGACACTTGAGGTATCAGCAGAAGACAGAGGGTTGTTTTGTGTTGTGTTATGTTATGTTGTGCTGTGTTCTTTTCACCCTTGGCAAGCTCCTATGAAGAGTAGTTGTGCTAAAATGATGCTTTATCTATTGTAACAGCATGTATTCTGTGAGTCACTGTTTCTGACCGATGGGGTACATCAATGAGCACATGTTAATGGATTTTAGCTTACAGCACTACCCACCATCCTGAAACAGAATGGTTTAGTAGAAAGGTGGGATGGCCTTCAGAAGGCCCAGTCACAGCATCAGCAAGACAGCAATACCTTGTAGGACTGGATCTAGGTTCTCCAGAAGGCTTTGCTTGCTCTCAGTTGGCATTTGGTATGTAGTACTGTTTCTTCCATAGGCAGCATTCATGGGCCCAGGAACCAAGGATGGACTTAGGGACCCACTAACAAATTTTGTTTCCTGTTCCCATGAGTTTTTCTGTACTGGCTCAGAAATGTCAGATTCAGAGGGACAAATACTTGTGTCAGGAGACAAACCTGTCATTGTGTTGAGTTGGGAGTTTTAAGGTTTCCACCCGAACTCCCTGTGCTTCTGAATCAGTAGGTGAAGGAGCCTTTATGCTGTCTAGAGTGACTGACCCTACCTCTCAAGGTGGGAGGATGGATCCTCGTAGTTCACAGCAGACATAAGGCAAAGTGTGTCGGGACACAAGCGATTTCTTAGGGTGCCTTTTGATATTAGCAGGCAGCGTGACTCAGTGAAAAACTGATAACCGAAGCTGATCAGAAAAACCAATGCCTCAGACCCTCCATGAAGGAAGGCTTGCATCATACCACTGTTGGCAGCTTAAGCTCTCCCTGAAGGCAAAGGGAATACAGGATGGTTAGAATAAAGTCACAAAACTCAGCTTCATTTATATAACCAGTTACAGAAATGAGGGTTGTAATTGCCCTAAATACTTCTTATTTTGTTTTTTGTTGTTGGTGGTGGTAGTGGTGGTGGTGGTGGTGGTGGTAGTGTGTGTACATATATGCACAATACTGTTTCTTTTATCAGGATTCTAAATTCTGGTTCAAAGTTCTCACTTTCGAAGGAAGAAATGAAAACAGTCTTACATCACCACAGACCTCCAGCTACCTCTTCCATTTCCAACTCGCTCTGATCTTCCTTTAGAAGAGGGCAAAAATATATTTTCTCATAAGGGGATATTAACCCGATGATAAGCAAGGAGAAATATATGTAGAAAAAGGCCTGAGAAAATGATCCAGTCTACGAATTAATAAAACATAAACTTTCAAATATTAATGCTTTTAATTAGCACATGAAATACTGGGCTCTGTTGTGACTTTTCTATACGTGTATATCATTGTACTTTCCTCATACCCCATATATATTTTAAAATATGTTTTAGAGAATATAAATTTGTTTTCTTGAACTTCTGAAGGCTGGAAATCTGAAACGGAGGTGTCTGCGGGTTCACATTCTTTCCAGATGAGTGAGGTAAGACTCCTTCCCGGTGTCGTCCTCACTTCTGATGGCTCCCGGAGATCACCGGCGTGCCTTGCCTATGTCCTATCTGTCTCAGTTCTGCCTTCACACTTAATCAGCTCACAAGCCCTTCTTTTATAACCTACAGTCATTGGCTGGAGGGCTTAGTACAGTTCAGTGTGACTTTGTCACACCTTTGTCTAGATTCAGGCACTGTTGTGTGGCATGATCTTGCTCTTACCCTCTCTCTGTCTCTCTGTCTCTGTCTCTGTCTCTGTCTCTGTCTCTGTCTCTCTCTCTCTCTCTCTCTCTCTCTCTCTCTCTCTCACACACACACACACACACACACACACACACACACACGCAAACAAATAATTAAGGGTGTTTCTTAAGTGTAGTGGTCCTCACACTTACCTAACAGACAAGTAAGTGCGGAGCAAAGCAACAAAACTCAGTCCTCAACACTGTGCATCCAAGTTTAGAATTTCTAGGGCTTTTGCAGAATAGAAGCGATTTGCATGTAGATGGCTGTATTAGAAATGGGAAAATATCTAACACAGCAGTAGAGGATGCAGGTGAAAGGTCGGAGACAAACAGGCTTGCTCAAATGGTGGTAGGGTGGCTCTGTTGGTGACTATTGTTTTTATGTTCATGTTGCTATAATATTGCTGCTAGACACAAATAGCTTTGGGGATGCTGGTAAATTTCCTCAAACTTGTTCCCTCCTTGGTGAACAAGTTGGTTAAAGCTGTCATGCACTCCATCAACATAATCTAGGGATTGTATGCAGAAACCATCACATAGAGGACTAGTAGTGTGCTGGAGGCGAGGAAAGGGTCTCACAGAAGAACTGAGTGTGGCGACAGCCAGACAAGGTGGCTAGAGGAAACGGGGGAACATTTTCTTACTGTTGGTCCTGCTGTGTCACTTGGGATGACCAAAATGCTATCAGGCTTCTGCTGCAGGTGCATAGCGACCTCTTTGGTGACACGGCCACAATGTCCCATAAGATGGGAAAGAAGAAGACACTTCTGCCGTGACCCTTGCCTCCCACCCCCATAAGACTCACTCCTCTAAGACAACCATCTCCTAGGCTCTCATCTGTGAGTGGAACACCCAGGGGGCTGAGGCAGGAATACCTGGAGTTTGAGGATAGCCTAGGCTACAAAGTGAGAGTTCCAGAGCAGACTGGGCTACATAGTGAGACCTTGTGGGGGCAGGGGAAGTAACAAACAACAAAAAAGGGAGCCATTCTCCTAGGCAGACGAGAATGAACTTGAAATCTTTCCTTCTGTTTTATTCTTTTCTTAGACGTGTTGGCTGTTTACGTAGAAGACGTGTCCTCAGCAGGAAAGACTGGCTATGTAAACTGTACACTTGAAAATATGCCAAGGGGCCCTAAGCCTGTGGACTACAGCTTGATTTAGGAAAGATCACTGTGGAAGATAGCAGGGTGTAACTGACATTCTCAAAGCAGAGTTCAGTGTTGGCACTGGGACCAAATCTATTTATAAAGAGTCCAGTCTCCCAGAACTACTGATGTGCCCAGGAGCAGCACCACCTCCTAGACCGGAGTACACCACCCCACCCTGCCCTACTTCTTCACATGGGGTTCTCGGGAGGTTAAGAGAGTTTATTTTGAAATGAAATGACAACTGGAAGAGGCTTTCGTTTTCATATGGGAAAAATCCTCGTAAAGTCTTGCTTTCTCCCCGTGAGCGTTCATCACGGCCGCCTGGAATGCTTTCTGCAGCCAAGTTCTAGTTGATCTTATAAATCTTTCCTTGATCTGGAATTTTCCCCTCCGCACATTTGTTCTGCTTAAACCTTTCTGCACATTTGTTAACTTGAGTGACATCTGGGGAAAAAAAATCGCCACCCCATTAACTTGGAGTCATCCAATCTGCGGGATGCACGCGGTGCCTTTAATGGGGATGGCTTGGTTCCCTCCCAGATGTTCCTTTTCAGCAGACATCATTGTGTTTTAAAACTTTGGATAATTATAGCTCTGTAAACCTAGGGTACAGATCTGTTGGCTCCAGCCAGCCCCTGCTCCTTATGTAATAGCTCCATTATTTAGTAATCTCTCTATTCACAAAGCGAAGGGATCCCTGTCAGCAAAGGCATCTATTCAAAGCACCTTCCCGATGATGCTCGATGCTGATGCTCAACAGTAGCAAAGGCAGTGAACTGAAACATCCACAGGGACTTGGCCACACATGTGACCAGGAATGCTTCTCCCCCTTACTCAAGTCAACCATTCTTTATAAAATTCACCTTTTCTTGACAAATCGGCTTTCCAGCAACATTTCTTTTGTGGGTGAAACCCCTGCTAAAGCAGGCGACCCTAGTGGGTGGGGCAGGCCTAGTGTGGGGTGTGGGAAATGCTATAAACATTACAGCTGGGCCTGAGATGGGATGCAGAACCCTGGGGAGTGGTCCATCTGCGCCCTCCCTGAAGAGGAAGGAGGGAGAAATGTCCTTAAACTACAAAGAATAATTTCTATGGGCACCGTCAAGAACCAGCAGGGCGCTCGCTGTGTAAAGAGATTCTTATATTACATTGGGGAGATGGCAAGGGGGGTTAATACACCAAGTTTCCCAAATGTTGGGATTCAAGGGATGTGAAAACCCAGATAGCTCTGGCTCTCTCCCAAGCAGGCTCACACGGGAGCACGAGCCATCTGAAGCACTTGATCCTTCGCTGCTGTTTCTGAGGGTCCTTGGGAAATGTCCCAAGCAGACAAAGATCCAGAAGGGGTGAGCAAGGAAACCACCCAGCCGATGCTCACTGCTCCCTCATCTCCCAGAGTCTTAGGAAAGGGCAGAGATGAGTGAAGGAAGAGACGGTGAGAGAGTGGTTTGAATGAATACAGTAAATGGTCCAAGTAGAGACCCTATCTGAGGCTGGTTTACTCCGGACCTAGAAGGTGAAGCTAGCATAATGTCCCCTCCAGAATCAGAGTACTCAAAACTATTAGGAAAATGGCCATTCAGCAACTCAAGACACACGTATGCATGAGTGTGTGTGTGTGTGTGTATGTGTGTGTGTATGTGTGTGTAATGTGCATGTGTACATCCATGTATAGTCATATATGCAAATTTGTATTGAAGGGCTTAAATATTATGTAAACACAGTTAAAAATCTTTTCATGACTTGCCTTATTAACTAAAGTAGAATCTTCCAAAACTCTACCCGGCTCAAAACTCCCCTCTGAAGAGTTTCTTACAAATTCAGGAAGGAGACAGACTGCGGGTTCCCATTGACATTGAGGAAAACCAAAGACTCTTCCATCCCTTCCTCTTGAAGCTTTAAACTTGTCTCACCCTTTTTGGCGAGATTGATATGTAAATCTTCGTCTTTATGAGCCACTCTTGAATAACTGCATGGATGTGCATAAAGGAGCCTTGTTTTCTCTTTAATCTATTATCAGTTTTACATCCATAGCTGTTCAAGGCTAAGCATGAGATAAGCTGTCATCTCAGTGCGCATGTGTGTGTCTCACACACACACACACACACACACACACAGAGAGAGAGAGAGAGAAAGAGAGAGAGAGAGAGAGAGAGAGAGAGAGAGAGAGAGAGAGAGAGAGAGAGAGAACTGATATTCCCTGTAAACACGCCAGACTAGGGAATACTCTGGCTATAACAACCACTGTACCAGTTTTGTTTTGTTTTGTTTTTTAAGATTTATTTATTTTTATTATATGTAAGTACACTGTAGCTGTCTTCAGACACTCCAGACAAGGGAGTCAGATCTCATTACAGATGGTTGTGAGCCACCATGTGGTTGCTGGGATTTGAACTCAGGACCTTCAGAAGAGCAGTCAGTGCTCTTACCCACTGAGCCATCTCTCCAGCCCCCTGTACCAGTTTATTGCTTACCCATGAGTTACAAACACACAGTTCAGACCCTGGATCTGCCCCTGTGGTCCATTTCTGTTCCTGCCTGCTCGTCTAGGCTCAGCCAGGGCCTTACAATTGACACCTTTCAGATGCTTAAGCCATCCAACACTTGACTTCTTTGACTCAAAGCCTGAGAGGTCCAAGCATGGCTATCACACAGACCTAAGGGCACAAAACTCATGAAGGTCAAAGACACAGGCAGGGTTCACTGTTCTGTGGCATGAGGATGGCAGCTTTCAGATTTGGGTCAGAGGGGAATGCAAGACAGAAGTGGCAAGGAAAGGACCATATTCAACTACCAGGGCCAAATAGTTTCTTTTAGGTGGCTTAGAAAAGCAGACATTTGTTATCACACTGTTCTAAGTCTGGAGATCCTAGCACAGGACATTGGGGGACCCTGCTCCCTTTTAGGCACTAGGAAGAGATCTATTTTAAGCTTCTCTCCTGCCTTCTGGTAGATCCTTTGCTCATGATAGCCAGACTCTAACCTTTACACAATGTTCTCCTTATGTGTCTATGTTTCTTTTATTATGAGGATGCTCAGGTCTTACAGGGCGGTGAGCCCTCTGCTCCAGAATAGAATCACCATGATCAATTATTAGGCCTGTGAAACTCTTTCTAAACACTCACTTACTTTTAATTTGAGAATCTGTGTTCCTGTGTGCACGTGCAGCGCTCATGGGGAAGGCAGAGGGCAACTTGCTGGTGTCAGTTCCCCCCTCCCGCCGTGAAGTCCTGGTGATGGGACTTAGATGGTAAGGCTTAAGCAAGCACACCCTCACCTGTTGAACAAGCCCAGCAGCCTGAAACCCTGATTTCTAAGCATAGTCTTCTTCTGAGGCTTTTGGAGTTAGGAGTTAGACATAGGAATCTGTGTGATGAGCCCACCACCTAGATGACCCAAATATATTCTTTTACCTGTGAAATAATTTCATACAATGCCAACATCCTTGATATCTCAACAGTCTTAACTATTGAATTAAGTAACATCAAAAGAATTAATGAGGCACTCCTTTGGGAATTTTTTTTTAAGATTTATTTTATGTATATGAGTACACACTGTAGCTGTACAGATGGTTGTGAGCCTTCACGTGGTTGTTGGGAACTGAATTTTTAGGACCTCTGCTCATTCCTGTCAACTCTGCTCTCTCTAGCCCAAAGATTTATTTATTATTATAATTCCTTAAATGTGCCAGGAGAGGGTGTCAGATTTCATTACAGATGGTTGTGAGCCACCATGTGGTTGCTGGGATTTGAACTCAGGACCTTCAGGAGCAGTCAGTGCTCTTACCCGCGGAGCCATCTCACCAGCCTGCCCTTGGGAATGTTTCTGAGAGCATTTCCAGAGTGCACTAAGTGAATGAGGAGACTCATCCTGTGTGGGGGCTGTACCTGCCCACAGGCTGGGCTCCAGGACTGAGTACAGGGGAGAGAGCATGCTGGGTGAGAGCATTTACCTCTCTTTGCTTCCTGGCCTCAGACACAGTGTGATCAGCTGTCTTCTACTGTGGCTTCCGTGCTCTTCCTGCAGTGATGGACTACAGCCCTTTAAAGACACCCTCGCCTTCCTAGTGTCTCCTCTTGTCTGGTATTTGGTCTCGGTAAGAAGAAAAGACTTGCTAATCATCATTCGTTGTCTTTGCTCAGCGTTCCAAGCCCACCCACGTTTGGAAGGGTAAACTGCTTCACTCCAAGCCTACTGATATTAAATGCTAATCACACTCAAAACAGTATCTGCAGAACAGGATCTACACAGGTCTTAAACAAACAACTGGGCACGGCAGTTTCATCAAGTCAATATGTAAATCGTTTGACAAACATACTTTGTGACAGTTAACAGAAATGTGTCTAAAATAGAGGAAAATCAGGAAGAGACAAGTGGACGATATAAGGTAAAGGTTTTTTGACTATTTGTACTTGGCAGTGTACCAAGACTGACTGATGACTGTACAGGGCTTTGGGTCAGAGGAATGGGTGGGACTTTGTATTGTCAGTCAAGGTAGAGCCATGAAATTTTTCTTGGTGTAGGGCATATGTTATGCTGCGGGTTTGGTTTGTTTCCTAAGGGTTCATGCTGGATGCTCGCATGCAACAATATCAAGAGGTGGTGAGACCTTTAAGAGGTGGGGCTTAGTATAAGAAACTTAGGTCGTGGGGCTGGAGAGATGGCTCAGTGGTTAAGAGCACTGACTGTTCTTCCAAAGGTCCTGAGTTCAATTCCCAGCAACAAGATGGTGGCTCACAACCATCTGCAATGTGATCTGACGCCCTCTTCTGGTATGCGCTCATATACATAAGATAAATAAATACATCTTAAAAAAAGAAAGAAAGAAACTTAGCTCATGGCAGATGGTGCCTTTGTAAGGGATAAATATAGTGCTTATGGGTCCCTGATTGTTACGAACAGGGCAAGCATGACCCTCCGTCCCATCCTGAGTTGCCCTCATTTCTTATCACAGTATATGGTAACTGTTCTACATATTTCTGCCACCATGGTACCATTTGCCATGTGAGGCTCTCATCAGAGGCAAGAAGAGCCTGGCAACATGTTACTGAATCTCAAGAGCCATGAGCTGAGTAAACCACTTTCCTTTTTATAGCCCCCAGCCTTGGGTTTTTTGTTAGAACGGCATCAAACGATCTCTTGCAGAGAAGTTGCTGAGTGAGCTGTCAGGTGGCATGTGGAAGCGGTGCCAGGAGGAGCCTGAGAAGTTCGAGAATAAGTCCTCTTCCCGTTTGCCTCTTAGGTGTGTGGGTATTTTGAGCTAGAGGTCAAAGAGAATCAGCAGGCACAAGAAAGGCCCTAAGAACAGGATGTGTGTTTTCCTTCATGAAGGAATTCATTTATAAAGGAAATTTCCATTTGAGAAGTCTCTCCCACACCAGAAAAAGGAGGAATTCACACGCCATACCTTCCTGAACAACTCTCTTCACCTGCTTGTCCCATTCACCTTCCTACAGCTGCCTTGACTCGGTTTAAAACTGTCTATGTTCTTGTCATTGACTTGTGGGGGGAGGGTTACTTATCTCTGGGCATTTCCATGTCTTAGCACAATGCACATGTTAATAAACTTCTGTTTGTTTTTCCGTTATTAACTTGTGGTTTGTATAGGGCACCATCTGGAGATCTGAGGAATAGCAACAATTCTTTCCCTGCAAGACCTGGAAGACGACTTGCAGATCTTGGGTGGGTATGCTGATAGAGGAAGCTAGTCAAGGTCTAATGAGCAAGTCTCACTAAACCAATAGTCGGCCTTACCCTCCCCCCATGACTTAAAGAGCCACTTTTGCAAGGATGTCTCTTAGGTGCCTATCTTGCTAGAATCTTCAGCACAAAGGATTAGATCAGGATCTCAATAGACTGCACCCAACCTTGGCAAAGTTCATCAGGGCCAACACAATCCTTTGCTGGGAGAATGCAATGGATCCACTGAGCACAAAAAAATCTTCCAAGTCACTGGTCTTCTGATTCCCACCTTGCAAATCTGAAAAGAGCGAAATTCATAGACCACAGGGGCATGAGTTAGAAAAGATCTGGATCACAGATTTATGGTGGCAGCTTGAGGGAGTAGGCAGAGCTCCCAGAGAACAGGGGTGTGTCCCTGTTAGTCTAAGGGTTTGGATGTCATGAACTACAGTGGGACATTAGGTGGAGGGTGAGCTGGTCACCTCTTCTCAGTTTGCCGTGTCCTCAAGTCCAGATTCCAGGCAGAGGGGATTCCAGGCATTTAGGGGGAGAGAGATGCTGAGATCAACCTCCTGAGGGCATCCCTGGCCACTGTGAGAACAGAACTGCTGACAGAACGGGGGATATTTGTGGCTTTTTGCCAAGGACCAAACTATTTACTTTTGGATCCACTTCCTTCCTTAAGGCTGCCTGACAAGTTCCTTTCTGTTCTCATCACAGGCTGCTAGGAGTTTTCTGGTCTCAGCCCCAGATCCCAGTCACAAGACAAAGTGGCAACTTGGAGCTGTTCATTTACTTCCCCACTTAATTTATGCTGAAGGGCATGGAGGGAGAAATTAGGAGGCTGAGAGAGAAGGCTGCGTCCATCCGTCCGTCTGCCTTGTTTCCTAACACAAAGCCCCAGCTGCTGGATGAGGGCGAAGGCAACCTCACTACACACCTTCCTTAGCAGTTCCTTGGAGCCCACTGCTTGTTCATATTTCTTAGGGTTTATCTGACTTTCCCGATTCTATTTTAGCTGCACGGGAAGAAAGAAGAGAGAGTGGGTAGCCTATTCAGCATTCTCACGGTGCAGAAAACATCTGGCACATACTCCAGCACCTCTTCCCCTTGTCTGGCTAACACGCAATCTTCACCTCGCTGCTGCTCAGAGTGTCTGTCTGTCCATTCATGGAGACTTAGGACACAAGCCTACAGTAGCCTGAGCCTGGAGCCTCCCACTGACAAAGGATGGGGCTCCAGACGGTAGTGGTGATTTCCATTTCAAAACTGCACTTGCCAGACTTGATTTAAACAACATGACTGTCCTCAGAGATGACACTTGGCTGGTTGCTCTTCTAAAGGCTTCCACACGCTCCCTGCAGGACCCTGTGAGTGCCATCGCCCATTGCTTGGCGACTCACTTGTCACTCAGTCCAGACAATGGCCACAAACAACTTTCTGCAGCAACATCCTGTCAAGCTGTGGAGCAGGAGGACAACCCCAGAGATACCTCTAATAACAAGCTAATCAAATCAAAATGTGCCTTTATCCACTCCATTGGGATTCCAGTCACCCTTTCTTCCCAGATCTCTCTTTTTAATCTAATTACATACAATACTTTTCACTTTAGAAAAAAACCATGTTAACTTCTGTCATTAACAATCCTGTTCTCCGTTTACCTGTGAGCAGGCAACCAAGTTTTCTCCTCATGTAAATGCCACAGTGGTTTGCTTTCTGTGTACAAACTAGCATATATGTATGGGTTTTTTTTTCTCTCTCTCTCAAGGTCAAAATATTACTACCTATAGGCCTCTCCATTCAAGCTTTCTATCCTCAGCGAAGAATCGTACAATCTGTCTTCTTGCATGCACCCGAGGAAAGCCAGTTCTAATCACCACGGAAGAGGAGCCATCCTGCTTCTACTAGGCACTGTGAAAATGCCACTATTCGCAAATGTTTCATCCGCTTGGCAAACACACAATGCAGCACAGAGAGATTCACTGCAGAGGCAAAGGACTCTGGGGGTGGGGGTGGGGCAAAAATGGAATGTGCTGAGCTGCTAGACAGTCCCTGTTCTCCCACCCACCTGTGATGTCTGGGTGACTCTAAGGACTGGGATCTGCCTTTGCCTTTGTACAGAAAGGTGTCTCAGACCTGATTCAGACGTTCATTTACCGATGGGATAACTGAGTTAGAGAAGCAGAGAAATGGAGCAACCATGGTAGTGGCCAGGAAGTGGCTATGTGATCATGCTGCCAAGAGCAAAAATTCTAAAGAATGACGTTATAAGCCAGGTACAGTGCATAACGCACACCTTTAATCCCTGTGCATGGGAGGCAGAGACAGGTGGATCTCTGAGAGTTTGAGTCCATCCTGATCAACATAGTAAGTTGAAGGCCTAGTTTCAAAAACAAACAAACAAACAAAATAAAACAAACACCCAACAAAACAAAAAGAAAGATGCTACACAAGCATCAGACAACTGAGCCAATATGCTGCTAAGGAATTGGAATTCCTTCAGGAATCGCATGCTGGAAGAGAGAAAGGACAGCGTCCTGGTATTATCCAGAGTGTGAATTAGATCACACACACTTCTGCTAACTTACAAGAGCATCTTACAGGACAGACTGGAGCTGAGTGGCTGATGGGTGGGGCCACATTGGACTGCTTAGTTATGCATGCCTCTTGCCTTCTATTTTAGCCTAAACCTCCAGTCCAAACCTCCAAATATGCTCAGGCATGGGGGTGGGGAGGTGTCACTAGACATCTTTATCTGTCCCTTCTTCTCATGTGGCTGTGCTCAATCCATCTCCTTTCTCTGCCTCTCTTTACTTCTCGTCTCTTCAATTGGCCCCCCGAGGTTGGGTTGGTGCACCTAGATGCTGGGGTGCATGCTTTGACCCTAAAAGTGTTGATAACAATTAGAACCCAAATGTGCTGACACTGATTGAAATAGAATCTGAGTTAACGTGGGTAATAAGGACCACCAGCCACCTCAGTTCAGCAGTTGAGGTGTAGTTGAATCTTATCATCCATCATGACTGGCAGCTACTTCCTATCTCTTTCTGTGTCTCTCCTGTCTCTCTCTGTCTGTCTCTGTCTCTCTGTCTGTCTCTGTCTCTCTGTCTCTCTGTCTCTCTGTCTCTCTGTCTCTGTCTCTGTCTCTGTCTCTCTCTCTCTCTCTCTCTCTCTCTCTCTCTCACACACACACACACACACACACACACACACACACACACACACACACATTTCCAAAACCAGCATTTGCTTTGAAGGTTGGCCTATACAAGGGCAAAAATAAAGAAATGTCTAGAAATCAGCACCCCCTTACCTGCAGCCCCTGTCAAGCTCTTTCTGGATTCAGCCATAGCTGGGGAACAAACATTACCTCATGTCTCAGCACCCCATCTCTGGGCAGGCTCCCCCTTGCCCTCTCTCTCTATGCTCTTCTCAGGGAGAGAAGGGGCGCCATGTTGGCATGCTGAGAGGAGTGACTCGTTTTACTCAAAGGCAGAAAAAAAATTACATTTAGTTGAAGGGTAAAGACAAAGTCAAGAAGAACTTGATGCTTGTGAGCCCATTTCTTGCTTGTTTCTTCAGACGGACCTTTGCCTTTCTTTTCTAGCTTTGGATGAATGAAGTTGTCACTGCACCTGAGAGTCAGGTCGCTTCCACTAAGGTCTCAGAAAAAAATGCTTTGCCACCCTAACTAGCCTCATTTGGCCAGGACACACATTTAGACTTCTTTCTCCAATTTCTTTATTCTACACATATCTTCCTCTAAATGTTCCTATTCTTGCCTCCTGGTGGTATGGATCACTCTCAATAAAGATTATGGCTTCTGAGCCCAGCTCTGTATTTGCCCCCAATCTCTTACTGTCACAGAGCAATGGTACATGTGAAGGGGACAAGAGACAGCTAAGACCTGGTAGACCTGTTATAGGAAGAGAACTTTGGCGGGAATAAATTGCTGTTTAGTTAAATGTAAGTTGCTTCCTAGGGTTCACCTGCTATATATACATATTTAAAAGAAAATACTCTTTTTTTTTCTCTCTTGATGAATTATGCTGCCAACCCTAAAATTGTCTTTGACAGGTGACAGTTGGCCAGTTTCTTTTCCTTCGTTGCCTAGCATCACAGGGTGAAATGTCTTCATCACCTGGAAGCTGTCTGACAGTGTGGCCAGGTCACGAGCTTCCTTGGTTTTCCGCTGTAACTATTTCAACAGTCCTGCATTCTGGTTCCTAAGACCTTCTTCAGGAAACCACACAAGTGACCTTCAGAAGGCCAGAACTCTTCACCCTGAATGCTTGAGCCTTCCCTCTCTCTTAACGCCTGGCTTTCTGCCAGCTGAAAGCAGAAGGCAGTTAGAGATTCTAATCTCCCGGTACAAAGTCTCTTTGGCATCGACAGTCAGATGTCACCTGGGGTCACCGTGGCCTATTTGAGGTGCAGAGTTCCGGGTAGTTTCAGTGGTGCTTGCAGCCGATTCAGAGAGCAAAAGGTTGTTTGTCTGAAGTGTGCTAAAAATACTTTGACGTTTGTTGCTTGTGAGCAGTTATTTTTAGTCTGAGGAAGTGGATTGAACATAGACCCAGGGGCCCGGTCGTGGCTGACAGAACCAGTGAGGTGTGCACCTGGATAAAGCCGTCCGTTTCTGTCTGTCTGCTCCACACTTCTTCCTATGTATGCCCTGGATATGGAGGAGACGAGACAAAACTGATTCCAGGTCTCTGTCGGCAGCGGGACCTCTCTCTTCCTCTGTAAGCTGCTGGCCAATGAGAGGCAGGCCAGATCCGGAAGTCAACAGCAGGGCTTCAGACCCCACGAGGCACTGTCCCCTCTGCTATAGAATACAGTCTGTGGCTTTTGAAGCCTCTGCCCTGTAGTGCTGGGCTCAGTAGAGTCTAGGTGGTTGGTTGCTAACAACTGTCACCTAATTGTCACATGAGTAGGATGACCAGACTCCTGTCTCTAGAAGGCTCCTGCCTCATTGCAGCCTCTCCAAACTGAAGAATGAGCAGGGAGTGGGGGGTGGGGGTGGGGAGACAGGCTGGTTCTTTGGCCTCTCATTCCTTGCAGGTTGACTGACTGAGCAGTAGGGGAGAAATGGTACTATACTGAATACCCTCCTTGTATGTCCCACTTCTATGCTATCAAGCAAGGTTAGTTACTGAAGCAAGTTAAGGTGAAGAAGCAAGAGGCGAAACCCAGAGGATCTCAAGTGAACCCTAACTGTTGGACCAATGGCAGGGGTTAAGGAATGGCAGATCAGGAGTGGCCACTTGGATCCCTCTGTACCTGGGACTGCAGACTATCTTAGCAGAGCTCTCTCACGGATACTGTGATGGACCAGCTAAGGGTTACTGCATCTTTTTTAGTCCGCTTGTGCCGTTCTAACAAAATGTCACAGATCAGGTGGCTTAAACAGCAGGCACTCATTTCTTACAGTTCTAGGGGCTCAGAAATCCATGACCAAATGCCATTCAACTGCAGATCCTGGTCACACTTCCTGGCTGCCTTCTGGCTATGTCTTCACACGTCCCCTTTTCTCTTCCTCTGAAGGGACAGAGACCCCTGCTGTCCCCTTCTCTTCTTGTAAGACCAATAGCCCTACTAGATTGGGGGCCCACCCTTGTGACCTTATTTAATTTGAATTCCATCCTAAAGATCTCACATCCAAACAGTCACCGTGGAGATTGAGACGTCTACACACAGACTTAAGGAATAGGGGCCACACTAGGGCCATAGCTCCTGCAGCCAGGAGCTTATACCTTGCTGTTGGGACCCTTTCACACTTTGGAGGTACTCTAGGTCCAGGTATCCCAAGGAACCCCTATGTTGCTTTGTCAGGAGACTATGCGCAGGCTTCTGCTACTATCTTGAAAGGACAATGGTGAGAGTCGGCTTCCTTTCATACATGATAGTTTTTGACCAATGAATGGCAGGCAGGAAGGAAGCAAAGATGCTCTGGTTTTTTTCAGCCTCTGGACAGGACAACAGCAGCTGTCCAGAGGAAACTCAGAGATTATCTAAGTCACATCCCAGATGTCCCCTCCCTGATCCCTCCCCTGAGATTTACCCTGTCCCAGCATCTTTCTTCTTTGGGCTTCCCAGAGTTCCTTGAGGAGGGCTTGCATCTGGAAAGCCCAATAAAAACAAACAAACAGTTAAGGTGCAAGACCCAAGACCCAGGTCTGAGCCAGAAGCCCCTCTGCTCAGACGTCTCCTCTCGACTTTAAGGTTTAGGCTCGCTACAGCATTTCATAAAGATCTGTAGGAAATGAAAGGCCTCACTGTGGAACAGCAGCAGGTAAAGACCATTCCGCTTTCTGGAATCTTCTTGACCATTCTAGCTCCAAGTCAGCACTAGCCTCCTAGAGGGAATCCTGCTTCATTTTCTTAAATATCTCAACCCGGGCCTCATCAGCCAAAGCTTCCCGTCCAATCGCATCAGCACACCTGGTGTCTGCCTCTCTTCTTACTATAGATAACAATGCTAAAGGGACCTTTTGTGGTTGTCTCCATCTTTGAAAAACTTACCTAAAATAGCTTGGATTCCCTTTGCCTTGTTTGCCTGGGTCTAAAGATTCCTGGGAATCCTGGCCACACTTTGAGAATTCAGCAGGAAGAGTGTTGTAGGGAGTTGGCTATCCACGTGCTTCCAAGGCTTCACCCCTGGAAGAGAGGCCAATTGAGAAGGGGGGGAAAATAAGTCAAGTTAGGCTGTGAGCAGCATCAGCCTTTGGCCTTGTGGTAGTAGTGACAGGTTCGTAGCTTAGAGGGCCTTGCCTGTGCTCTTGACCCTCAAGGCTTTGTGGCCTGGTGAGGTACATCATCTCCACTGAGAGTTGAGGCTAGAGGAAGGAATGTCTTCACCTCGCACCTCAGCTATACCTTTGAGGAATGGCGCAATAGAGGACCGGGAAACAATGACATCCTTGCCAACAGTGCTATTTTAATTAAAACAGTGGTAATTTAATTAACTTTTGATGGTTAAAAAAAAAAGAATGGGCAAATTAAAATTCCGTGTATTTTAGAAAGGCCAAGCAGTTTCTGGGAGGTCAGAGGTTACTGCTGGCAAGCATGCTTAAGGTAAAGGACATCACACCTGCTGTTTCAGGGGCAAATGAGCAAACGCAAAAGCAGGCTGGAGAAAAGTCTGCCGGCAGAGTTCAGGGCTCGCTCGACTGGGTTCCGGATTCCCATGAACCTCTGTGAACCCTGGTAGAGGAGGCAGGGCTGTGTGAGAGACGGTCTCTTGCTAGCCCAAAGCTTATTCTTTATTCCTTAGATAGCAGTGTTTCCACTTGGCCTGTTTTTCCCATTATCACATTGGCATACAGTGCTTGGTATGCCACGGATGCTCAGTATATGCTTGCGAGGGATGATGGAGCTTACCAAAGCAACTTACTTCTCTATAGCTCTCTGCTGAGGAGGGGAAGGAAAGAGGAGGAGCTGCTAGAAGGAAGAGATGCATAAAGACTTCTAGGATGATGGAGCCGTAGGGGGTGAAATTCTTCCATTTAGATAGGAATGGCTAAATTGTCTTTACCCCATGAAAACTGAAGTCCCAAAGGCTTTGGAGTGATATTCTCTTCTACCAAGGCTGAACAAACAATAGTGCGTACAGTTTACGAAGCCACCCAGTCTATAGAGAAGAAGGAGTCTGAACTGACTGATAGAAATCTAAACCACTGTATTGTGAATAAAACCACTTCCTTCAAGACTTCACTGAAGATGGGGGCAGGAAAGAAAGTCTTGGGGCTTCTCTTCTTGACTTGATAATCCCGAGACAGCCTTCTTTGGGGCTGTCTAGAACTATCTCTCTTCTGAGGGGGTCCCTAACAGGGGTGACCTTTTAGGTTGAGTATATTCAGGCTAGTTGGATCTTGGAGCCAGACTAAAGAGACTGGGGGCTGTTTCTCAACATCTCTGTAGCTTTCGTGTCTTTCCTGCTCTGGGTTTAAAACACACAAAGGGAAGACATGATAGTGAACTTTTTCTTTTAACTTTAATGGATTCTTAAAAATCTTTTAAGTGATATATTATGTAGTGTAGAAAAATGCATTCAGAAAACATAAGGCTCTAGGATCTATCACAAAATGAAGGACCACTCAGGTCAAAGAATAGAATTTCATCAACACCCAAGCAACCCATTTCAGAAGACACTTGCAATTTATAACCCATTCCCTCTTCCCCGAGGATAACCACTGTCCACTCAAAAACATGAGCTTAATTTTACTTGCATTTGTACTGCATTCATGAGTCATACCTTACACATGATTTTGATCTAATTACTTTAAATTACACCACATTTGGAAACTTCCAGGTGTATTTGCATTTAGTGGGGGCTCGTTTAGTTTTGTTGTTATTGTAGAAGTAGAAAAGCAGGAGGTCTCCTTTCCCCCATCATAAAGGACCATGACATTCCTTTAATGAAGAACAATTGGAGAAAGAAAAGGATAACAAATTAATTTGATCACAAGTTACATGGTGAAGGAGACTTCCGACTGAAGATCCTAAGACCCAGAGCGTGAGGATTGGGGAAGATGGTTAAGCCCTTGCTATGTAATCATGAGAATCATAAGTAAAATTCCCAGAAACCCTCATAAATGCAGGGTGGCCATGGAAGCCCACCTATAATTCTGAACTCCAAAGGGCAGAGACAGGAAATCCGTGGAGCAAAGTGCTAGCATGACTAGCCATATTGGCTAGCTAGGAGTTGACCGAGAGACTCTGCCTCCACAAATAAGATGAAAGGATGATAAAAGATAATTCCAGACTTCAACCTTAGGCTTCTGCATGACCATTCCCACATGAAAAAACATGCATACAAACACATGCAACACACACCTGTATGTAAGTCCCATGTGCTACAATTAACTTTGTACTCTCAGTAGATTGTCCCTTTTACTCTGACTTACAGGGATCCAATGTAGAGCACTTTTACAGCCAGTACCTCAGCTGCCATTAAAAAACCACAGAAGTATTCTCCTGTGTCACCTTCTGGGATGGGGATGGGCAAGCTATAATCTGTGGCCCAAATCCATTTTACCACCTGTGGCTTTGAGAAAAAAAATTGCTTTATAAGACACAACCCTGCTTATGCTTTTACATAATGTCTATGTCAACAGCGCGTCAATCCTATGGTCCAAAAAATCCAAGATGTCTAACACCTGACTCTTCAGAAAATGTATGCCACATTCTCTTCTAGAGTATTTATTATTTTTCATCTACCTTTGGAGTCAATATTTATATATAGAGAGAGTGCTAAAGTCAATATATGTTTTTCCATATAGATATCAAACTGAACCAGTTCCATTATTGAAAACATTGTCCTTTAGCCATGGTACCATAATTTAATAAGTCAAACAAGATATACACATATGCAGGGAAAGTCTGTTTCCAGACTTTCAGTCCTTACAATGAACTAGTCCATAATCATTTCTGTTAGCAATGTATGCTTGTTTCAGACCTGGGGCCTATGAGTTTCAGGCACATACTCCACTGCTAAGCAATTCCTCACTTCCTGATGCACTTTTATAAGGGCACACAGTGGCCTCTTAGTTTTTTTCTTTAGCTATGTCTCTGTTGGCATGACCGTATTCATTTTAGAATCAGCTTGTCAATGTCGTCAAAACAGCTTAGTCTTGGGTTTATATCTTATTGACTCTTTAGATCAACGTGGATAGGTTTGACTTGTAATGATCCATTCCATTCATAAAACATCCCACTCAAGAAACATCTCATTCATGCAAGTGATACAGTGTTCAATTCTCTTAGATCTTCTTTGATTTCTCTCATCAGCATCTATGTCTTCTGATTTTGATTATCATGTACATGTGTTGATAAGTTTGTCTTTAGGTCACCTATCGCTTTTATATAAGGGGAAAACCCCACTAATTAGGCACCAAATACTATGCCCTAGTGAAAATATTGTGGACACCTAAAATGATCACTCATATTTTAAGAAAAGATCTGGGGTGGGGGTGGGGTGAAAGAAGATGACAGGGCTGATAACAGATTTCATCATGCTCGAACACATATGAGCATGGCCACAGAAGTGTATGTCCCATCATTTGGAATGCCTACTGGTATTGATACCTAAGCCCAAGTGCTTTTAGGATTGTTTATCAGAACTGAAAAAAAAATGGCAGAGGCCCAAGATGTCTGGGCTCTTAGTGTCATTCTTCATAAACTAGCTGTGAAACTTGAGTCAAGGCTCTACTGAAGTTTGCTTCATCTCAGCTTCCACACCACCAAGAATGAGTTATCTCCCATGTGCTTTGATTTACAAGCAGGGAGAAGGGAAAGGTGTTGGTTCCTAATGTTATTGCCAAAGTCAGGGATGTCCTGAAGATGACTGATGGTTCTGCCTGTCTGGAGATTTCTACAAAGAAAGGTGCCTCCCCACTGTTTGGGGAGTGTTTTCAAACCCTTTGATAAAAAGCAAGGCTTTTAAAACACATGTGTGTGAGAAAGGAGATTCGTATGACAAAGGAATGTGCATCATGAATCCAGAGGGAACAGTGGGGAGGACAGGCTGGTGTCTGATGTAGAGTGGGCTTCCAGGGTGGAGTGGGTGTCAGGTGTGGAGAAGGAGCAGGGCAAACTCAGGAGGACACAGGAGGAAAATGAAACCCACAGAATCCTTACCTGCATTTACTAAGAAAATTTCACAGAAATGCTACTTTAGGGCTTTGCCTGTGTTGTCTCTGGAGAAAGCATTATGGTCAATGGAAAAAGAAGTCTAGTCATTCTTTTCCCCTTATTGTCAAGAGCGGTTGATCTAAGTGGGCAGTCGTAGAGTATAGCCATGTCTGTTGTTCAAACTGCAAGTAATTTCTGTGACTCCTTCAGACTCTGTTCCCCAAACATCCAAGCATCTGGGGCAGGCTCAGAGCATACACGTAGAATTCGTATCTGTAACCTCTGAGTTTTAAGCTATGAAGAGGCATGGTCCCCTTCTTCACCCTCTATCTCACATTCTAGGTGTAGACTCCAAGGACTTCCAGTCCCTAGGAGAACGGCATAGGCACATGACGCAAGGAGCAGTCTAGTCTGTTTTCCAAAAACCACAGAGCCACTTGGAGGCTGTTACAGTAACTAGTGCCATCCTAGCCAGTATAACAGAATACTTGAGACTTGGGAAGTTATAAATAACAGAAGATACAATTTCTTATTATTCTAAAACCTGTAAAGTCCAAGGACAGGGTGTCAATATGTTCATGGTCTAGTGAGAATCTGGTCTCTTCTTCTAAGATATAGCATCCTCAAGAGGAAAGAACTCTGTGCCTTCACTTGGTAAAGTCACAAGGGCCCAAGAGAAGAAAAGGGCCAGGGAGATATATCACCACTATTGTGTTATAGAAAAGACAGGACATGGGAAAGGAAGACAAGTCAGGATTTCCCAAACTTTAAGTCACTGGGGAATGTTCAGAGTTCTTATAAAAATAGGGCACACACACACAAAAACTGTCTCTACATAATATCAGGGCCCAGTAGTTTTGCACTCTCTCAATTTGCATTCAAATTTCCCTGAATTGGCTCATGGCACACTTGTATGTGGGATTCAACATTCAACAACAAGTAAGCCTTCCCTCGCTCTTGGCACGTCTCAGTCCTCCCTCTCCCCCACGCAGCCTCGTCCCTGCTGCCTTCTCCTTCCCACAAAGCTCATTTTTGGCAAAATGGTTTTTATAAAGCACACATTTTAACTAATTAAGTGTAATCCCACGATCTCACGTGCCTTCTCCCACATCCCCTGACTCACACACTCCCCCATCTATGGGAATTCTCCCTTGTGCCTCCCAAAAGAATGGAGTGCGCGTGCACACACTCACACAGCACACAATCCTGTCTTATACGTAGCAAAGTTATTCACAGAGTGTGACAGTTCTCCTGATTTTCCTTTGGCTTTTTTGTGATGCAAGATGGAAAATGATTTTTCCAACATTGCATGTCCTCTGAGGAACTAAAATATTCAGTGCTGGTTTTCTTTTGGCAGCAAAGTTGCCTGTGATCCTAAGTCGACACAGATCCTGAACCTACAGAAATAGTCCCTCTTGATCCTTTCTAGCAGGAGTTTCAAGGGTTGGCTTCATACCCATTAGAGGCCTGGATAGCAAGAGCGTTATATTCACAGCCTTCATTTTATTGGTGGGGATATCCATCTACTCATAGGTGTCTTGTTGCCTCTAAAGCTCACGTGGAAATCTGAGCTATGCCCACCATTCACATGGGGCAGCAAGCATATCATCTTCTCAGGTTATTACACCAGCCACTCGGTAGTGGGAGAACCATTCTCTGTTGGTGAAATGAAGGGGACTTGTGAGTGCTCAGAGCAATACCAGCTTCTGTCCTCTAGCGCTGCACCACTGAATCCATTTTCAAGATCACCCAGTATCTCCCCTATTCTTTGGAACGGCCCCCCAATGCAGTAGACACTTGAATGAGATCTGAGATTATCCAGACAAAAGGCATATAGGATGATTTCAAGAGTGTGATTTAGTAAGGGCAGGTAAACAAACACAGGGCTGAATCTATTGTGCTAAGTACACTGCATGACTTTTGCTACCACTGTGCATTCATTTCAGAAGCATTGCCCTAGAAGAAAATAACAGCGGTGGCAGCAGCGACACCAAGAGCAGCCAACGACTGAATCACCGAGGGGGAAGGCACCAACAGCTTTGCCTCCCAACTAAGGAACATCTGACTCAATCTCCCTCCTACTCACCATCACTGCCTGTAGGTTAGGAACCAGGAAAGACTTTAGAAGCTAAAGATAACAAGCTAATAGGATGTTAAAGCGAAAGCAGCCTCACAGCCTCCTCCAGAGGTAGTTTGTATGACGACGTTATTCCTGGGCTCCACACTTCGTTGCGTGGCTCCAATCTGTGGCACGTTGCTGGGCTTACAAGTGCTGTTATCCAGAGAACTCAGAAATTGCTTTTGGCAGAGGAATCAAAGCAGGCGTATCCAGCCTCAGCCTCTTTTTTTTTTCTTCTTCTTCTCGCTGTCTCTTTTTTGTTGCCAAAACATACGGTTCTTGGTTTTATGGGAAACTTTCCTTCCAAGGAATAACTCGAGATGGTGTGATAAAAATTAAATGGTAGAGGAAGAGAGGGAGACAGGGAATCATCGAAAGTCAGATCTAGTCCTGTGCCTGCTGCTAGGAATTTTAATCCTCAAACAGGACATTTATTTGCTTCTAGTCTTTACTTTTTCTACCCCTGAAACAAGAAGAGCGGACTAAACGCTCCCTGAGGTCTCTAACTATTCTGTCACTATGTACATTGGAAATATTGTTATTTCATTTTAGAAACTACTTGTTGAGACTATAGTTCCATTGTAACTACTTCAAAGGGCGTGGGGGAAGAGGTGACTGGTTCAGTTTTCTTCCAAGAGCTGACCAACATAGGAGTGAAGGGTCTAAGCTGCTAGAATTCTGCAGGGCATGTGTGACTACAGAGCTGTACCACAGATGACTGCTTTATACTCCAGATCCACTCTTGACCCTTTTCCTATGAATCAGGACCTGCTACTCCAAATGCACCTCCCACTGGTCTATTTGGTTATTTTGAGCTGAAAGCCCTTGAGCAACAGTAGATGTGCATAAGGCTGTCTGACCTACCCCTTCCTCTCTAACGTACTGAGTCAATTTCTGGTAAGAAAGATGCCTTCCCTGTAAGAAGAGGGGATATTCTGATCTCTAGAAACAAGTATCCGATGCCCAGACGAATTCTTGCAAATAAGACTAGAGCATCCCTCCTTATCTTTCGTCAGTGTTCCCTCTATCTGACTCCTAGTTGAGTATCCACAATTTATTGCCAGAGCTCCAAGGCCTTTTGCTTCTGTGCTGTCATATCCCCACAGTTGACTACCCTTTGTTGAGGTGGTATGTACTGCGTCAACCCTATTCAGTGCTTTTGATCTTCATTTCTTCTCTGTGAAGACTCCTGTACCTGTTTCTAGAGAGAGAGAGGGAGGGAGAGAGAGAAGGAGAGAGGAGAGGCTAAGGAGGGGGAGGGGAGGGAGAAAGAAAGGAAGCATCAAATAAAAATCTCTGTGTTTGTCTCATTAATTTATCAGTCTCAGTCAGGGGACCCATTGTTTCTTTTACTGGGAGAACAATGCAACCAAATCTCAATGATCATATCGAACACATTCACTCTTTCCTTTTTTTTTGTCCTTGGCCTTGTGACAGTCTTACTGTGTCTTCTGGCCTCAAGTTTCTATGTCTGTTCCTGTATCCTTTCATAATTTCAAAATATGGTCCCATGGATGAACCATCCTCAGATCTGGACTGAGCAGAGGGTGCCTCCTATTTTCTGTTGACATAATCGAGGCATGGGTCTCACCTTTGAGTTGTGTGTCTGTGAAGGTGATGAGCAGAACAGTTAGATCAGAAAAACAGCCAGAGGAAATGAGAAGTCTTGAATCAGCCGTATGTAGCCATCTCGTGCAGGATCAGATGGGCAAATGCTTTCAGGGAGCGAGCCAGAAGCCCAGAGACATGGAAGATGCAAACATTCAAGGAGACTAGAAAGAGGGCCTGATGAGAAGTGGGGTGGGGTGATGAGGCTGGAGAAGAGTCACATAGGAGACCAAGTTCTATATGCAAATGAACGTGTATTCTATTCTCAAGCCAAAGGAATTCACTGATGAGTACTTAGGAGCCACATCACCAGGAATGGCTTTCCAAACATTATGCTGGTGTTCAGTGTGGAAGAGAGCAGAACTGGAGACCAGGAGATTGGCTGACAAGTTCTTCCCATGACTAAGAGCGGGGCAATTTGGAATTTGATGTAGGTGAAGGAACAGTAAGTGAGGGCTATGGGAACTGAGGACTACAGGGAATCTGATGAAGACCCAGGACAGATGTCAGCCTAGATCGTTCCCAGTCATTTGAGTTCAGCAAATTGGTAGTTGGTAAAAATTATTCATTTACCAGAATAAATCATAAAGGAGCAGTCAAATCCAATTACTCTTTCTTAGTCAAGAACCCTCACGGACATCTTTGATCATTGGCCTTTTGCCGCCATTCAGTAAGCACGTTGATTTTCTCTGATGGATGAAGGTGTTACCATCTGTGAGGATAATGTCAGCATCATCTTGCTTTTGGAGAAATAGCAAACGGACCCATACTCAGTACAGGCCCAGAGTAAACCATCAGGAAAGCCTATCACCCACACCAGTGGCCACATCCAGTCCAGTCCCTACTGCAGACATACAATTTGTTTGCACACTCACCAAATCCCTTTTGAGTTTATGACTTGTGTCTACTATTGGTTATCTCTTGTATGGGCAACTGGCAACCAGCTGTGTGAAAGAAGAGCTGTATCTTTCAAATTTGTTTTCTTTTTCTTTTTCTCCATTTCTCTTTCCTTCCCCCTCCCCATAGTTTCCCCCCTCCCTGTATGTGAATAACTAGCATTTCTACAAAGAAAAAGTTAAAAAGCTACATTCTAGAGCATGAAAAGCTCGCCTGAATTATCGATTCATAGCTTTATAATACACCCAGGATAGTAAGGACATTTATAGATTTCATGAGCTGTTTAATATCTATTTGTGGAGCAAGTGGCATGCATAATCATCGCGGACTCATTATGTTTCTTTGACTGCCCAATGAGTCATAATGAGTTTCTGCAAATGTAAAATAATAGTTAGAACTAGAAGGAATGGAATAACAGCCAGCGTCAGATATAAAATTATTATTACATGCTGTCTGCAAGAGCCATCAGGGCGAGGGAGGGACAGAGGGCCCATCATTGCAGGCACATGTGTGCGTGTCTGTGTGCACATGACATGTCTGAAGAATTCACTCTAAAGTGAGAGGTAGGGGTCCTCAAAAGTGATGGACTATGGATTGATTTTCCATTAAGACTCAGGCAAGTGGAGGTGGAGAGTTCAAATTACAGGGAAGAAATAGAACAGTCGGTGGAGACCCCTCTGAGAAGATGGAGCCCTAGGCTAAAAAGATGAAAGAGACTCTATATCCCGGCAGTTAAAATGAAGAGGAAGAGATCATTTCTAAACAGAGCATTAGAAATAGCTTCATTCCTTCCTATTAGCCTCTGCTCCCCCAAAAGAAGCCAGGACAAAAGAATTCTGCGAGAACATCTTAAAGAATACCTTCTATGATTGAAGCTATATTTAGAAGAAAAAATATGAATGCAATGTTCTCTTTGGGGTTTTTCAAGTTAGGTCTTTCTTCCTAATTGGCTCCAAGATCATTTGCCCTGTGGATGTGCCATACTCGATTCAAAGAGGAAGACTTGAAATCAGGTAATGGTCTTAGAAGAAAACTTTCTTTCCCTGCCCTTCATTTGAACTCTTTTATGTCCTCTTCTGCCTATGTAGTGAATTTGTATAATTTTATACTGCCTTGCTACTCACTTGGATTTTTCTCTTACCCAATACAGGGATTAACCACCCTACTGTAGTTTCTAGTTTCTGCCTTCCCCTAGTTCCTCAAGATGATCATGTGCCTTCACCAACTGCCTCCCAGTGACTGCCTTCCCAGCCAGATACAACCTGTCTGAGTCATGCCACTTACTCCCATACCTGCATGCACTGAACAAATGTACTACAGTGACCACTGCTCAGCTAGAGCATGACTATGAACTGGTTTGTTCCAATCATACCAGTTAGAACTCCCCATGACAACATGTCAGGGACTCCAACAAAATCTTTACCCCAAAGGTCTCTTTTCCCCTCTGGTGCTCTCCCCACAACTCGCAGTGATTGAATACATGTGTTCCTGACAGCTGTCCACTTCCCATGGGCCCTGCATAATATACTGCCCTCCTCTCTCTGGGATCTGTGTGTAATATACCACTCCTGTTATTTTATGTGTTTTGTTAGGCTAGTTCTTCTATGTCTCACCTGACTGAAATATCCAAACCTAATGTCTTTTTTGATCAGGGTTTTCCTGAAGAGTATCTATAATGATAGGGATAAATTTGACATAGGATGCTTTCCAGGATAAATACACGTGTCCTGTGAGCGTGACATATGGGTATAGACACAGGCATTAGTTTGTCTATCCAGATGAAGAAGTATCCCATAATAACATTGCAAACACCCTATGTTATTTCTTCCATCTCTGTGGCAAGATACCATATAGAAGCAACTTAAAGGGGAAGAGGTTTAAATCTGGCTCACAGTTTAGAAATCACAGTCCTTTATAAAGGAAGAAAAGGGATGGCAGCTAGGGTGACTTTTTCTATGGTGGCCAGAGCTCAGTACATAGCGTGACTTTCCCTGTGGTAGCTAGAGCTTGGTGCATAATTCCTTCCCAGAGTCACAAGGATAAGCCATAACAGTTTTGTTCAGGGGCTGGAGTGAGATTGGCAAAGCCCAGCACGTGCTTCAGTATGCTTTGGTTGGTTCCCTTCTGGACGCTAGCAGCTAGGGGTAAAATATACAAATAGGCAATGACCTTCTATATTCAAATATAAGCACGTTGACCCACAACTTGTGACAGCCTGTCAAGAAAAAAATGAGCCCTGCTATCTGCAATAAATAATCTATGACTCCATCTTGCTCTGAGCCAGACTTTAAAAAGGTTTCTCAATTGTTATCACTAGCATCGATCAAGGGATCTAAACAATCGCTTCAGCCACAGCCAGCACAAAATAGGAAAGAGCTGATTAATAACCTATAGCTCCCTCCTCCTAATTTTTGTCCTTGCTTCCAACTTGGTTCCAAGCAGACAAAACCAAATATGTCTCTCATGATGATTTGAATATGTCCCCTTATGTTCACGAGTGGGAATTTAGGACACAGTATGTAGCAGTGTTAAGCCTTGAGCCTTTCTCAGAGGCCTAGGTTCTAAAGACTCTGCCATTGTGAGTGACTTAATGAAAGGGTTTGCTGTTAAAACAAATTCAGCCCTCTCTTATGTTCTTCCTCCCTCTACCTCTTGCTTGTTATAGGGTGACATATGAAGGCTCCTGGTAGATGTCAGGATCTTGATTAGAGGATTTCTAACCACCATCACTGCAAGAAACAATTTATATTTTTAAGTTGCCTAGTCTGTTGTATGCTGTTATTGTAATACTAAGTATACGAACGTATACTGTGAAGTCATCTAGCCAGCTAAACCACTGGTAACCAAAAGAACTAATCAGAGTAGACATCCAGTTTTTGCACTATGCTGTCTTGCCTCTCCTTTCTCCCATCTACCTTTGAGTTCTGTGGACTTCTCCCTTGTCAGGGCAAACTTAGACTAAGTACTTGCACTTTTCACCGACTGGTCTCTATAGTGCTGAATCTTCATTATCAACTCGATTGGATTTAGATCAATTTGGAAGCACATCCAAGGGTGTGTCCAGGAGGGTGTTTCCAGAAAGGGCAGGGAAGACCTTCCCTGAATGTAGACAGTCCCATTCCCTGGGCTGGGGTCCTAGACCAAACTAGAAAGGAGAAAATGATCTGAATAGCTCCCTCCTCCCCCTCCTCCCCCTCCTCCTCCTCCCCCACCTCCTCAATCTCCTCTTCTGCTTCTTCTTCACTTTGAAGGCAATATGACCAGCTGCCTCAGATTACTTCTCTATCACAAAGGACTGTACCTTTAAACTCTAAGCCAAAATGCACCCTCCTTTCTTCAAGTTGATGTGTCAAACATTTTGAAAAGTAACGAATACAATCTCTATTTATTCTGACAGCAGAGAAGCTTGGAGTGGAGATGTGGGGTCTAACATGAAAGCCACCTTGAACGGGGAATAAACTGTCTTAGCTAGGAACAGAACCAGGGATCACAATATACTATAAGTGGCTGTTGCTGAAGGAAACACAAGTAACCTAGAAAGAACCATCAGCCTGTCCAAGTAAGAAGAAACTAAACAAACATTCTAAATACAAACTTCAACTTGTAAACTTCATGGGGGCAGGTAGCAAGCAGATGTCCCTAGTCATTGTTCTAGAGGTCCCAGGAGCCAAGACTGTGAGCTGATATCTTGACCTCTGCCAACAATGTATCCACACAAGAGGTATTTGCCCCCCATCAGACTCACTCAGACACCATCTTAGAGAGGAAAGAATGAAAGAGTGAAAAATTGGAGTGATTGAGAAATGCTACGTAATCAAGCTGGGTATTCACTGGAAGAGGATTTAAACCACTACACCCCTCGCCTTGCTGTTACTTTCTCTCCAATCTCCCCACCAAGGCAGCAGATCACTTAGAAGCAAAAGGTTAAAGCCATGATTTCTCTGGGTACTGAAACTGCAGTTAAGCCAACCTTGCAGCCTCATCAGAACTGACCTAACTTCTTTCTCTGTTGCTGAGTTGGACAACTCTGGCAGAGAGCTTGTCTTCTTGGTTTCCAGGTTCTGGGGAAGGGGATTGTAGAGTCCCCAGGGTAACCTAGTTTCATGACTAATACATTCCTGTCAGAGCTCTCTCTGGTCCCCTTCCTTGCTGGGTCTACCAGTCCTATGCTACTTGTCATTACCATTTTCCAAATTTAACCTGGTCTCGGTCATATAAGACCCACCCTAAAATGGTCCTGTGAATTATCTCTTCTGCGATGCCACTGGACTCCATCAAGCAGGCCACTGGTCTCTTTACTGTAACAAGTCTTACAAACTTGGTATGCTTAACTAACATTATCCCCCCCCCTCCTCCGGAGACTTTTTCAGTGTTCCTTTGGCAATACCCAAGTTCTGTTAAAATTAAATTATCTGGCTATGGGATGTTAAGATAATATAGCTAGAGGCAACAAGTTAGCCATGTAGCTATAGATGAGTTCTTTTTGAACAACTGTAACTAAAATTCAGGAACCAAAGGTTAGAAGTTATACCCAGGAGAACCTATAAACACATAGCCAAGGGAGAAAAGGCAGGAGTGATTTTTATACATAGGGGACATCAAACAAGGAATATATAACAAGGAATATACAAGTTATAGCCCTCTTTTCATCTCCTGCATTAAACTGACTCAATATATAAAGAGAAGATGAAAGGCATGTGGGAGGGGATGCAGAAGAGCAGGAAGAGGAAGAGAAGACTCATGTGGGACAGATAACCTCTGCTTCTTAGAAGACATATATTGAAAGGTCCATGGATTGTGGAACAATCCAGAAGAGAGCTTACATTCAGAGCTCTGAAGTTTAATATGCTCTGACACGCCACTGGGCTCTCATCCCAGGCCCCAGGCCCCAGGCCCCAGGCCCCAGGCCCCAGGCCCCAGGCCCCTTCCATGGTTCTGGAATTCCAGCTGTTGAATGAGACCTAAAGTTAGTCTGTGCATGCCCCCATCAGTATTTAGATTGTACCTGGCTACCAAGAATGGATTCTTCTGCTACCAACGCCTATAAATCTAATCCATGTGGTCTTCTAGCCCATTGGATGCTTTGGTGAGCCACTGTGTGGCAACGTGGAGTGCACAGGCTTCCCAAGTTTGCTCCTGAATGAATGTTGGTTCAGGCTTGGAAAGAGCTGGGGCTTTTCAGCTTTACTTCAGCCGAGTTGTCTTCTCTTAGCCATTAGCTTTGATGATGTCTCCTGGGAGTCTGGCCTGTCACCTGAATAACCTCAGTCAGTGCAATAGTCAGTGCCTCTTGCTTCCTCTCTCCCCAGTGTGCCCAGCTTGGAGCAACCATACTGTGGTGGTTTGAATAAGAATGGCCCTCTTAGGCTGGAAAGATGGCTCAGCGGTTAAGAGCACTGACTGTTCTTCCAGAGGTCCTGAGTTCAATTCCCAGCAACCATATGTTAGCTCACAACCATCTGTAATGAGATCCGATGCCCTCTTCTGGTGTGTCTGAAGACAGCAACAGTGTACTTATATACATTAAATGAATAAATCTTATTAAAAAAAAAAAAAGAATGGCCCTCTTAGGCTCATTTGTTTGATTACTTGGTCCCTAGTTGGTGAAACTGTTTGGGAAGGATTAAAAGGCTTGATTTACTGAAGGTGGTGTGTCACTAGGGATAGGGCTTTGAGGTTTCAAAAGCCAGTGCCCTTTCAGTTCTCCCTCCCTTCCTCTCTCCCTCTTCTCATCCCTCTCCCCTCCCCTCCCCACTCCTCTCTGTTCTTCTCTGCCTCATGGCTATTGGCTCAAGATGCAGCTCTTAGCTACTATTCCAGCATCACTGTAGACTGCCTACAGCCATGTTCCCTTCCATGTCAGTCATAGACTCACCTTCTGGAACCATAAGCTCAAAAAAACTCTTTCTTAAGTTGCTTTGCTAATGGTGTCTTAGCACAGCCATAGAAAAGTAACGAAGACATGGACTTTGCAGAATGACCAAGCAGAGAGAATCTTGGCTTCTTTTACAGAATACAACATCCTGGCTCTGGGTTTTCTTTCTTTTTTTTTTTTTTCCTTTCCCCCTGCTGCTACTGACCAGACCAGAATATGGTTTTTGTTCTCCTCACATCTCTTTATAAGGCAGTTCTCCAAGCCTGTATCTCTCCAAATAAAACCACCACGTTATAGCTAAAGTTGTCTGACTTGGTGTGGGGAGATTGGTATTTTTATAAGTTGATGAATGCGTAAAAATATGAAAATGTTTAAATAAAATAAAATATTGTAGTGATTTTGTGTAAATAAGCTGAAACAGTTGGTGGGATTTATAAGAAAGGAACTCTTGGCGCTAATAAGGTTTTTTTTTAAAGCATTAGTCATATTAAAATTAACTAATCTGCTTATGAAATTGCTACATTTTGGAACAGAACATTTACACGTGTTCTCTTTGTGAAAGCTGATCAGACATGACTTGTTCTTTTTTTTTTTTTTTTTTTGACTGTCTGTTATTTGTCAATAAGAAGCTTTAAAAACGAACAGATGGACAAGCCCATCTCCTCCCATTTGTATGGCCTCTTGTTGGATGTGTAGAAATAGAGGCCCAGTGGTATCTTTCTGAGTAACCACAGGAGACTCAGGGCTAGAAACCAAAGGAGGTTAAGAGCAGTTTCTTATAGGTTATGGTTCTTATTCTTCCTAAGGAAAGGAATTAGCGTGGTGTGGAAGCCCTTACCCCAGAATCAACTGCAGAGGTAAGCAAGAAAGACAGAGCCTAGGAAATGACAGTGCAGTGCTGGGGAAGGTGTTCTGAGGGGACTGAAGGGCACTGGAAGAGGAGATAAAAAGGAAGCTCTCTGAGGACTGTTCTGATCTCCACCCCCCCATCCCCATCCTCCGGCTTCTGTGTTGCCTGAAAGCTGCCCTTAACTCCCCTCATAGAAGTTGACTGCCATGGTTCAGTGTTGGTACCCCTTCATTTGCAGTGTTGGGGTGAAGGCAGTGCTGAGTGCAACGATACAAGATACAATTGATGAAGACAGAGGTTGTGAGGGCAGCCACCTTAGGTGTCTCACTGCCCCCTCACCCACTGTCTCTTACGCTGGCGACGGGGCATCTGGGAAACTGCAGAAGATTTAAAAGTTAGAATTAACCAGAGAATTCCCTGTGGTGTGATGGATGGTGCCCGGTGTAGCTGAATTCCCTTCCAGAGGCTCAGGATCTCCTCAAGCTCACCTCGGCAGACTTATGGACATCTGTAACACATGGGACATGGGAAGCCTAGCACCTCTTCTCAGGGGACTGCTGGCTCCTGTGAATATAACTAGAGCCCCGAAGGCTTCTCCTGTTGAGAAGGTACACAGATTGTCCATGCCTACTACCTGAATCAGGAGAATCACCTGCCACTATACTGAGGCTTCTTTCGTTCTGAAAAATGAATATTAGATAATTTTCTCTGTATGTAAAAAACACCAGTGTCCTATGCAAGCCTAAAATGCACCTGTAGATCACCAAACATGGCCTTTTAACACCAACAAAAAGTATGATAAGCCGTATACATACATACATGCATGCATGCATACATACATACATACATACATACATGCATACATACATGTGTATGTACATAGGGTACATGATAAAACAATGGTTCAAAACATAAACCAGAAACACAGTCATTCACTATCATGGTCATTCACACATTGAATGTGATAGAATGGGCAGTGTAATAGATTTGTTTGCAACAGTACCATCACAAGCAAGCAATACACGGTGTTATGACATCATATCATGACATGAAATAAAGTGAAATTTATATGGATTCTAATAAACTGCTATCCTAAGGGATCCACACTAGATACTCAGTTGCTTACCTACATAGTATGAGTTGAGTACTGTACATTATTTTATAGTTGAGACACTCAAGGCAGGGCGATGGTAATGAACTCAGCCACAATGACTGACAGATTATGAATTTGAAACTAGAAGTCTAATCCCTGAGACCAGCTCTTAATGACCATACTGATTTTCATGATTCATTGATGATTCCAATGGTGCTAAAGTGGGCACAGCAATCGAGGGACTTATGAGGTAGATTACTGGATGGAAGGACTGTTCTTGAAAGTGTGAATGAATAATGTTTAAAGTGATAGAAAATATAAACAGAAATCAAAGAGCTTTAGAGAAGAGTGTGGAAGAGTCAATATTCAGATTATTAGATGCTGGAAAGAGAGAGGTGGAGAAAAGGGAGATTTTGTTGAAGAGAAATGAGAGAAAAGAATGACCTTAGCCACCCTGTGACCTGACAGACAAGGGTGGGTTTCAGCACCTGCCAAATCAACCTCTCCCATCCCTGATACTGGAAGAATTTGTTAAGAAAACCACCATCCCTGCTGGCCTCACCTTAGGAGATTTCTCTGTCCAAATAGACATGTGCCAACAGCTGGTGCATGTGTGCATGTGTGGTATGCGTGAGTGCATGTGGATATGTATGTATGTGTATGTGTGTGTGCGCAAGGAGCAATGGATCATAGAATAATAAAGGAATACAAAGGAATCAGGAAGGGGAGGCAAAAAGAAGAGGACCAAAGAGTCAAACTGACCTCCTTGCCAGGACATCATAGCTAAATGGGCAGGGGGTAGGGGTGTCATTGTAGAGCTCAAGAGGAATGTGTGCTTCTAGATCTAGATGAGTCTAGAGAACAAAAACCCAGGTTGCCACCTGATCCTGTAAGGCACCTTTTATGGGAACACAGTCATGCCCGCAATCATGCCCACCTACTCACCAGCTGCCCTGGCTGCTTTTGCCCCATGGCACAGGCAAGTAACTGCACCAGAGGCTCACAGGTTATGTACTGCTTGGCACTTTCCAGAGTATATTACCTGACTGTCAACCTAGATGGATGCATATGTGAGGGACATTTTAACCCATATCTTTCACCCTATCACACTCAAACAAGACTCTTTGTCTGTCCTCTATCTCATGTCTGTCCATCACTGGTTTCTAGTCAGAATTCATCTTCCACACATATGACTCTGCTGAGTTGCTCGGCTTCTGAGTTTGTATGTGAATTATCAGCAAGGTCATCTCACGCCTCTGTGTCCTCAGAGGTGCCATCTCTTATAAAAAGAAATTGAACTTGACCTTTATGGTAGCCTGGCAGAGTGATGAAACCAGGAGCCACAAACTATGGACTCATACCCCTGCCTCATATGGCATTCATAAGATCCTGAACTTGCAGAAAGCAAACAGAGACCACATTACCAGGAACGAATGAGAAAACATAAATCACATCTATAGCTGGGACTGGGGTAAAGCAAAGCTGTCTTCAAGACAACTGGTCAACCACCGCACAGTTGAGTCCTTTGCTTCATCCTTGTGTTCCCTTCTTCAACACTGCACCCTGAGACAAAAGGAGGTGACTCCCCTCCTGCAGAGGATGATGACCTGGCTGGAGTGTTTGCTTTGCTGGCATGCTTTTGCTCCTTTCCAGCTACCTGAGCTCACACATCACTCGTGCTCGTTTGCAAAGCCCATATGTGAGACAAAGGCCAGACAGTTTGACTCAGGGTAGAAGGAGTGAATGAAGAGAGGGAGGTGTGGAGGTCAGGGATGCCTGACCAGACTGAGACATCATCACATTAGGTCACTGTTTATAGAGAGAGTTAGAATTAAACAAAGGACTGTCTTCTAGGCTTTCTGACCTTGGACATGGCTCTGTGTTTCATTCCTGGAATGTCATGCAATAAACATCACAGAGCACATGATGTCACATTCCCAGAGAAGCCAGGGAGCATTGCTAGCCTTGAGTTCTAGGCTCTGCCACATGATGATGTGAATAGGCAGCATTCTTCCCTCTAGCTTTTCCTTGTTAGCATATCTTCTGGTTTTGTCTCTTTAATGTATTCCCACACATGTATCCGGAAGGCATCCTTATCTCTTGAGAATTACCCCTCAGTGGGGTTCTCTGTCTCCATTTGGCCAACAGCATAAAACTCAAAGCTTTCTACACTACAATGACTTACCGTTCATCCTCCCTCCAGCAACCCCTTAGCTTACATTCCCACAGAGACAGCATCATTATGATAAAAAAGCAAATGCCCTTGTCACCTCTCTGCAGACAAGAGAGCAGGGTGTGGTGAAGCATCCTCAAGGAGGTTCAGGGACTTGCCAAAGGTCACAGAGCAAGGAGACTGCTAAGAGAACATAAAGCTTGCAATCCCAGGAGTTTCCCATGACACCACAGCTGCCCTGCTGATCTCTCCCATCTGCCATGGAATTTTCATGAAGAGCGGAGGCCCTTCATGACGCATCTCCCCATACTCCCCACATTTAAGTGACTGTTACAATGGAGGCTCTAGGGAGGCATGGACTGCTTATTGTTCCTCAAGCCCAGGTGTGTGACCTCAGTGCTCACCCTCCAATTGACACTCAGCAAACTCACACCGGAAGCTCGTCTATCTTTTAATCAGCTTTCTGTTTGACTTATTCTCCCAGTTAGCCTTGAAGTTGTTTGAAGGAACCAGTAGTGATCTTTTTCCCTTAATACAGGGCCACGCTAATACCCTCAGCCATTGCCTCCAAGGGATTGAAATGGAAATAAAATACAGAGTTGGAGATGCAGCCACCCAATCCACTGAGCATCATTCTCTCTATTGCTTTGGCCTCCCTACTGTCAAAATAGATCCTTTCATGCTTCAGCATGGTCGACTCCATTGTTGACATTCCGGCTCCCTCAGCAGTCCCATCTGGCAGTCAGATTCTATATCTGTGTTTTTAAATAAGCCAGAAAACACTCATCTCGCCTGCTCCAAATTAGTTCTTTCTTCCATGCCTTTTCTGTCTCCTGGCCCGGTGCCAGTCTCCCCTTCCTTTAGAATTAGGAGACAGTGCTGTGAGTCATACGTCCTCACCTTGTTAGCTCGTCTCTTCTGGGGACTGATTCTCTTGGGGTAGCTCCTACACATACCACACTTTCTTCCTCATCATCTCCAGGTTGTTAGTGTCATGGCCAGGAAGGGGGATGGCAGGACAGGCTACCTTGTCACATGAGCCCTCTGTTAAGGTGATAGAAGGAAACAGTTTCTTGGCCACGTGTTCAGGATGTGACTAAGGGAAGCCAGAAAGGATTGTGTCAATCTTGCAAAGATCTGATTTGAAATTTTTAAATAAGTAAAGAAAGCTGGCCTTGCTTCTTGCCCACCTCCCTAGGTCTCCCCCCCCCACACACAAAGTTTGAGTTTCACATAAATAATTGTGATTAAGCCATCTCTGAGCTCTGTATAAGGCAGCAGCCAGCAGGAGTGTTCTCTCTGAGGTTACCTTTTTTGGGAGGATCTCTCTCAGCTATGTTCCAACCCCATTTTCCTGAACTGTCCCTCATAGCACGCCCCATTTTGTATTGGATTGCTCTTTGCTTGCCTTCCCCTGCCTCATCTGACTGACAGTGCCTGAATCTTACAGGGAACCAGTAGAAGACTGATGAGAAGATAAATAAATAGGGTATTTTTTTGTCTTGACACCATGTTTTTGTTTGTTTCACAAAGATTCCAACAAAAGGATCGCCCAGGTACATCAAAAGCAGGAATTTCTCTGTAGGTGGCTGCTCTTTTTCAGATTTTAAAATCTGTTTTTTTATCCTTCCTAATTCAGTTATCTATTGCTTTGTAGCAAGTTCTTTCGGTTATTAAGAATTGGGTGGTGAGCAGGGCTCAGACACCTTTCCCCAGCACTAAGGGCAAAGCTGAGGTCTCCTGCAGGGCTGAGCTCACTGAGCTGGGGTAAGAAGATGGATGACAGTTCTTCAACATTTTCCTCCTCGAGGTTACCCATCATCATCTCTTAACCTACAAAGCCTTTGCTTGTTCCGAGAGAGGTTTATTGGAGGGCAAGCCCTGGTCCACAAGTGTTTACCATGCCTTAGTTCTGTCACACTTACTGCTGTGCCAAATCAAGTCTTGTGGCCAAGTTCAGCTGCAAAGGGACCACACAAACACATCTCACATTCTGTGGCACCTCTTGTCCTTGCTAAACACATCTTTGTCTCACGTTCAGATTGAACTTCCTTACCTTGACTTGTTAAACAACAGGAGTAGCCAGATGCCCAGTGTCCTGGCATGGTACTAACTAGAATCCTTCCTCCAAGAAGTGTATATTTGATGCTGTACTAAAAGAGCAAGAAATCACAAGCTTCAAATGGTCTGTGCATCTCACGTAAATAGGAGCTGCTCTGGTGTCTGAAGCAAACACAGATTGATTCGTGGTCTCTGTAGAGAAGTCAGTTATTGACTGATGCCAAATCTATGTGGAGGATGCCAGCAGTTTTCAGCAAATAAGGTGCCCTGAGGATAAAACCTAGTTCCAGTTCTCGTGCGTGGCTGGCTATTTGTCGTGACTATCAGAAACTATACAGCTACTTTCTCTTAAGTCATCTAAATGATCATCCAAAAATGTCACCAATAAGTGATAGTAGCATCAATTAAAATAGTGTCTCTTATAATGGGGATCTCATGCAGCCCACACCAGTGACAAACTCTGCATGTAGCTGAAGATCACTTTGAGCTCTGGATCCTCCTTCTTCTCTCTCTGACCTCGGGGATTACAGGCATGTACCAGCACCCAAGTGGTACATGTGGTTTATGTGGTAATGGGCATCAAAGTCATGATCTCATGCATGCATGCAAGACAAGTGCTCTACCAATTGAACTACACCCCCAGCCTCTAATGAGCATCTCTTAAGCAGCAACAGCAATCTAGAAGTCAGGCAGATTTGCAGGCTCTGCCTATGCTCATTGATTAAGAATCTCAGGGTGTGCTTTAGCAGGCGATGCTGGGGTGCTGTATGCACTTCTGAGAACCAGTACATAGGCCTGTGGTTTTCACTGAGGTGACTCAGATGAAGCAGGAACACTTTGAGCATACCTTATCTAAAATGCATGGGCCGGAAGCCTTTCAGATTTGAAATTTTTGTAAGATTTTGGAATATTTACAGATTCATAATGAGGTATCCTGGGGACGAGACTTCATTTATGTTTCATGTATACCTTATACCCATAGCCTAAAGGTAATTGCATTAGACATTTTCAGTACACCTTCATTTGGAATGCCACATGTCACATGAGACCAGTTGTGGGATTTTTTTTTTCCCCACTCACAGTGCCGGTGTCAGCATTGAGAGTGGTTTGGCTATGGGAGGATAGTATATTTTTAATTTTGAGATGGGGGACATTCAGTCTGTGGTTCACATGCCTGTCTTCTGATAAATGTTACAGCATCCACCCTAGCAAGCAGGGAGAAGCCAAAGGGGATGCTTTTGTAAACATGTTCCAGAGGAAAGAAAATTCCCCAGCTAATGGCTGTAATTTAGACTTGGTGTGTTATGTGCACTTGTTGAGATGCGCTGATTCTCTTCTGTAGAAAGCATCTCGTTTCTGAGCTCTCGGCTTCAAATAACCACAAGCAAAGCAGTGTAGTGAAGGATTTACTTCTGCATGTTTCCAGGCAGAGACAGCAGGTGAGATACAGGAAACTTGAACCAGAGAGGCAGTGAGCACACAGATTTGAAGAAACTTTAATCTCAGACTCTGGGTTAGTATAATAAAAAACTTCTTCATTTTGGAATGTCAGGTCATCTGGGAAAAGGCCTGACTGATGCCATTTTTATTTTATTGGCCAAATTTATAAACTGGTTTCCATATCTCATAGGTGTAAATATATTCCAGTGAAATCTTTAGGGTTAACAGTGGTGGTGTGGGTATTTGATCACTAAAGGGTTCTTGACTTGTGGTTTTTTTTTTAATAACTAAATAGATGTAATTTAGAAGTAGGGATTATATCTTATGTGGTCATCTCTCTGATTCAATGATAGCATATATTCAAACTTATACCAATGAAATAATAATTGTAAAAAAATTCTATGTTCATCTCCTCATAATTTATTATATGAAAAACTGCAGACAATCCAAATATTCAATAATGCCGGGTTATTTTTAAAGAATGTATTCACATATAGCTGAATAATCTATGAATTTTGAAACTGTAGCTCATCAGAATCCTAGAAGAAATGTATTTGTTTACCATACAAATCATTAGAAGAAAGTTTCAAAACACTAGGTCCACTGACTTTCATGTGGGAGGACAGCTATTAAAATGAAAACTAACAAATATCAATAAAGCTGTGAAAAATAGAACTTTTATGCACTGCTGAAAATGTAGAACAGTGCAGCTTCTATGGAAAACAGAATGGCATTTGCTCAAAATAGAATCATGGATTTGCCGTAGAATGTGATCCTAGAGGTCAGCTCCTAGCTACATCCACAAGGAACCAGAAGCAGGGGCACAAACAGATGTTCTTACAACATCGTCCAGGGTGGCAATAGTCTTGGTAGCCCTAAAGTAGACAATCTTAATGTCTACTGACTGACAAACAGATAAACAAAACGTGGGCCATAGACACAATGGAATGCTACTCAGACCAAAAGAGGAGCATTATTCTGGTCCATATTATAATAACATAGCTGAATCTGGAAAACACCATGCTACAGCGAAGACAGAAGGGCGAATTACGATGACTGATTCATGGAGGTGAGAAGCAGCAATTACTAAGGTTTGGTGGAGAGGAGAAGGGACAGGTAACATTTAATGAGTGCCGTTAGCATCTGGGCTGATAAAAAAACCATTCTGGAAATACACAGTGGTAGTGAGCCTATGGCCTTGTGAATGAATGTACTTAACGCCACTACATTATATACTTAAAATGCCTAAAGGGGCAAATTTTGTTTGGCATTCTGTATAATACCATTTGTGTATATTTAACAAACAATAAAGAGAAAAAACTATAATATGGTAATATATTTCTCACAAGCATATGATATTCCTTTGTAGGCAATAGCATTGGCTTAATACATTAAGTCTTTCACATCTGTGGTGGATTAAAACTGTTGATTGGCAAATTCTAATAAAAGTTCTGAAAAGCAGTATGTAAAGGTTATTCTGTTTTCATCTCCCACAATAATATAGTAGAATGATTATGAATAAAGCATTTATATCGCATTGGGCATTATGAGTAACTAGAGGTGACTTGAAGTCTCCAGGTGGATGAGGGTAGCATCTATGTATATACCATGCCATCTTATATAAAGAACTTGAACAGTCATCAATGTTGCTTTCTCTATGGGAATCCTGGAACCAACCTCCCAAAGACAATGAGGGATACGTGTAATCACCTTTTGGATGAAAAGAAATACAACTATATTTTATGTACTTGCGGATTCTATCTGAATCCAGACCCAGAAACTGAAATACTAGTCTCTTAGGAATTAGTACAGTGTATGGCAGAAGAAAAAATGGTGTGAACTCAGTTCACAGCCAACACCCTGTTTCATGATTCTGTGCTTTTCTATATCCACTCAATATCTTCTACATACCACACTATTTTTACAATGGTATTGGTTACTGAATTAAAAGGTATATGCTTCTTTGAGAATGACTTCTGGAATCTTAACAGTTACAGTTTAGTCTGTGGCACATACACTTCTACCTTGAGAGATGCCCAGGAATTAAAATCAATGCAGAAGAATTGGTCTACCATTCTCCAAGGTGAGGGGACCGACCATTACTAAAGTTTTTTTTTCCTTCTGTTTCATTGAACTTCTCCGCACTCAATATTGACACCAGTATGTATACACTCCATCATGCATTGGCCCATTTTCCAGTTAGAAGCTGACAGACTTTGTCACTGATTTTAATCTTTATTAAGTTTACCTTTGAGAGCTCAGAAAATGGAGGTTCTGGGAAAAGAACAGGGTGGATGCCAGAAGAAAGCCAACCAAGAAACAAAATCTGTTTCCTAAAAAAAAAAATTCATCATTAGCCTCGAGCTTTATTAATGCTTATGTTTCTCTGTGATGCCTTTGCTGTTTTTTATATGATTTCTCCCCAACCCCTAATCTACAGTTCAGCTAGAGAGCAGGTATCCCTCTAATAAAGCAAGTAATATGGAAGGGTCAATCCTCACTGTGAGACATGCACTGTGCAGACCCAGCCCTGCCCTCTGCTGCCTCTAACATACACACACACACACACACACACACACACACACTCACTCACTCACAGAGAGAGAGAGAGAGAGACAGACAGACAGACAGACACAGACACAGACACACAGACACAGACACAGACACAGACACAGACACAGACACACACACAGACACAGACACAGACACAGACACAGACACAGACACAGACACAGACACAGACAGACAGACAGACACAGAGAGAGACAGAGACAGAGACTGTAGAGTAATGTCTTTAGGCCCTGGTCGTCCTTTCCTGGTCTTTCTTTCCTTCACTTTGAAAATGAAGGAAGAAACAAAGAGGACTACACACAGTGTTAAACTTAGTGTCTGTGTGTTGCATAGTTTGTAAAGAGCAAGACTCTAGGAACACCCTGCCTACCACACGCTCTTCATTAGTTGGTAGCTGTGTGATGTTTGTCAGGCTCCTTCCTTGCATATGAATCCATTTCCTCACAGAAACACAGGACAAATAACACTCTCATCTCACACTGCTGTCATGTATTAGTAAGTTATGCAAATGGAATGTGTTAAGTAAGTTACCACACTTCGAGGAGTTAGTATAGTGCTCACAGCATGGAATACACGCAACGAGGACAACATGGAACAGATCCCTATAGCACTCCTACTTTTTAGCTATCCCTTACCCTTCAGGGAAGGATCTGTGTTGAGGATAGCAGCTCCTTCCTGTCACTGATATACCCAAGAAGAAAGAGGTCTCTAAGCTGGTCTTGCTGTTGCACTTCATTAGTGCTGATTGACAGTCTCAAGTAATGAGAATGCTAGGGACCAGAATCAGTGCAGGGACTTGCCTACTGTGGAGGTGAGGGAGACGCATGAGAGAGGCTAAAACAGAGTAAAGACAGTAAGTTTAAAATTCAGCCTCCATCTCAGGTTAGAGTCGTGCTATAAGCGGAAGAAGGTGGAATTGGTAGTCGGATCGTTTGTCAATCATGAACATTAATTCCACAGGCAAATTAGCTTTGGTACTTTGTGTTGAATGACCTTTTACAGAGCGAATGTGCTCGAGGACCCAGGTAACCATATAAATCACGAGCGAACTCGAATCCTTACCTTAAATGCTTTGGTCAGATGTTTTGGTCAGCAACAGGAAACTAATAAGGGCCACACCTCTGGTACAAACTCATGCCAAATATATGCTGAGAAGTGTATTAGTACATGATAAGTAGTAGTTAGTAGCACCATCATGTCAGACTATTATAGGTGCTATCTCTCTGCAGCACGAGCTTAGTTAGAAGTCATATGACTTAAATACATGGATTTATGTCTGGTTGCTACTCTGTTCTTGAGGTCTGTCACCAATACCGTTTTGCTTTATAATAACTTTGAAATACTAGCATCTAATACTTTATCTTAACTTTTTAAAGATGAAGATAATCTTGGATACATTTTTGCCTTTTGCCTTTCCATGCCAACATTATAATCAGATTTATTTATTTTTTACACATAGAAATTTAGTTACAGAATGCCTTTACCAACACGGCATGGTCGAGTTAATGAACATGGTATGTCCCTTCATTTATTTAGATATTTTTAAAATTAGAGCTCTGGAAAATATAGAGGTCTTTTAAAAAAAAAATCATTTCTAGGGCCAGTAAAATGGTTGCTGGCAAGTTTATTTTTTATGAGAGGAGTCATGCAATTCACTCAACCCCCAAACTGTCAGTCCAAGGTCAAGTCTATAACCTCATAGATACAGAGCTGGTACTCCACCACTGAGCAACCGCTACAGGCATCTCCTGTGTCTTAAGGACATGTCTGTCAGCTTTAGCTCCAATGCCATGGAAACCTTGTAACCTTAGGCGATAGACAAACATTTCTATCCATCTTCAGCTTGAGAACCTGTTTTTTTTTTTCAGGTCAAAGTTTTCAGGACTCGGAGTTAATCCTCAATGTTAGGATTTTGATTTTGAAGTTTTAAAATAGACATATTATTCATGCTTCTCCACTTCTCTCGGTGTTTAAGTTAGAATTCCTGAGCAGTTGTCTACTTCTAAATTTTCAAATTGGTCAACACAAAGCCCTTTTCTATGTCTTAAAATTTGATGATGTCGCTCACCCGGCCGGATCAGCGCCAGGGTAGCGGGAGCGCAGGGTTGCCTGACACCCGCCAGCTACCCACGACCCCCGCCGCAGGATTTTGGGACTGCTGGTGAGTGGAATACAGCTTCTGCTCCAGTCCAATCACGCGGGACCTGAGACTGCTCTGGTTGGGGAGAGAGAAATCCGGCCCACACAGGGCCACAAGCCTCTTCCGGTCAGAAAAGCACCTGAGCAGCTGGGGCGCAGGGTCTGCTGACACTCGCCAACTGCCCACAACACCCGCCACAAGATCTTAAGACTTCTGGTGAGGGGAGCACAGCTTCTGCTCCAATCCAATTGCGCGGGACCTGAGACTGCATTAGTTAGGGAAGCAGAAACCAGCCTGAGTAGGGCCACAGGCCTCACCCGGCCGGATCAGCGCCAGGGTAGCGGGAGCGCAGGGTTGCCTGACACCCGCCAGCTACCCACGACCCCCGCCGCAGGATTTTGGGACTGCTGGTGAGTGGAACACAGCTTCTGCTCCAGTCCAATCACGCGGGACCTGAGACTGCTCTGGTTGGGGAGAGAGAAATCCGGCCCACACAGGGCCACAAGCCTCTTCCGGTCAGAAAAGCACCTGAGCAGCTGGGGCGCAGGGTCTGCTGACACTCGCCAACTGCCCACAACACCCGCCACAGGATCTTAAGACTTCTGGTGAGGGGAGCACAGCTTCTGCTCCAATCCAATTGCGCGGGACCTGAGACTGCATTAGTTAGGGAAGCAGAAACCAGCCTGAGTAGGGCCACAGGCCTCACCCGGCCGGATCAGCGCCAGGGTAGCGGGAGCGCAGGGTTGCCTGACACCCGCCAGCTACCCACGACCCCCGCCGCAGGATTTTGGGACTGCTGGTGAGTGGAACACAGCTTCTGCTCCAGTCCAATCACGCGGGACCTGAGACTGCTCTGGTTGGGGAGAGAGAAATCCGGCCCACACAGGGCCACAAGCCTCTTCCGGTCAGAAAAGCACCTGAGCAGCTGGGGCGCAGGGTCTGCTGACACTCGCCAACTGCCCACAACACCCGCCACAGGATCTTAAGACTTCTGGTGAGGGGAGCACAGCTTCTGCTCCAATCCAATTGCGCGGGACCTGAGACTGCATTAGTTAGGGAAGCAGAAACCAGCCTGAGTAGGGCCACAGGCCTCACCCGGCCGGATCAGCGCCAGGGTAGCGGGAGCGCAGGGTTGCCTGACACCCGCCAGCTACCCACGACCCCCGCCGCAGGATTTTGGGACTGCTGGTGAGTGGAACAAAGCTTCTGCTCCAATCTTTAAATAGTGACAACGATAACAACTAACCCCAGAGATTACCAGATGGCGAAAGGTAAACGTAATAATCTTACTAACAGAAACCAAGACCAGTCACCATCATCAGAACCCAGCACCCCCACTTCACCCAGTCCAGGGCACCCCAACACACCGGAAAAGCTAGACACGGATTTAAAAGCATATCTCCTGATGATGATAGAGGACTTCAAGAAGGACGTTAATAACACACTTAAAGAAATGCAGGAGAACACTGCTAAAAAGGAAGAAGACAATAAAGAGGAAGCACAAAAATCCCTTAAAGAATTGCAGGAGAACACTGCTAAAGAGTTACAAATCCTTAAAGAAAAACATGATAACATAATCAAACAGGTAGAAGTCCTTACAGAAAAACAGGAAAACACATCCAAACAGATGATGGAAATGAACAAAACCATACTAGACCTAAAAAGGGAAGTAGACACAATAAAGAAAACCCAAAATGAGGCAACACTGGAGATAGAAACCCTAGGAAAGAAATCTGGAACCATAGATGCAAGCATCAGCAACAGAATACAAGAGATGGAAGAGAGAATCTCAGGTGCAGAAGATTCCATAGAGAACATCGGCACAACAATCAAGGAAAATGGAAAATGCAAAAAGATCCTAACTCAAAACATCCAAGAAATACAGGACATAATGAGAAGACCAAACCTACGGATAATAGGAGTGGATGAGAATGAAGATTTTCAACTCAAAGGACCAGCAAACATCTTCAACAAAATTATAGAAGAAAACTTCCCAAATCTAAAGAAAGAGATGCCCATGAACATACAAGAAGCCTACAGAACTCCAAATAGACTGGATCAGAAAAGAAATACCTCCCGACACATAATAATCAGAGCAACAAATGCTCTAAATAAAGATAGAATACTAAAAGCAGTAAGAGAAAAAGGCCAAGTAACATATAAAGGCAAGCCTATCAGAATTACACCAGATTTTTCACCAGAGACTATGAAAGCCAGAAGATCCTGGACAGATGTTATACAGACACTAAAAGAACACAAATTCCAGCCCAGGCTACTATACCCAGCCAAACTCTCAATTAACATAGATGGAGAAACCAAAGTATTCCACGACAAAACCAAATTCACACATTATCTCTCCACGAATCCAGCCCTTCAAAGGATAATAACAGAAAAAAACCAATACAAGGACAGGAACCACGCCCTAGAATCAACAAGAAGGTAATCCCTCAACAAACCTAAAAGAAGACAGCCACAAGAACAAAATGCCAACTTTAACATCAAAAATAACAGGAAACACCAATTTCTTTTCCTTAATATCTCTTAATATCAATGGACTCAACTCCCCGATAAAAAGACATAGACTAACAAACTGGCTACACAAACAAGACCCAACATTTTGCTGCTTACAGGAAACTCATCTCAGAGAAAAGGATAGACACTACCTCAGAATGAAAGGCTGGAAAACAATTCTCCAAGCAAATGGCATGAAGAAACAAGCTGGAGTAGCCATTCTAATATCTGATAAGATTGACTTCCAACCCAAAGTCATTAAAAAAGACAGGGAGGGACACTTCATACTCATCAAAGGTAAAATCCTCCAAGAGGAACTATCAATCCTGAATATCTATGCTCCAAATACAAAGGCAGCCACATTCATTAAAGAAACTTTAGTAAATCTCAAAGCACACATTGCACCTCATACAATAATAGTGGGAGACTTCAACACACCACTTTCACCAATGGACAGATCATGGAAACAGAAACTAAACAGGGACACAGTGAAACTAAGAGAAATTATGAATCAAATGGATCTGGCAGATATCTACAGAACATTCTATCCTAAAACAAAAGGATATACCTTCTTCTCAGCACCTCATGGTACCTTCTCCAAAATTGACCACATAATTGGTCACAAAACAGGCCTCAACAGATATAAAAATATTGAAATTGTCCCATGCATCCTATCAGATCACCATGGACTAAGGCTGATCTTCAATAACAAAATAAATAATAGAAAGCCAACCTTCACGTGGAAACTGAACAACACTCTTCTCAATGATACCTTGGTCAAGGAAGGAATAAAGAAAGAAATTAAGGACTTTTTAGAGTTCAATGAAAATGAAGCCACAACATACCCAAACTTATGGGACGCAATGAAAGCATTTTTAAGAGGAAAACTCATAGCTCTGAGTGCCTCCAAAAGGAAACTAGAGAGAGCACACATTAGCAGCTTGACAACACACCTAAAAGCACTAGAACAAAAGGAAGCAAATTCACCCAAGAGGAGTAGACGGCAGGAAATAATCAAACTCAGGGGTGAAATCAACCAAGTGGAAACAAGAAAAACTATTCAAAGAATCAACCAATCAAGGAGCTGGTTCTTTGAGAAAATCAACAAGATAGATAAACCCTTAGCCAGACTCACTAGAGGGCACAGGGAAAGCATCCTAATTAACAAAATCAGAAATGAAAAAGGAGACATAACAACAGATCCTGAAGACATCCAAAACACCATCAGATCCTTCTACCAAAGGCTATACTCAACAAAACTGGAGAACCTGGATGAAATGGACAAGTTCCTAGACAGATACCAGGTACCAAAGTTGAATCAAGATCAGGTTAATGATCTAAACAGCCCTATATCCCCCAAAGAAATAGAAGCAGTCATTAACAGTCTCCCAACTAAAAAAAGCCCAGGACCAGATGGGTTTAGTGCAGAGTTCTATCAGACCTTCAAAGAAGATCTAATCCCAGTTCTTCACAAACTATTCCACAAAATAGAAACAGAAGGTACTCTACCCAACTCATTCTATGAAGCCACAATTACTCTGATACCTAAACCACAAAAAGACCCAACAAAGATAGAAAACTTCAGACCAATATCCCTTATGAATATTGATGCAAAAATCCTCAATAAAGTTCTTGCTAACCGAATCCAAGAACACATCAAAACAATCATCCATCCTGACCAAGTAGGTTTCATCCCAGGGATGCAGGGATGGTTCAATATACGGAAATCCATCAACGTAATCCAGTATATAAACAAACTCAAAGATAAAAACCACATGGTCATCTCCTTAGATGCGGAAAAAGCATTTGACAAGATCCAACACCCATTCATGATAAAAGTCTTGGAAAGATCAGGAATTCAAGGCCCATACCTAAACATGATAAAAGCAATCTACAGCAAACCAGTAGCCAACATCAAAGTAAATGGTGAGAAGCTTGAAGCAATCCCTCTAAAATCAGGGACTAGACAAGGCTGTCCACTTTCTCCATACCTATTCAACATTGTACTTGAAGTCCTAGCCAGAGCAATTCGACAACAAAAGGAGATCAAAGGGATACAAATTGGAAAAGATGAAGTCAAAATATCACTTTTTGCAGATGATATGATAGTATATATAAGTGACCCTAAAAATTCCACCAGAGAACTCCTAAGCCTGATAAACAGCTTCGGTGAAGTAGCTGGATATAAAATTAACTCAAACAAATCAATGGCCTTTCTCTACACAAAAAATAAACAGGCTGAGAAAGAAATTAGGGAAACAACACCCTTCTCAATAGTCACAAATAATATAAAATATCTTGGCGTGACTCTAACTAAGGAAGTGAAAGATCTGTATAATAAAAACTTCAAGTCTCTGAAGAAAGAAATTATAGAAGATCTCAGAAGATGGAAAGATCTCCCATGCTCATGGATTGGCAGGATCAACATTGTAAAAATGGCTATCTTGCCAAAAGCAATCTACAGATTCAATGCAATCCCCATCAAAATTCCAAATCAATTCTTCAACGAATTAGAAAGTGCAATCTGCAAATTCATCTGGAATAACAAAAAACCTAGGATAGCAAAAACTCTTCTCAAGGATAAAAGAACCTCTGGTGGAATCACCATGCCGGACCTAAAGCTCTACTACAGAGCAATTGTGATAAAAACTGCATGGTACTGGTATAGTGACAGACAAATAGACCAATGGAATAGAATTGAAGACCCAGAAATGAACCCACACACCTATGGTCACTTGATCTTCGACAAGGGAGCTAAAAACATCCAGTGGAAGAAAGACAGCATTTTCAACAAATGGTGCTGGCACAACTGGTTGTTAACATGTAGAAGAATGCGAATCGATCCATTCCTATCTCCTTGTACTAAGGTCAAGTCTAAGTGGATCAAGGAACTTCACATAAAACCAGAGACACTGAAACTTATAGAGGAGAAAGTGGGGAAAAGCCTTGAAGATATGGGCACAGGGGAAAAATTCCTGAATAGAACAGTAATGGCTTGTGCTGTAAGATCGAGAATTGACAAGTGGGACCTCATGAAACTACAAAGCTTCTGCAAGGCTAAAGACACCATCAATAAGACAAAAAAACCACCAACAGATTGGGAAAGGATCTTCACCTATCCTAAATCAGATAAGGGACTAATATCCAATATATATAAAGAACTCAAGAAGGTGGACTCCAGAAAGTCAAATAACCCCATTAAAAAATGGGGCTCAGAACTGAACAAAGAATTCTCACCTGAGGAATACCGAATGGCAGAGAAGCACCTGAAAAAATGTTCAACATCCTTAATCATCAGGGAAATGCAAATCAAAACAACCCTGAGATTCCACCTCACACCAGTCAGAATGGCTAAGATCAAAAATTCAGGTGACAGCAGATGCTGGCGAGGATGTGGAGAAAGAGGAACACTCCTCCATTGTTGGTGGGATTGCAAGCTTGTACAACCACTCTGGAAATCAGTCTGGCGGTTCCTCAGAAAATTGGACATAGTACTACCGGAGGATCCAGCAATACCTCTCCTGGGCATATATCCAGAAGATGTCCCAACTGGTAAAAAGGACACATGCTCCACTATGTTCATAGCAGCCCTATTTATAATAGCCAGAAGCTGGAAAGAACCCAGATGTCCCTCAACAGAGGAATGGATACAGAAATTATGGTACATTTACACAATGGAGTACTACTCAGCTATTAAAAAGAATGAATTTATGAAATTCCTAGCCAAATGGATGGACCTGGAGGGCATCATCTTGAGTGAAGTAACACAATCACAAAAGAACTCACACAATATGTATTCATTGATAAGTGGATATTAGCCCAAAACTTAGGATACCCAAGATATAAGATACAATTTGCTAAACGCATGAAACTCAAGAAGAATGAAGACCAAAGTGTGGACACTGTGCACCTTCTTAGAATTGGGAACAAAACACCCAGGGAAGGAGCTACAGAGACAAAGTTCGTAGCTGTGATGAAAGGATGGACCATTTAGAGACTGCTGTATCCAGGGATCCGTCCCATAATCAGCTTCTAAACGCTGACACCATTGCATACACTAGCAAGATCTTGCTGAAAGGACCCAAATATAGCTGTCTCTTGTGAGACGATGCCGGGGCCTAGCAAACACAGGAGTGGATGTTCACAGTCAGCTATTGGATGTATCACAGGGCTCCCAATGGAGAAGCTAGAGAAAGTACCCAAGGAGCTAAAGGGATCTGCAACCCTATTGTTGGAACAACATGATGTACTAACCGGAACCCTGGAGCTCTTGTCTCTAGCTGCATATGTATCGAAAGATGGTCTAGTCGGCCATCAATGGAAAGAGAGGCCCATTGGACTTGCAAACTTTATATGCCCCAATATAGGGGAATGCCAGGGCCAAAAGAATGGGAATGGGTGGGTAGGGAAGTGGGGGGCGCTATGGGGGACTTTTGGGATAGTATTGGAAATGTAATTGAGGAAATTATGTAATAAAAATATTAAAAAAAAAAAAAAAAAAAAAAAAAAAAAAAAAAAAAATAAAAAATAAAAACATAAATTTGATAAAAAAAAAAAAAAAAAAAAAAAAATTTGATGATGTCTCATGTTACATATTTTATATTGAAAATTTGTGCCTTTTTTTTTCCTTTTAGCTCAGACCTGTCAGGGTTTGCAAACCTGTCAATCATTTGTAAAAACCAACACCTTATTTTGTTGAGTCTTTTCATTGCTGGTTTTCTTTCACTGATTTTTGCTATCACTTCGTCATTACAAACTTTTCATTATTCTTTCATCTTAATTTCCTTTAGTTGCTTAAAACCAGTAGTTAATTCATCCCAAAGCACTTTTTTTTTTAAAGATTTATTTATTGATTATATGTAAGTACACTGTAGCTGTCTTCAGACACTCCAGAAGAGGGCGCCAGATCTCGTTACGGATGATTGTGAGCCACCATGTGGTTGCTGGGATTTGAACTCTGGACCTTTGGAAGAGCAGTCGGGTGCTCTTACCCACTGAGCCATCTCACCAGCCCCCAAAGCACTTTTTAAAGTGCTTGTATATCAGCATTGGAAACCACAAATTTCTACCGTCATACTATTCCAGTTATGTGTCACAAGTTTCTTTCTTTTTTTTTTTTTTTTTTTTTTGATGTAAAAACATGGGGTAGTTTTAATGGCGGAGCTCCGGGTCGAAGCATATCTCACACAGGAGACAGTGGTTTCGACCACGAGGCTTGGAAGCTAGGGCTTTTTAAAGAAAAGGGGCTGGGGCTGGGGGAGGAATTGGCGTGGTTTCACATGATTGGTCCATTTAAACATCAGCAGCCTGTTAACATTTAACTTAGGTCAGAAGGGTGGGAGATAGGGACAAGTTTCTATGTATACATAATACTTTTAATATCCTTTGGTTTGAAATAGCCTCGGATTTCCATACGTTCCGATCTTTAGTTACATAGACATTATATTGATAATTTTCAAACATTTGACGTTTGCTAGTTATGATTCTGTTAACTATTCCTCTTGAGGTCAGAGGATATATCCTATCTGGTAATATTTATATCCCTGAGAATATATCGAGACTTGTTCAACACTCAGCCGATTTTAGTGAACTATTATTCCTTAAGCATTTAAAAGAAACCATATATCCTGCACTGTGGGGGTGTAATTTTTAATGTAAGCTAACTAGATTGAATCTGTGAGGAGCAATGTCATATAATGCTATTTTTGTCAAATTTGAGCCCCCTACATGGTGATATACTCTATGATGTCCACACACAGTAAAATCACCTAACAGTACATTTCTCAGCATGTATTTGCCATCAGTTTGTACCAGAGGTGTGGCCTCTATTACTTTCCTGTTGCTGTGACCAAACCATCTGACCACAGTCATTTAAGGTAAGAAGGATTCGCGTTGGGGCATGCTGTCAGCGGGATTTACTTTGTCATAGTAGGAAAGGTGGGGCTGTCTACATCACAGTGCACCAGGAAGCACAGAAAGAGCAACCAAAAACAGGAGCCAGGTTGAACCTCAGAGAGTTTCCCTGACATACAACTGCCAGTAAAGCCCCATGGAGAAGCTCTCGAAAGGCTACCTGCCATCAGCCAGGAAACAAGTGCTTAACTCACAGACCCACGGGATATTTTATATTGAAATCATAGTAGTCACTGTTCTGTTATTCTTTCTTTTTTCTACCATCACTTTTTACAGCTATTCACCAAGAATGAGTATAAACATTCATTTAAATGTATATAAATGCATGTATTTCATTTTAGCATATTATCTAAGGGTCATACTGTAATCTGTAGATGACTATTTTCACAATTTAAAGTTCTTTATTATTATTTTTTATTTCTTTGCGATTACAATATAATGACATAGTTTCCCCCTCCCTCTCCTCCTAACAAAACCTCCTATATCCTCTTCCATGGTCTTTTTCAAATTTGTGAACTTTTGTTTTCATTAATTGTTGGTACCTACATATATGTATATGTTACCTACATATATGTATATGTGGGTACATATCTATATCCCTGTTCCTAAACACATAAATATTACCACATCAGTCTTTATAATGCTACCTGGGTGTACGTTTTCAGGGCTGACCATTTTGTGTAGGAGGATAACCACTTGGTGACTCTTCTTTGGAGAAAATTATCTCTCCCGCTCTCAGCATTCCTTGGTTGCCTGTAGTTCTTTTCTCTCATTCATGTTACATGTCTACTGTCATTCTTGTTCAGCAAAATGTCTAAGCAGTCATACTGGTGAGACTTTATGGATGTAGCTTCTGACATCCCTAGGAGACACAGTTTCAAACTAAACTCCGGTTCCTCTGGCTCTTATGATCTTTGCGCCCCCTCTTCAGCAATGATCCATGAGCCCGGGATGCAGGAGTTGTGGTATGTAGATATATCCACAGAGAGTGGGGTTCGCGTGACTACATTTTGATGGGCTGTGTTTTTCTATAATGATCTCCATCTGTTACCAAGAGAAGTTTCCTTGTTGAGGGCTACATTACTTGGCTGGACACTGGAGAAGAACATGATCTCTTATTACTGAAACTGCAGTTCCCCTCTGCCCTTCCCAGTTAGTTTTCTCAGATTCACACATTGATCTGTATTCTGCTGTGCACTTACATGGGATCTTTGCAGATGTCCACAGCCTGGAGGTTTTCTCTAGGCAGAAAGCTGAGATGCTCATCAGACTCCTCCTTGACTGTTCTCTAGGATTGCTGAGTCTTGTCACCTGGTGAGCCATCCTGAATATGTAATTTGCATATCCTACTGTTCCTTCAAGAATGAGAGCTAATCTAGATTCTTATATTCTGTATTGAGGAGAGACAGAGCTTGGCATGCCACAGCTTAAATTTGTATTTGGCTATGGAACTCCTCTGAGTGAATATTTGGGGAACCTCTAGGTTAAAGGATTAAATCCACAGGAATTAGAGTCTGATAGGCACTAGACATCTGATAATTTTTGAACTAAGAAATTGAATTTACTTATTAAAATGCACTTCCCCTTGAGAGGCGAACCCTTTAAATCATCATTAACATCCATTAGCACTCACTGGTTTATCTGAAGATTGGGTTTCTGTTTATTTCTTTGTCTAGCAGAGAACAAAAAGAATGGAAGAAGCTAAATTGTGGCGTCAAAAATTAAAGTATAAGAAGATAAGAATAGGATAAAGAGACAGGCCAAAGTTTGAGGGAGAACCCTCCCTTCTCAGTTTTATAGAAGTGAAGTGTATCTTAGAGATGCTAGATAATTTACTCAGAACGCTTTAAAATCGAAAAGTTGGGGTCAACACATTATTCTAAATTAGATAACATTCTTTGATGTTATCTACACAACATTCTGTTTTGTAAATGCTGCGAAGGAGGGGATGGCTCATTTTTCCAACTCTAGCATTGAGCCAGGGCAAAGAGTAAGGCTGTGGAACCTTGGGGTCACCTTAGAAAGACACAGAGTTAAGGGTTTGCCGCCTTGACATATATAACACATTGTTGCAAGCATGTGGGGTATGAAGAACTAGACAGAGGGACAAACAGGCTACTGGGGGACAGTAATTTAAGGATGAAGAGATGATTGAATTGAGTGACATAGATGGAAAATCTCAGAAGCCGATGCAGATGAACAGAAATATCTCCTGGTGTGGCAAGCCTTCCTTATCCATGTGGCGTACATTCCAGAACATTCCACAGACACAGGAAGCCAAGGACAAATAGCTTTCCTATGCATCTACCCAACCATGATAAACTTTGACTCATAGTAAGAGTGACAAGCGATAACCAGAAAGTTATAGCAGTATTTTATTATAAATGTTATTTAAAAGTTGGGAATTATTTATTTCTGGGTATAATAATTTTTTTTCAGGGCATGACCCTCTCCTCCCTCGCTCTTAGAATTCTCTCAAACTCTGGCTCTGATAAACCCATGAAGCTACTGGCTTCTTCTATCATTGTATCTAATTGGGCTTAGTAGACTGGCTGCCTTTGGTCTAGAAATTCAGTCCTGACATATCAACCCCATAGTAATCTACTTCAAAGAGCACAGTGTCTCAACACAGACAAATGGCGTCACTCCTTCTAAACAGCCCCTAGAATGCTGCTGTGCCCAGGCTGCAGCCTTAGTCTTCACATCACAGAGGTACACACAATGCTTCTTTGCCCCAGTCCTACACTGAAACCACATCCTAACTTTAGGACCCCACTTCCACCGGGGAGTTTCCCCCATCTGTGAGGGAGCTTCTTTTGTTACAGATGAGCGTCAATGGACTCTTATTTAAGGTACAGACTTGGACCGCCTAGGAGGCCAGAGTGGTGCGAGGCAGGCAGATGATTGGAAAGGGCACTGCCCACATTTCACTATGGAATGTCAGGTAATCCTTTGGTGGGGTTGGCCTATGGATTTCTGAGGACTTTATTCTTGGTCACAGCTCCATGTACAGGTCTGCCAGTACTGAGTTCTAGTTTAGGTGACCATTGTAAAACATAGTCATAGTACACTCGGAGACTCAATACCTGTTTGTAAGGAAAGTCTTGGATGAAGCATCAAAGCCAGAAGAACAAGTTAATCTGAGATGGTAACTGGTCATGCCATTCCCTGATTTTGCTGGTGTCACACCCTCAATTCAAAACAATAAAGGTCAAAGTTATGATCAAGCAAGCTCTCTGAGTACATGATAATCAGCGGGCATTTTTCCTGTACTTAACAATGTCATTTAATCTTTTACAGAAACCTAATATCATACAGGAGAGATGCTAATACCCTCATTGTACCAATGAGGAGACTGAGTTCCCCTATGGTCGTGATGTTGACTAGGTCAGGCAGTCATGCCATGATGGAGCTTAGCCCCTTCCTGCCTACTTCACAGAAATCTGTACTGGTTAGCACTGGTCCTCTCTTCAAGGTCAGAGCTCCGAGTGGCTGGTAATTCGACTTAAAAGCTTTAAAAGAAGGGGCAAACTGGAGAGATGGGTTAGGGTTTAAGAGCACGTAGGAAGCACACATTACCTGCACATGCCTGCAGTCCAGCACTGGGATGAGAGAGACTGTGGAGGCAGCTGGCCGGATCATCCAGATGATAGACAAGTGCCCAGTGGTCCAGTCAAGGTTCAAAGAGATCCAGACAAGGTTCAGTGAGATTTTTGTCTCAGAAAATCAGGTAGAGAGCTACTAAAGAAGACATCTGACATCAGTCTCCAGTTTCCACATTGCATGTGTTTACCCACAAGTGTATGAATGTGTACATGTGCACACACACACAGTCACAGACACACATAGACAGAGCTATGTTAACAGATTCTTTGAAAACCATGGCTAGGGGTGTAGCTTATTGGTAGAGTACTTATATAGCACTTTCAAGGCCCTGGGTTGATTCCCAAATTCACACACACACACACATACACACACACACACACACACACACACACAGAGAGAGAGAGAGAGAGAGAGAGAGAGAGAGCAAACAATAGCAACAGCCTATATCACTTACTCCTGAGTACCAGAGCACCTTTTGTGCCTGCCAAGGCAGCACAAAATAATGAGAGTGTGTGGGATTTATTTATACATATGGAAGGAGTTTGGGCATAATGATCATGACAATATGCATTTTTTAAGAGGCAGGGAAACAGGCCACAGCAGAGGATAAATGCAGTGGGTAATTTCAAAATATATGGAAAACCTGGGCTCTTAACTTCAAGAGGCCAAGCTAAGCAGAGATGCCACAAAAACACATGCCAAATGGGCTTTAATAAAATACTCCCAGACAAGTCACTGCTGCGCAAATAGGCACTCCAATATAAATGATAGCCATCATTGTCGCAATTTGTTGCATGTCTACTATGTGTAGGCATGTAGGTACTTTCTATATGCAACACACTTGACCTTTACTTCCTGAAGAGGACATCATGCCAGAAAGGCTAAGAGACTTTCCCATTCAGCGAACCAATGCCAGAAGCAGGTCCCAGGGCCAAGGCAATTCCATTCCCTCATCTTTGTCCTTCCTGGACCCTTCTGAGACCACGAAGAGCAGTAGAGGTTTAGATACTAAAAGGGAATGGAGAGATGTAACCTGGGACAGGGATAAATTTGAGATCAGTTCAGATGCTAGATTGGCAAAACAGAAGGGGCCATGCTCAGTCATTTGAATAAATGAATATGATAATGTAGAAGGCAAAAGGGAAGAAAGCGCAGCAAATGTGAAAATAATAACTGTAAAGAAAAAGAGATACAAGGGGGTGGGGAGGATGGAGGCATGCTTGCTGTCTCTGATCTCAATTTTCCTGATTTCGTCCTCATAATCATCTAGGGAATAAAGAGAAAGTAACAGGCAGGCCAAAAGCACTTAATTGTAGAGTTTGCAAACCACTAAATCAAAGGAGACTGTGGAACTCCTGCCTGGGGAAGCCAGCAGTAAGATTTAAGTGGATTAGCCTACTGTACAGGAATCCGGGGATGCCCTCAGCATGTGCTTCTCCTGTGGATTATGCAGCAGCAACAGCAGCAGCAGCAGCAGCAGCAGCGGCAGCAGCACGGTCTTCCATCTCCGAAGAACAGACAGGCATGCGCCCTTGTGTGGAGCAGCAAGAAAGAGCAACAACGAGCGGTGGGCTGCCTGGCCTGTACTGTGTACCACCACTCATTACCAACTTGGAGCATTGTTTCTGAAGGTGACAGACACTGGCATTTAATGAAGAATTGTCACAGGGAACAGATTAAAAATTAAAAACTAACTTTGCTGATCACACCCACTTTTCTAAGCCCAGAGACTAACTCATAATTGCTTAAATATAATAATAATAACAACATTATTATTATTATCATTATTATTATTATTATTGTAATCGCAACAGGAGCTGGGAGAGGGGCTAGAGCATCAATTCTTACAAGGGTCCCAGGTACCGATTGATACCTGACCATGGTGGTAGACAGACTTTTCTAAGGCCCTGTTGTCTTAGTGCCAAACAGCACCAGATCAACATTGGGCCTTACACTCTCAAACCACACAGATTGCTCGTCTTCAGAAATCCACACCCAAAGTCCCAAATCCCAAAGCACTGAATAGACACATGTACAAGCCGTGACCTGCCAGAGATAACAGTTTACATCAGCAGTCTATAATAAATAATTAATATCGCCCCAGGAGAGATAAAGCTGGTGACGTGGTATTTCTTCCTCGGCTCTAAACGGGATGCCAGATAACCTACTTTGAACAGTTAATGTGTTCACAGTATGTGGGAATTAACTGCGCAATATAATAAGTACCACCGAACGTCCCATCTCCATGCAGATGAAGGGTAATGACTACCCCACGCACAGCAATAGCTGGACCAGAAGCTGGGGGAGAGAACACAAAAAAAATTTTTAATTGTATGCTTAAAATGGTATAAGTTAAAATAACGTTAGAGTTTTTGTTGTTGTTTTATCAGCAATTAAATCTCTCCGTGTCTGTTTTCCAAGATTGCAGCTGGGAAAATGAGGGCCTGAGAGCCATACGGTACTAGCCTTGCTAATAACGCTCTGTGAAAAATCTCATTAATTCAGTCTGCCTCTTCAGATCAGCCGCTAAAGCCTTGTATTGTCAGTCATCCTCTGGCCTTTTCAGGATTTCCATAGCCCAACTAGCAGTATCTCCATGGAAACCAAGCAGTCCTGCTTTGCACATCCCGGAACTTTTTGTTCCTGACAAAGCTTGACAAATCACACGCAGCGCGGAGAGTTTAACACAGCGAACTAAATCCTGACCCGCACTTAGAAACGATAAACCGGAGCACACCAGCTTTATTAGAAATGATTTCCTTACAAGATACTTAACCAAGCCGCTGAAACGCTGAACCAGACAAGTTTCAAGAACAGGGTGCTGGGATGGGGTGCAAATAAATAAATAGATGGATTGATACAGAGAGATACTTAGGAGCCCCCCGGAGTGCGCTTGGCGAGCACAGTTTCTAACTGACTTCAAGGGAAAGCTCGATGTGAAGAGAGAGGTGTCTCTGAGGCACCTTTGGCTTCTGCTCTCCCTTAGGAAGAGAACTTCTGCAGTCATCCCTTCCCTTCTTTCTCCATCTCTCACCGAGGCTGGGAGTCTCAGACCTCAGGCTCGCTTCTCCTCAGATCACTCAGTCAGTCCTGCTGCCGCTGCGGGAGAGTTCACACTGCAGCTCTGAGCATCAGTGGCTCTAGAAAGAGCCTGACCTCAGTGAGTACCACAGAGCATCCTTTCTCCTCTTCCAGCCTGCTTCCTCCTGGCCTACACTGTCCCACTGAAGAACAATGTTCCTAGAAGAAGGGGGAGTGTCAAAAAGAAGGCAGATGCACAACCTGCCAGCCCTGGTGACACTTTGTATTGTCAGGTTTTCAAATGTCACATTTCACTGATGGCCTCGGACAGTCTTTGAGCATCTACCCAGACACCAGGTGTGCACTGGCTTGATAAGGCTAGTCCCGGACTCAAGTCTTCCTACGTGACTGGGAACAGTAACATTTTAACCTATGAGTAAAACAGACTCACACCTTCTGCCTTCTACACGTGTATTGCTCTTTGACCCCCATGGCGGACAGGCTCCCCCCTCCTTTCCTCCTTTCTTCCGGACATCCTCCCATGTGGTCCCCTATGTATGTTTGGCCTCTTCAGCATTTGTGCCTACAACTAATCTTTGAATTTCACCTGCCTCTTTAGACATAATCTCCAGAGTTGTGCTGAAGTGACTCTGGAAGAAGTCACAAAAGGGACTTCAGCTGCCAGTTGACAATATCGGGCGTGTGGCAGGAGAGCCAGGGCTAGCAGAAACAGGTCTGAAAATCAACTTGATTTTATGTGTCACTTTGAGGCCACTTAGAAACATACTCAGCGTTGTCCATGTAGCTTGGCCTGTGCATTGGCTAACCCAGGCAGGGCTAGACTGACTTTCCAGCAGTAACATCTGAGACCTCATTACCCAAGAACTCATAGCACAACAGCATTAGGTGTTTACAGCAGGGACAGGTCCTGGGTACCTTGTGCATGGACTTACATGGATGCTTACTGTCCATCTGAACATGTGCTTTAAGAGCCCATAGTTCCCTGTGACTTTTTTTCAAAGCAAGAGTAAATAGAGCCTAGTTCCGTTTCAGCCCTCAGTGAAGGCTACTGCAGGCTTTGCTTTTGAACTGAGAATCCACACAACAGTGATGGTGGCCATGAGAGCAGTCTGCTGTTCCCATGTCTCCACTCAAGCAACAGGCTTTCCTGTCGCGTGTGTATTATGTGTGCATGTTCCCTTCCTTAAAGTTTGTCCCTGAATCTGGAGGAGACATTATTGTGCCTTTATTAGCATCTACATTTTAACCCAGAGACCTCTGAGAACACAGAAGGCTCCACAGAGATGTTCCAGTTCACAGTACCAGACTGAGAACTCTAGGAACCCTAGGGCTCCCATGCTTTTTTCTTTCTTTCCCCAACTCCTCCCAACCTCCCCACCCCCTCAAATCCCTGACCTCTTTTTTCTTTGTTTACATATAAACATAGATTAGGGTGCTCATTCCCAGGGGAAGACTATTTCCCCCAATTCCAGTCTTTCAGTTGTCTATAATTCTTTGTTTGGGAGTCAGGGCTCCCATGTTTGACTACTGTTCATTGCTCTCTCTTGTCCTATCATTAATACTGAAGGCCTTCAGCCAGAATATTCCATTAATTACAAAAGGAGTCACTAGCTCTGTGCCAGTTTAACTGAATCACCTCATTTGCCCCTTCCTATGAGTAGCAAACCACTTTGTGTGTGTGTGTGTGTGTGTGTGTGTGTGTGTGTGTGTGTGTGTTTGAGTAGGGGGTGCACATATGTCACAACATGAGTGCAGAAGTCAAAAGACAACCTTGGACAATCAGTTCTCTCTTTCTATCATGGATCCAAGGACTTAACAACTCAGGTCATCAGGTTTGCCTAGCAAGGGTCTTTACCTGCTGAGCCATTTCATTGGCCCTCAATATACGCTAGTAGAACCATTTTATAGATGACCAAACAGGCATAGAAAAGTTAAGTAACTCACATACAGTCATAACAAAGTCAATGACAGATCTAGGCCCAGACCCAAACAGTAGGATTCCAGAAGCTTTCATCATCCAGCACTCTCATTACTCTCCTCATCCCAGGTAAGTTGGAGAACATTCCATAGAACTATGATTCCAGACAGACATTTTCCTCCTTGATACCCTCACTCAGCTACCAGACTGGCCTGATATTGTTATTTCCCCTCTCTTAACTTTCCATTCCTGAGGATGTGAGGCCCGGAGTAAGTCTGTGGTAAAGGCTTCTCCTTCCCCAGGTCCTAGGCTGCCTTCTTGTCCAGTCTCAGAAAGCCAGGCATAGAAATGTACCTTCCAGTATCTCTACAAGGCTGTCTGTGAGTTCAGTCTAGGCCTGCTCTGGGTGCAGACTCTATAAAACAGATAGAGGGATATTGCCAAGGCTTTAGAGACCTAGAATTATACCTCCCAGTTGTGTTTTGGTTTTGCAAGTACATGCATGTCTACTCTATTCTTGAGTATGCTGGGTATTGAAAGACACATGAAGTCCATCCTCTGATGTAGGGAGAGCACAAAATTCTTGAACCTTTCCTTCTGTTTACTTCTTCTCTTCTGAGGATCTCACTTTTGACAGCCAAGGGAAGGAGATCCACAGGTTGCCTCTTCCTTCTTTGGGCCATTGCCTCTGAAGAGCCCATCAGTGCTCACCTTCAAGAAGTCCAGGAGTTCTCTCAAGAGACTGGACATGGAAGCTCTCCCCCCTGTTGAAGTTCTCCACTAAGATCATGGAGGGCTAAAATCACTAATGAAGTCCTTATCAGGACAAACCAGACCATCAATGAGGTCTAACCATATCCACTCATGTCTGAATCACCAAAGAAATGTAAGGATCCCAAGGGTGCCAAACCAGACCATCAATGAGGTCTAACCATATCCACTCATGTCTGAATCACCAAAGAAATGTAAGTATCCCAAGGGTGCCAAACAGAGGGAGACTCTTAAACCCCTGAACTTGTATACCAGTCATTGTAGAAAGAAGAGAGAGATGTGAGATAGCAATAGTTCAGAGGGTATAGTAGTCAGCCATTGCTGTGTAACAAACTATTCAACATTCCTTGGCTTATAGCAGTGATACATATGTCAGAGTCCCAATGACAGTTAACCTGGAGGCTCCACAGCACTGGAAGATCCATCTTGCAGGCACTTGCTTTCTAAGCCAGTGCTGACCGTTGACAAGCACCCTCGATTCCTTGAGCTGCTGAGTGTCTTTGTGACATGACAGCGGTCTTCCTCCAGGGAAAGTGATGCCAAGAAGCAAGAAGAAAGCAAAAGGCTTTAAGTGTCACAGTCTCGGAAGTCCCACACCATGACTCTTGTCATATACTACAGTCAGCAGAGACAACTTTGATGCAAGTACAAGGACATAAATACTGGAACACAATGCTCATTGCAAGCCATCTTAAAAGGCTAGTTACCACAGCGAGGAGTTAGCTTTGGAATTAGCTGAAAATCACTAGTAACATGGCTGATTTACATGAAGGAAAAGACTGCCAAATTCCTGGATACATTTGAGATTCATGCAAAGAGGCAGTTACACCTTAAGGGGAAATCATCCCATTTTTCCCGATTTCACTGGTAATGATGGGGCTTTGGGAAGCAAAGCTTGTTTGAAAGAAAAACACATTGTATTCTCCCCAGGGATGAACGGAGACTATTTAAGCAAATGATTACTTCTAATTTAGTCCTATGTAATGATGAGCAAATGCTGAATCCCCCGTGACCTCTACTGGTTTGGTTTCAAGACCCCAGAGGATACTCTAATCCATAAATGTTCAGGTCACTCAAAGAAAATGTCACATTATTTGCATAGAATCTATCTATATCCTTCAGCAAGTTTTAAAGATTTTTATATTCAAGTGTGTGTGTGTGTGTGTGTGTGTGTGTATGCGTGTGTGGCGTTTTGTGGTGTGTGTGTCCCTACAGGGGATAGAAGAGGTGATTAGATCCCTACCCAATACAGGCACAAAGATTTGAACTCAGGTCCTCTGCAAAAACAGTATGAGCGCTTAACTGCTGCGCTCTCTTCCCACACTGTCCGACTGTTATCTGGATTACCTGAAACACCTAATACACGTATAGGTAAATATGCATACGTGTATAGTAAATATGGCATAAATAGTCATTAGACTGTATGTTTAACTAATAATGGCAAGCAAGAGGAACCTGCACATGTTTAGAAGAGAGTATTTCTTTTCACATTACTTTGATACCAATTACATTTGCACCTGTGGGATCTCTAAGTGTAGCGCACACCGTGCAGCGACTTGTTCGTGTCTCTGTGCTCCATTGCTCTTCTTAAAAATAGATAAAGCATCTGAACTGCCCCTTAAGACATTTATACTGTGAATAAGGAGTGGGGGGGAAAAAGGAAGAGGGAAGGAGTAGCTTCATAAAGGAGCAGGGCACCTTTTGGTCAGAGGTGAGCAGTGTCAGGTGACAGGCAGACAGAGCGGGTCCTCTGATGTTCACAGCTTCAAGCATCCACGATGGGAATCACCAGCTCCCCTCACTTCCCAAGCACCAGGAGGCCGAAGACCCCTCACATTAAGGTCCTGCCCCTGACCAGAGAAAGTCTGCCTTGAAAGGGAGAGAGGCCAACCACCTCCTGTGACGCTCCTCAGATAACAGCCCTGCCCCAGGGCTTGCTGGAGAAGAGAACCCTCGTCTCTCTTAGGTAGGACTGAGTGGCCCGTGGATCGGCCTTCCTTGAAGTCGGACTCTTGGGGATCCATCAGCACTGAGGTTTCCAGGACAACTGAAGCTTTGGTAGTAATCAGAAAAAAAAAAAAGGACTAAGGCTGGCAAGCTACAAAAGACGAAACTCTTTCCGTCTATTTCCGGAAAAGTTCTGGCTGTGGTTTAGGGGAGACAGACCAGTGTCCCATTGCTTGAGGGAGGTGGGTGCAGAGTGAAGAAAGGAAATGGGCCCCATGCTGCCTGCTTTTCTGGTTGAGCAAGGAAAAATGGCTCAGCGTGCACACCAGGCAAGTGATTCCTAATACTTAGTACTTCACGACATTTGGTACCCAAGAACTTCGAGACCCCAGCCACAGGCAATTGTGTATATTCATCAGCCAGCAGTTATCATGCTGGTCTACGGGAATGGCATGTCCACGTAGACAGATATTGTTCAGTGATGAGGAAAAGGAAACCACACAGCGTCTTTAGACGGAAGCCCCATTGTTGCTAGGCCATAGGGAGTGCAGAGCAGTCAGAGAGCTAAAAATAAAGTGTCCCAGTTAGTAGTCACTTGCCTGCTAGTTGTACCTAATTAACGAGGACTGTGTTTTGGGGCTTTGGTGAAATGAACTCCCCCTCTTTGTTCCCCCTCCGTTTCTTTCATATGACCACCATTGGATGATACCAAGACTACTGGTTCAGAAAATCTTTTGGAAAGACATCCAAAGGGAGGCAAGGTCCAGAGCACCTTAGTTCACAGCTGGCTTTTCAGTGTCATGACCCTGCTCTCCAAATTCAGTACTCAGGTGCCCTTAATGAAAAGCCTTTTGCATTCTTCTGAAACAGAACGGCTGCCTCAGTTTCCCTACCTGTAAAGCAGATATAACTTTGATACATCATTGTAGAAATGTAATGAAGATAGATCCAAAATTCCTGGCACAGTACACTTTGTTTAAGGAAAATTTTGAAAAACAGCAACTTCCATCTGTATCTGTACCCGACCTTGTAATAACAGGGAGATGTTATTTGTTCCACAAAGTTATGAAGATTCAATGAAAACATATGAAAGTGTCAAACTCTGTGTTTGAGATAGCTGGGATTTAATGGGATGAGCCTGAGAAATTTACTATTATTATTAGTTTTTCCTTCTGTAATTTCAGAAAGGAATAAGAATCATAAATATGTTTTTCTGCTCTCATTTCTAAACACCACCCCTACTCTACCCTTCTCCTGACTTATTCATCTTTGCAAATCTTTATGGATCTTAGTGATCTCTGGTTCTGACAGAGTTAGCACATTTTACTGTGTTGCAAGGTCTGTACTTAAAATGGCTAAGCCCTAGGATTCTTTTTAAGTCTCTCTCTCTCTCTCTCTCGTGTGTGTGTGTGTACATTCTTATATGTGTGAGTATAGGCATTCGTTCACTTGCCTAGGTTAAAGGACACTCTCAATAACTCTCAAGCCTTCTCCCTTTTTTGAGATATGATCTCTTAGATGCCAAGCTGGATCGCCCATGAGCTTTTGCAATTCTATCTTTGCCTTCCACCTCACTGTAATAATACATTTGTACATTATATATACATATACATACACATACGCATATACATACACATATACACTATCCTGTTGATAGTGAGCTCTGGAGATCCAAAACTCAGATCTTCACACAAGCAAATTAGCCACTGAGCCATCTCCCCACACCCTGACACACAGACTTTGGTTAGCTAAGTCAGAGGAGTTCACCACTGTGTGCATTGGAAAGACTGGAGAACAAGAGCAGAAGGGAGGGCAGCCAAGGTTGGCTAAGAAAGGAGCCTTGCTCTAGGGTATCACCTGGGTAAAGTCAAGACTCCAAATGGCTCTAGCTAACTGTTACCTGAGAGGTGGCCCTTTATGTTTCATGGCCTAGGGAGCCTTGGTCAGGGCTTTTGTGGTCTCATAACATCTCTCAGCTAACATAAAGCAGGATAGGGCAGGTCAGATGGGGAACCCTGAGGAGAGAGGTCATTGTAGAGCAAGAAGCAAGGCTGTAGATTCCTTTCCTTGCCTCTTAGTCCCCTTCTACCTCAACCTGGAACCCCAAGACCATAAGAACATATTGTCTAGTAGACCCCTCGTGTGCCACAATAGAATAAATCTTGAGCAAAATGAAGAATTGGGACAATTTCTGGTTGCCGTCAGAGAACATGAATCAGAGATGTGTTTCTTTGCCCTGCTCAGATCTCATCGGATCCATGACATCTGTCTCCTCAGAAAATCCTAAGACTGCCTCTGTTTTCAGGACTGCTCCTAGAAACGGGAAACAGAATGTTTGCCGGGCTCAGATTTCATTGCCCCGCCTCTTCCGGTTCCTGATGCTCAACTCTCCTCACCTCATCAAACCTTTCCACGCCACCAGAGAAAGACACATATTTCATTTGGACAATGCTAGGGAATCCTCCCAAGTGCGGCTTGAGCTGTAGATCATCTGTTTGAACTCAACCTGAGTTCTAAGGATGGGTTTTGTGCCAAATCCCAAGGAAGAGATAAATGAACGCAAGAGGAGGAAAAATGTTGCATGGACGGCCTTGACAGAAGTTGAACACTTAAAGTGCCTGCGAGGGCTATGCTTTTAAATACAGAATACGGTGGCCCTTGTACTGACAGGATGTTTCTATTCATATCCCTTATGTTAAAAAATAAATAAAAAATAAAAATCAGAGGGGAGAGCCATTGTGAAGAGCACAAAGATGGTTACAGAGCCAACCGGTTTATAAGTGAGCAAAACAAAGCTCCCATCCCTATGCACAATACAAAATGCTTGGAGCAGAAAGAGGCGCTAGTTTTCACAGAAAGGTACGTCCATCTGCCTTTGAGCTCTCGGGGCCGCAGACACCTTTAGAGGATTCTTTGAAGCGTCCATGGCTCTGTTATTAGATTTGTCCGGAGCTTGTTGAAAAGTATTTATTAGAAGCCTTCTTGATCCTGCTTCTGTCTAATATGTCATAACTTTTATGACACAGAAATAACCAGCGTGAAGAAGTGGCGGTAGGGCGGAGGTTACTTACCAGTCTTCTCCGAAGATTGCCGGCCATTTAGGCTAGGGAGGAGCATACTGGATAATTTATGAAAACAGAACTAGTCTGTGAGAGTGAAATAAAGCGCCCCCCTCCCCATGCTATCCGAGACAGTCATAATGAACAAAATAAATTCCATCTTTATGCAGATGTGCCACGAGGGCTGTCAGTGTGTCAAGGAAAATTTACTCCATGTCTCAGATGCTCATGACAAACAATTGCAGGAGAGAAAAAAAGAAAAAACCCAGCGCGGGAGGGGGGAGGAAGCCGAACCTGGCTGCCCGGTGTTCCTAAGAACCTTCACCCTATAGTGGAGCTGGGCACTTGAACCCAACAGTAGTGTCCCCTGAGCCATGTTCTTTTCCCCTGTGAGGACAGACAGAGAAAGTTATTTTATTCTTATTAGTTTTCTATGTTGACCAAGAAACATTTACTGAACCCTAGCAAACAAGAAAAAGGAATCAATTTGGACTGTCCTAAGTGACAGGGTCTACCGTGGCAGAGTGAAGAGCAAAACCATGTGATTCCTCCATCCCGAGCAGCAGCCCCTGTCTTCAAGGAGATACTGAAGTTATTCTTTCTGGTGTCGACAGTAATGGGTGGCTGTCTGCCCCTTGGCCAACTACACTGAGCACCACCAAAAGTCTCAGGTTCCTGACATAACCCTGGGGAGCAGTCTCCCTTCACCCATGTCTGGTTTGCTAAAATTGACAAAGTGATGCAGTTCGGAGATGATGCCAAGGAGTTATGCACGCAGGCCCGAGAGTTCATGAGCTTCTTGTCTTGGCTCAGTTCCTTACTCTACTCCAGCCCAGGGGCAATTTCATTTGATTAATTTTACTTTATCTATGGGGGTGGGGCAGGTCTTTTCTTTGCTAGGACCTGCTTTTTTTTTTTTTTTTTTTTGCTATGGCTTCACTATAACTGCCAACCTGTTTGGCTGAAAGAACATTTTGTGGATGGGTGTGCAATGGTCATTTGCCCTGTGCTTTTCTTCTTTGAGGTTCTATTACATAGAATCTCTAACGTCTGGACTACACCTGACTTAAGCTTCAAGTACATTTTAGTAGCTTGGCTTCCCCCTTTTAAACAAAAATTAAAAGGCAGAAATAAATATTAATTTCACTATATGATATTTCAGAAGACATAAGGGGAGATGAACTGGCTATTCCTTATGTGGGTTTTCAGAGAAACTATACCAAACAGTAAGTAGGGCGATGAAAACTATTGTTGCTAGGAAGTATATAATTTCTAATGCAACCTTCACCAACAAATGAGCCAACTCAGACTGCTCAGAGGATGAGTTAAATATTTTCTCTTCCCGTTTTTACGGTTTCCTATAGACGAGGTATGACTCCAACCCGGCAGCTATATTCCCCTAGGACCTCTCTCCCTTTACTTCCGTGTGAATCTGCTCTAAAATCATAAAGTGAGACATAAACGCAGGATTCCAAGAGTAAAGCAGCCTCACCACAGACTCCATGACGATTATGTATTCTATCCAGGGCACACTTAACTCTCTAATTGCTAATTGTAATTTAAATGAAAACATGTGTTTCTTGTTAAATTCATCAACTCCCTTCCTAAGTACGACCGAGGAGAACTGTGATTAAGGCTGAACACTCACCTAGGGGTTCTGACACCCACAGGGCTCAGACAGTCCTTGAGGCATCCGTGGAAAATGGAGTCCTACCTGGGTTTCTGTGCTGCCTTCTAAACCCTTTAACAAAGGGAGGGGCCTGGAGCGGAGAATCAGGGAGGAGTCCTAGCAAGTCACAAGCTGCACTGTCTCCTCAGAGATTCAGCCCAGCCCAGCCCTATTTGGAATCCAATTTTTTGCCTGTTGAAGATATACTCTGTGGACCTATAAGATCCTACAAATTGGAATGACTGCACAGCAAAGGAATGGATTTCCTTCTGGTGCGTGGATGCCATCCATCCCCAAAAGGTACAAGAGGCTCTCAATAAAGGGATGTGTATAACGACCCTATTGTGATACAAGAATTCTGAAACACAATAGGGGACCAAAAAACACCAGCCCATTACTCAGCAAGTACAAGTTTAGTAGGAGGAACTGAAGGGGAAGCCTAGAGGATCAACTCAACTCTTTCAGAAAAAAAAAAATCCCATCCAGAATTTTTAAAAATGGGGTAGAGAAAAGGGCTGTCATTTTCATTTAGATATGGTGATTAAACCCTATGCCAGATTAGTAGCAATCAAATGGCTCTTTCCTTTTTACAAATTACTTTTTCTTTATTTGTTTCATTGAGCTAACAAGAAGATATGTGGATAGCTTATCAATACGCATGAAAAAAAATCTATAAGGTTGGAGTTTGTCTTAGGATGTGCTCTTGAGAGAAATAGGATCAAAACAAGATACACACAGGAAAGAGGGAGGGGTGGAATGTGACAAAGAAGAGGAGAAAGAGAGGAAGAGAGAGATTGGTTACAAGGATTAGTCTTGTAACATCCTGCTAAGAGAGAAACCAAAGCCCTCTCTCAAAGACAAACAAAAAGGGTGAATGCTCCTCCTGGAGCCCTTAGTGCTATTCAGGTCTTCTGCTGATGAGATGGGGCCAACCTATATGATGGACAACCTGTCGTATTTAGTCTATTGACTTACATATTACCCTCATCCAGAAAGATTCACACAAACTTAATCAAAATAACCAAATGTCTGTGTCTAGACAACATGATATGTACAATTAGTTACCACTGACTCTCAACTTACTTTGGGTTTAGAACACTGAACCTTATGGCATGTCCCAGAAAATGCATAACTCAGCAAACATGGCTGAATACAGATACCAGGAATAATTTATTATGCCAGCCAGAAGAAAATGAACATAGCATGGTATTGCCACACTCTGTCCAGAACAGTTCCCCGTTGCCTTCGGAACATCTTCTGACAATAACTTTCACATTCTGGAGCAGATAGTACAAGTTCACCCTAGCTCAGCCTCTCACACACCGAATCACTGGTCACAGAGAATCACCTTGTGTCACAGAGAAGCTGGCTGACACATGACTGGTTGTCTCTCTGAGCTTATTCCACACAGATTTTGGGTTTTTTTTTCCTACTTGAGCCATAGCTCCACCCCTACCTGAGCCATTGCCCCCCACCTCCACCCCGTGGCTTTATTTTCTAAAGATTATCCCGAGGCCTCTGCTGCACAAAATTGGACTTTTCCTTCATGAAATGCTCTGATCTTTGCTCATGCAAGGACTCTTTTTATAAAAGAAAATGTAAATATTATATTGACACTTATCTCTTGAATCGATCAAAGAACCTATAATTCACACATATTGATGCCACTCTACGTTTATGACTAGAAGTAACTAGCATTCTGAAGCTCGTGCCAAACAATGCTTCATTACATTACACACTAGTCTAGCCTCTAAAGAATAACACACACACACACACACATGCCCCGTATCCTATATGAAAGCATACACGCATGCCTACTTTGAGAAACCCACAATAGACTCAAGTATTAGAATGTTTGGTCCCCAGCTAGTACAGCCTGACTAGAGGAGCCAGGTCCCTGGAGTGGGCTTGAACAGTGTATAGCCTTGCCCAACTCTAATTTGTTCCCAGTATTTACGGCTGAAGATGTGATTTTTTTTTTCAGCTTCCCGCTCCCATCACCATGCCTACCGCTTGTTGTCACGCCTCCCTACCATACTGGATGCTTCTCCTTCTGGAGCCGTAAGCCAAAATAAACTCTTCCTTCAGAAGTTGCTTTCGGTCCTGGTTATTTTATCACAACGACAGAGGAGTAACTAACACACACACACACACACACACACAAATGAAACCAAATCACACACTAGTGTATGTTCAACACTTCCACACTCTACCACCTGCAAGTTGAAGGTCTCGGAGAGCAGAGGTGTGTCACAGGGGCCTGGGAGCTGAGAAGGTGATGGTACAGAATCTAGTACAGGTCAGAGAATGGGAAGAGCAGAAATTAGATCAGTGCCCAGTTCCAGCTGTCAGGCGAGGAGAGGCTTCAACTCCCCTGCTTTGTGTTCTCTACTGGGCTCTCAGACTGGAAGATGCTCACACTGGGGAGTTCTGCAGTCTCTCGTACAAATGTTCTTCCTCAAACACGCTCACACACACCCTCAGGAATAAGGTATAGGGTATGTATAGGTAGCCTGTGACCAAGTGGCATGATGCTACCACAATTTTATATTCCAAGTGAGTTTTTAATTGTGGTTATCTGCATTGATGGAAAGCGCACTGTTCGGTTGTCTCCATCCTTTATAGGTGAACACAGACTCAGCTCACTGACAGTATTCCCCACTGACTGTGTAGAGCCTGCTGTATCTGGTATTCTCTCCATTTTACTCACTGTGTTCATTGTTTTTTGTTCTCTTATCTTCATTGATAAGCCTTGCCAAAGATTTAGCTGCTCTCGTGGTCTTCCCGAAGAGCCTTCTCTAGCCTGGATTGCCCCTCCTTGATGGCTCGTGTTTTCCAGTTCTTTTCTTCCATCTCAGCTTCTGGTTCCTCATCCCTCTCTGGACTCTCAGCTTCTTCTTGTCATCTTTTTTCCAGTATTTGCAGGCAGATAGTCAGAACGTTCACTTTTAGCCTTTTTTCATTCATGATGGGAAGAATGGAAGGATAAGGAATGCACAGAAACAAAGGGGTATGTGAGATCCTCTTAGTGAGGAACTCTAAAACTTTCAGAAAAGCTTTCTGAAACAAGTTCCTTACACAGGATGGAGAATCAAGGCCATCTGTGGGCTTCTCTACAGCCACGCTGGAGGTGAGATGGTTAAAGCAATGCCTCAGAAGAACAGAGACGAACTACTCAACTGCAATTCTGTTCCCACAGAAAGATCAATCAAATGCGAAGGTTAAATGGAGACACCTTGAAATACGCAAGGCCTAGAATGTCATATTCACTGCCTCCGTGGGCTTTTCTACCACACAGTGCTCTTCCTTCCTCAGTAAACCCATGGTGTCCAGGAATGGAGAGTCTCTGGCAGAGAATAGTGAAAGCAGTCTCCTAGATGCTGAAGCAGACATCAATAAGGTAGAGGGCATCAATATGTATATAGGTTCTTTGATTGATTCAAGAGATAAGTGTCGATATAATATTTACATTTTTTTTTATAAAAAGAGTCCTTGCATGAGCAAAGATCAGAGCATTTCATGAAGGAAAAGTCCAATTTTGTGCAGCAGAAGCCTCGGAATAATCTTTAGAAAATAAAGCCACGGGGTGGAGGTGGGGGGCAATGGCTCAGGTAGAGGTGGGGCTATGGCTCAAGTAGGAAAAAAAACCCCAAATCTGTGTGGAATAAGCTCAGAGAGACAACCAGTCATGTGTCAGCCAGCTTCTCTGTGACACAAGGTGATTCTCTGTGACCAGTGATTCGGTGTGTGAGAGGCTAAGCTAGGGTGAACTTGTACTATCTGCTCCAGAATGTGAAAGTTATTGTCAGAAGATGTTCCGAAGGCAACGGGGAACTGTTCCGGACAGGGTGTGGCAATACCATGCTATGTTCATTTTCTTCTGGCTGGCATAATAAATTATTCCTGGTATCTGTATTCAGCCATGTTTGCTGAGTTATGCATTTTCTGGGACATGCCATAAGGCTCAGTGTTCTAAACCCAAAGTAAGTTGAGAGTCAGTGGTAACTGATTGTACATATCATGTTGTCTAGACCCCGATATTTGGTATTTTGATTAGGATGCAGATAGCTGGGGAATCTGATAGGAATGTTATTGTAGGGACATAGAAAATGGGACAAATAGAGAAACAAGGCTATTGCTTTTGTTTGTTCCGTAATTCCCGGAAAAACAAAGAGTTGTGAAAGAAAGAAAATCAAACCATAGACCAGGTGCTACTGCTGCTGTGAACAAAGCTTTCACAGTTGTAATACAAACATCTAATCATAATATAATCAGGTATTTTCATATAGCTCCGTGAGGAGAACGTGGGAAGGGGAGTGTCTATAGTTATATATATATATGAAAGTGGATAGCTATGACGATTTCTGTGCAAGAGTTCTTATGTGTATTTAAAAATACACATAAGAAAGTTGACCGTTACTATCAAACTAAAAAAAAAACAAAACAAAAAAAGCAGTAAGTAATAAGAATGTTCCTTGGAAAGTAGAAGTAAATGCAGGAATTGATACTAAAATGATTTAAATTGCCTCAGAATTACGAAATTCAGGCATAGAAAGGGCAGGAAAAGGGGATTTTTTTTTCATAGATTTTTTTCATACATTTTGTAATGCTATTTGATAGAGTGAATTCTCTATATATATACACACATTATTCTGTATATACACATATACATTGTATATATTATATATATTATGTAATATAGTTATAATATACTATATAATACAATATTTATATAATTATAATATATAATATATTATGTATTATATGTATTATTCTGATTATACCATAATCTATCTAGATACATTTGAATAGCCTTTTGTTTCTTTTTAAGATTTTTCTTTTGTCTTTTTTAATTAAACTGCCATCTCAATCCCTCCTCCTTCCCTTTCTTTCCTCCCTCCAATTCTTCCTCTGAAATTCAGTCTCTTTTTCTTTAAATATATATGTATATAATGTATATTATATATACATGTATATTTATATAGACATGTAGAAATGTGCTTCAAAATATAAGTACAACCTGATGAATCTGTTTGTGTGTGTGCTGCCTTCAGTCCTTTGTCTACAGTTGGGGCCCTGTGAGAATTGCTCCCCTTCCACATTAGCATGTCTATTGGTTTTGTCATTATTCACATCTTATTTAGGCCCCAGTATTGTTGAGGTACCATGGATGTAGCTCCCCTATCATTTCTACAAGCATAATCATCTCACAGCAGACTTCCAGATCCTCTGGCTCCTACCATCTTTCTTCCTGTCTTCCACGATGTTTCCTGAGCCTTCGGTGCCAGAGTTGCATTGTAGACCTATCCACTGGGGCTGTGCACCTCATTAACAGGTTTTCTGTGTTGAACAGTTGTGTTTTTCTGTAATGGCCTCCGTCTCTTGCAAAGAGAAGTTTCTTTGATGAGGGGTGAGAGCTACCTTGACCTGTGTGTATGACGATAAATATCCAGAATGAAGTTAAGAATTGTGAGTGTTTACTCAAGTGGTAATTATAAACCTACAAGGTTTATAGCCTCACTAGCCCCAGTAGGTAGCTAGGTTTCCAGGACCAGTCATGATGTCTGCTGAGCAAGCCTAAAATCCAATTAGACAGCTATTCCTGATCACCAGGATATGAGATGGCTGTGTGTTCTCTGTAAAACAATCAGCAGGATGTTCAAGATGGTGGCAGCCATCACAAGATCCCATGCATCTGCAGAGTGCAACCCCCAGAATGCCCCTGGGTGGGTGCTCAGATGAAAACTTTGGACAGGAGTGTAGACCAGTGTTGTTCATTTGTTCAGTAGAAGTGAATATGGCGTTCTGTCTATCAGGGACAGCACTCCATGGAGCTGAGGCCTGTGCATACATTCCTCCTCCCACTTTCATGTTCACAAAGATGGGCAGTGACTGTGCATGAAACTGCTGGTGCATCCATGAAGTGTTTGCCCGTGGATCAAGCTAGGGCTGCTAACCTGTGAACTGAACAGCCAATTTTCAGACAGCATAGATGGAAGTTGCTCCAACGAACCATTTCTAAACAGGTCCACCTCCCCCGTATCCTTTACTATTCTGTTACCTCTGGTGGGTGATGGGCTAAAAGGGAGGTTAGAGCATTAAAGAACCATTGTTAAAAATAAGTTTAAAAAAATCAAAGTTATACCTTCTAATTGAGTCTTCCCTGGTTTGCCCTTTTCTCAATCATCCTCAGGATCGGGTTTGTCCTTTGGTTTATAGGAATTAAGCGCACATCTCGTTCATGTTTGCTAGGGCACAACCTCTAAAAACAGTGTGGTGCCCCCTACAGCATGGGGAACATAGCTCCTTTTTCAGAGTCCCTTCATGGTGCAATGCTGTCCAAGTGCCTCTTTCACCCTGACAGTGAGCACACTCATCACCAGTAGGCATGCACTGTTACACCTGCTGCAGGGGAGCCTGGATGGAAAATGTGTGGAAGCTGCTAGTTTGGGGAAACAAACGGCCAGACAGATCTTTTTCATAATTTGTGATATCTCATACTATGTCAGATGTGCTTGTCTATGAACTCTATCAGCTAGATCCATCGTAAGGTACCGCGCTTGTCAAATAAGGCATCACTATTCCTAAGAAAACAGCCTTGACAAATAGCTAAAAGGAACCAGCACAAAGCCCGGTGGTCTGTAAGGAACACAGTGAGGGAAAAGCCAAAGGGGGTGGGGGGAGTGAGGAGGACATTGATGTTCTCGGTCCAGGCAGAGCTAAGTTTTCTTCTTCTTAAATAAAAGACAAGGATATGATCTTCATAAGATGAGTATATGATCTTTATGAACCCTGTAAGATTTCACATTATCTGATGTTTTTCTTTCTTTCGTTCTTTCTTTCTTTTTTTTTTTAAGTTATTTTTAAGCTCACAAAGGTATTGTGGGGCCCTTATAAAAGTTTCAAACAATGCAGAATTTTCAAAGCGAGAAGTGACTGTCGTCCTTTATCCTTCACTACAATCCTTCTCTCCCTGGCTCTTTTTTGAATTTCTGCGTACCACATGTGTGCTTTCATGCCTGTAAGAACACACAGAGATTTGCCTTGGGTAAAAACAAGATATATGTAGAGAGAGATATAGATAGATGGATATAGATTTGATATAACTATAGATTATAGAGATCACTTAGAGCTTTATTGAATGTTATCTAACTGGTAGCTTTCTATGTCATGAAAACAGAAGGTGGTATAAGGAGGGAGAACGTAGGAGAAGGAAAAAGATAAAACACGGATAAAGAATTATATCATCGTACACATATGCACATGTGCACATGCACACACACATAGCACACATGTAAAATTGCTATAGTGAAACTCATTTCTCTGTATGCTAACTAAAAACTCAACAAAAATTGGAGCAACTGAATCCCCACCAAAATGATCCCTGACACCTTTCCTTTCCAGGACGACTAACAGTTTTCACCGACTAATGAGCTACATAATAGTGTATGAACAGAAGCAGCCCGTGAAGTTACAATTACCCCTCCACTGAAAGCCACTTACAGCTCCTCTTGTTTCTGATTCTATATGAAGTATTGCTGTGAGCATCCTCGCACATTTACCTTTGAGTGTATACATAAGTATTTTTATCAGACATTTCTAGAAAAATTTTCTGAATCCTAGTGGGTTAGCGCTCTATTTTGAAGGTTTTTACCAGCTGACTTCCCAAAATAATTTTAAATTTTTTGGTTGAGACAAAAATGTTTGTACATATTTATAGGACAGGGTATGTTGAACAATCTAATGCATGTATACAATATCTAACGAACAAATCTGCGCAATTAGCACTTCTAGCTCCTCAAACATTAATCATTTCTATATATTGGTAACTAGACGCTTCCAGCTATTTTTAACTACATTGTAGACTAAAGTTCACCTTCATTATGCTATAGGGGACCAGATCCAATCCTCCTCCTATCACCCTTTGGTGACCCTAACAGACCCCTTTCCTATCCCTGGGGGAAAGGTAGAGTGATTGACATGTCCAGCGCCTGAAACACAATCAGTATGGCATTTAGTACCAGCTGGGGGTTGTCCAGTTTTATGACTTGGATGAAATTTGGCTCTTTCTAACCCTCAAATCCATGCTAGGCCCCCATCAAAAAGGAAATTTATCTTCTAGAATGAGGGACCAAAAAGGGACATGGAGGCAGGATGGTCAATTTATCACTGGGAATGAGATTCTAGCAGCTCTCAGTTTTTCACTCATGCAGACCCAGATCCAGAGTAAATTTTGCTCTACATGGGGGGTGGGGGGAGTGCACAAGTGAATGTGTGCATGTGTGCATGCATGGGGTTATAGTGCAATGTATTTTAAAGTATAGAACCTTATTGTTAATATTTTATCAGATAATTAGCTTCTTATGCCTTTCAGTATAATTAGTTCCACTGCTGAATGCACTATGCACTCACAAGGTAAGATAGAAACAACCGGTTATATCATCCACAGTGCCATTTGTCATTGGTTCGTCTTGGAGGCTTCACTGTCCATGTCACTTTACACGGATGAGGAGAACATCCCCTCAACGTTTTCTTCTTGTGTTAGCTCATATTTTGTCATAGTCTCAGATGTGACTCTTGCTAAAAAAAGGTCACTGGAAAACCTCCAAAGTAAATGACCTGCCACAGAAGCCAGCTCAGCACATTTTCATGCCCCCCCCCCAAGGCTCTGGTTTTGTGCTTCCTGAGATGAAGGGCCTGAAAGTCAAGAGCAGAACTGATGGGTAAAGGCTGCACACAAGATTTGAAGTCCTTTAATCAAATGTGCTTTGGGTATAAACCCACGTGTTCGTACCCACGGCACTTTAATGTTTGTTTGTGTAAACAAAAACTGAAGGCAAACTAGGAACAATCCTACCTCTCACTTGGAACGTCGGTTCTAAACAGCCTTGCCCTGTGATACGTTTATGTGAAAGGAACAGGGATCAGCAAGGTTCAGAGTGACAGTGAGGACATTGACGGTCACAGAACAACCGAGAAGCATCTGAGGGTCCTATTCCTGGGTGAGAAAGGAAGGGCCAGCACATCCCAGCTCATTTTCTAGTTTGGATCATCAGTCATCATGGGCTCTCTATGCAGAATGTCACTATACTGGAGGGTAAAGGGGGGGCATCGTTTTTGCCAGAAATACATGCAACTCCAGTAATCCCAAACATTCCAGGGTTCCTGGGTACAAAATACGTCATGGTAAGCTGTGGTAACTGAAAACTCTGACACGCTTGCACAGGAAGGTCAGAACTGATAGGATTGTTATCCAGTACTTGCTCTTGCTCATCCACATTTGTCTGCTTGGGTTGGTCACCTCTCAGTATACCAGCCTCCTCGCACGCCCTCCTCTACTCCCTCATTATCGTCTTCTTGCATGTGAGGAAAACAGACCCGGGGAAGTTAAGGAAATGGATAAGGTCCTATGATTTAAAAGGGGCAAAATCAAGTTTGAACTTAACTCAAAGAAAGCCCAGATCTTTGGCTATTCTCCAAGAGGAATAAAGTTCAAAGTATGGCCAAGGCCGGGAAGAGGAGGTAAGTAAGATAGATAGTGGAATTCATGGTCATCATAAACCGCTCCTTCGAAGAGCAGAAGATTTAAATGTGGAGGTAGGGACTGATACTCCCTGGAACAGTTCGACCCCGACAAGCTTAGAGAAATGGAAGGGTATCTGTCTGTCCAGTGTCAAACTGGTGATACAGTAGGCAACAAGACAAGCATCCTTACTTGGACTCAATATGTGTGTCATTTGTGCTCTGAAAAGCAGCTGGAAACAGAGCACTTTTCTGGTGCTCCTTAGATCCATGGCAGTGAACATGCTCTGCATGGAGCTGTATGGATGCAATGCTTCACACGTGTTCCTGGTGATAACACCTTCCAGTGAGTCACCAGTAACTGCAAACTGGGCGAGCAGACCTGAGGCGGCCGGATTCAATGCCTGTTTATCCTTATACCATTTCTCTCAGGAGAGAAAGCAGAGGGTGTATAAAATGAATTCATTCTTTGTTTTCCTTCTGGAGTATTCCACCGTTTTACAAGAAGGCAAAGGGCCTTTCAGAAAGGGTGTGTGTGTATGTGTGTGTGTGCGCGCGCACAAAGGTTCAGGGAAAGGAATGGAGATGAGGGGTTGGTTTTGTGAGGTGGATGGGTTCTGAAAGGACCTGAATGGGGGATGAGGTCTCCCCATTCATAAGTATGAGAGAAACAGATTTGGGGATTCCATCTTCATTAATTTTGTGGTGGCCACACATTAGTATCTCACCTATCCAATTTGACATATAAATCACAAGGAATGTCCCCAACCCTGTTTTACACATAATGAAATATAAGTGCATTAAGACCAGCTGGAAAAGGTCTTTCCCTAGAAGGTACCTGTCCTCTGTAGACCTGATGTCTCCTCAGTGACGGCCAGTCTCCAAGTGACGTGATAAAGCCGCCAAGAATGAATCTGCTGCTAGGTAGACCCATAAGGCATGTTGTCATGAGCTGAGTTTCACATGTCACAGTTCTCACACTCAGTCCCTCAGAAGATGGCCATGTGGGGACAGATTTTGTTGATGTGGCATGCACAACAGTGGGTTTAGTTATAACATTTTCATACAATGTACATTATTGTATTTTACTCATAGTCACCCAATCCATGAGCAAGTTTAAGTGACGTCGCCTGAAGGAACTTTACCCCCCCAGCCCCACCCCTCAATATGACAGATATCCTTAGGACGAACAAATACACACAGTGGAGGCCATGGAGAAGCAATGGAAAAGAACAGCCATCTGGAAGAAACCGTCACAGAGGACACCTTCACCGGATATCAAATGCAGAGCCTGTAAGAGAACAAATGTTCCATGTTGAGGGCACCCAGTCTGCAGTACTCCGCCGTGGCAGCTATAGCTGTGGAATCTGCCTGCCATTTTACCTCCAACACACACACACACACACACACACACACACACACACACACACCCCACATCAGAACTTTCCACTGAACCAATCTTACTAAGTTTCCCCTTCACAAACCAAAAGGCTTCTTCTCTCTCTCTCTCTCTCTCTCTCTCTCTCTCTCTCTCTCTCTCTCTCTCTCTCTCTCTCTCACTTTGGTAGCCAAGGAAGGCATTGAGCTGCCTCCTCCTATCCTTCTTGGACTGAAAATCACCACAGGGGAGCAGAAGGAAGCAAAAAGGAGAGTCTTCAGAATAGACGGGACATCACTTGAGGAGTCTGGGGGTGCTGTGGGTGTCGGGGAGAGGAGTCTCCCCCACAGACACTGCACTTTGGTTAATATGAAGGACATGTGAAGAGAGGGCAGAGGAAGCAGGGCTGTGCAAAGGCCTTTACTCCTAACATAGCTCCCCTTCAAATACCAGCAGTTGACATTTGGTGAAGGGATAGCAGGTATTGTTTTGTTTGTTTGTTTAACCTACCCCTTGGCCAGAACAACTAAGCTCCACTCTCTGCCAGACACTCAGCCCAATTCCTCCATCCCACACAGATATGGATGCAGGGAGACAGCCCCAAGCGGGGAGACTTTGAAGGGTGCAGGCCTGCTTTGGAGATCAACACTTTTAAACCTTCCTCACTGTTCTCTTTGCTTCTTGCCAGAATCCAGAAAGCTTACCTGGCTGTGAATAATATATTGACTTGTTACTATTTGGGGTGTGTACACATATGCATGTGCCTGTGTGTGTGTGTGTGTCTAGAAATCAACACTGGGTGTCTTCCTTTATCGCTCTCCAGCTAATTTTTTGAGACAGAGTCTCTCATTGAGGCTGGAGCTCACAGATTTGGCTGGACCAGTTGGCCAGTAAGTTTAAGTTCCCCAAATACTCCTGTCTTTGCCTCTAGAGCTGATGTTACAGCATGTACCACACGTTTTACTGGGCATCCAAATTCAGGCCTCCGTGTGAACCCTTTACCCACTAAGCCATCCCCCACAGACGGTGGATATATTACTTATTATTATTAATTTGTATCAGGTTGCATTAATTTGGACGGCACACGGGAAGGAGCTCGCTCACATCAGCACAAAACTGAAGCCAGCTGACGTGTTGGAATTAATTGGGCCAGGAGGCCGCTGGTCCCCTGGCTTCTTCTGTGGCTGGTCTTTGTGGATTTTCCTCTTGCTTCTCTCCCAGCAAGTGCTGGGGCTGGGGTGGGAGTGTATCAGTCCTTACTGCATGCATTTGCGACTAGCAGATGAAAGCTGCTGCTGGAGCCAGTCTAATTGGAGAGAATTGCAGTTTAGCGGTAAGGGCTGCAGCTAATAAGTGCGGGGGGGGGGGGTGGCGAGGAGGGAGGGGCAGGATGCGGAAGAGGGGCAGGAGCAGGGCTCTTTTTTAAAGAAAATATGGGCCTTCCCAAAGCCTTTCCTCTTCAGCGCCTGCCTCACAGATGGACCCTTTAATTGAATTTTCCCACAGGCCTGGGGGAGGGAGTCATTTCCGGTCCGGGAGCAATTGAAGTGAATCCGATGGTTTGGGTTTCTTTTTTTTTTTTTTTCAATCAGGGACTGAAGGCCAGGTGGGCAGTTGTCAGTCTTGGTATTTTTAATCTTCTTCCTGTTTCCTCTTCTATTTTTTTTATCTCCTTATTTACCTGGAGGTTTGTCCTCCTTTGAAAGTCCCCAACGAGGGTTATCTGGCTGTATCATGGTCTTATTCCCAAGGGCAGGCTTAGAGGAAGATGAATTGGAAGGATAGGATTTCATTTAACTCCACTGCATGCATTGACCATTTATTGAGCATCTGATATATGTCGAGGCCTGGATGCAGCAAGGCAGGAGAACTTAAGCCCAACCATGAAAAACACTCTTCTTTGTTCTCTCTCTCTTGAGGATTTCTTACACAAGTAGTATATTGACAACATCTCCTTCCCCCTCCTGAGACTCCTCCCATGTGACGCTCACCCCCTCACGTGACCCCTCCCTCTTTAATCTACATATGCAAATCTAAGTGCTGCCTGCTGAGTTCATTTATGCTGAGTCCTTTTACTATAGCTCTTGTGTCTATTAGTTTAGGGCTGACCACTTGGGATTGAATAACCTATCAGGGCTCTTCTGGGAGCAGACTGATAATTACCCCTCCGTCAGCAGCCATCAATTGCCTATAGCTCTTCGTCGAGGGGAGGGGCCCTGTGAAATTTACATCAGCACATCAAACGGTATCATTGTTGAGGTCTATTTTGGGCAGCCATATCTTTGAGAGTTGATGGGTCCAGTTTCCATGTCATATAGAGAAGACACTATATTGTATCGGAGGCCCTGGTCCTCTGGCTTTTATCACTTTCTGTAAGCTCTTCTGAGATGGTCTCTGAGCCTTTGATGTAAGAGCTGTGTTCCCCGCCTTGTGGCCTGCTGTGACTTTCTCTAAAGGTCTCCATCCTCTGCAAAAGATGCTTCTTTGGTTAGGGATGGGAGCTACACATATCTGTGGGTATCAGGATCAGTATTTAGGGTGCAGGTAGAAATTATACTGTTTTGGAGAATTGGCCACAGTAGGCTCATCCCTAGGCTCCATGGCCTCATGAGCCACAGGTAGTTGGCTAGGGTTGCAATACCAGGCATGAATTCCCTCCTAGTGAGCAGGCCATAAGCCCAACTATATTGCTGTTAGCCTCCACCCTCTCCAAGATGTAAGTGCCACTTAAGCAAAATATCCAAGAGGAATAAAACTCTTAAAAACAAAAGCAAAAGGTGGGGAGCAGAGCAATGAGGAGAAGTGACCCAAAGACAGCAGAGGCAGCATGAAGTCCTAAAGTGAATATAGTGGAAGACAACGATATATACATAAGGTAGCCATAAGAATCCTCTTGGGAATCAGAGGGGTTGGGGATACTTAATTTGGGCAAACACTATGAAGTAGCTAGAGCGGGTGGTACCACTTTTTGTCAGAAACATCAATAGAGTTGTCATTGCTCAAGAAGAGAGGAGAAAAATGAGTCCCGTCCTCATCGTCTTAGACAAATGCGAATGTACCTATGACTAGGTTTCACAAGAATCGACCATTGATCTGAGAGAGTCCCAGGTAGTGCCAAGGAGCTCTGTGGAGAACTAGGGGTCACCACTTACCTGTACCTTCAGCCAACTCAGTAAATCTTCAGGTGATGAGGCATTGAGTAGTTTGGTGGGGGGGGGGGAAGAAACTTGTTAGAACAAACCCGTTCATTCATTGTCCAAGTGGCTGTGCTATATCTGACTCCTAGTAGTATGAGCCATTACCACATCATCATCATCACCATCATCACTGTTATTATCATCACCACTATCATAATCATGGCCAACACCATCATCATCATCATCGCACAAAACTACAGCAAAGTGGGTCATTTGATCCATTTTAGACAGAAGAAAAGCAAAGTTCACATGGTGTAAATCACTCACTGGGTTTGCACAACTCATGACACAGCGTCTCCCACACCATGCCTATCTCCCAAGACACATTCAAGGTCAGAGTCATAGCCTATGTAATATACCCTCTTATTGAGTCACTCAGGCAATCGAATTATTTTTCCAATCTTCAAGACACAGCTCAGCAAAGTCTGCCTTAATCTCTGGGTGTCTTAGAGAGGCTATCCCAAGCCATAGTGCCAATCAAAGAAAGCAGCTAGGTGCTAATGAGTGGGAGGGTAAACAGAGCTCACCAAGAAGCATTCAGAGTTCTTTATGAATAGTCTGTGCCCCACACAAGTCTCCAGGGCCAGTGTTTAACCTGCTTTGTATTGCTATAACAAAACACCCGAGAGTGGGTACTATAACAAAACACCAGAGAGTGGGTACTTTATCAAGAAAAGAGATCGGTTTGGTTCATGACCATGGTGCTAGCATCCTGGTGAGGGAACAATTTGCCCAAGATGCAGAAGAACTGGCTGTGTTCAGAGGATCCAAGGACATTACTACCGCTTTATAAAAACCTGCTCTCCCAAGAGCTCTCTCCTGTAAGACTATTACTGTTCCCTTCCAAGGACAATGCCTCTCTCACCAAACTGCCTTCCGCTGGAACTCTGGGAAGGTTCACCGGCTCAAGATTATCACGCTGAGGACCGAACTTACTTAGGGGAACACACTCAGTTCCTAGCAGCCAGCCTGCCCTCATCTTCTCCTTCTGAGAGGTACTATGAAGGGGAGGGAGGATGGGAGGGAGGGAGGAAGAAAAGGAGAAGGCAAGGAATATTTTTATTTTTTCAGCATTAAGAAGTAGCAACTTGGAAAGGAAACTGAGCTATGGTTCAATCTGGTTCACACACCAAGCCTTTGAAAGCCATGCTGTCTTGGTGTTTGTGTTTTCTCAAGGTGAGTGTGGTTTATTTGGGGGCGGGGAGGGGGAGTTGTTGGTTTAATTTAGAGATGAAGTCTTACCTTGTGTTCTAGGTTGGTCTGTTTCCATGGAGCGATCCTCCTGCAGTAGCCTCCCAAGTCATGGGATTTCATGCCTATACCACCTAGCTTGGGAATATGGAATTCCTAAGAACTCTAATTCCTTCCATAATGGTATTCAGTTCCGCTTCTTATTGCCAACTGTAGCCATTTTTGCAGAGTTTTGGATTCTCTTTTGTTAGCATCAAGGTAATTTCAGAGCAATGACTCTTGTAAATTTAAAGTACTTACCCAGAAAAAATGGGGATTGGGAGGACAATCTACTAAATCAAACCACTTACTAAAACTAGAATTAGATAAAAATATTAATTTAAAACTGAAAAATAAATGCCCAAAGCTAAGTCTGCTTCCCATGTCTGTACCCTAACCCTTGTCAAGGCTGCCTCTGAGCCCTTCCCCACCAAAGGCTTGGAGTATAGACTCCACAAACATTTTTCCAGGGATCAGCCCACACCACCCACGGCTAGCCACACGTCTCGCCTCCTCTATTTGAAAAATAAAAACAAACCATCTTCAATGCGTGTATTGATTCATAAAGAATGAGAGCCCTTGAGCTGGTGGGCACAGCCAGCCAGTGGGCCACATCTGGGGTGTGCTTGATGCTCAGAGGAAGATGCCCAGTTCCCCCTGCTTCCCCAGGGAGGGCCCCAGCATCACCTGCCAAGAGCTGCCAGCTCAGTCCTCAGGTAGGAGGGCTTGCTGAGTGGTAATGTATTTGTTGATCTCCATATAGCACGATTTCACACATTTGTTGAGATGATGGTTCATCACAGGCCATGTCATTCTGAGCACTATAGACAGTCTGTGCCAGAAAGCTGTTTCTCATAGAGTGCTTTCCTGGGCATCAGTAAGATGCTAAGCAGCATTCTCACTTCTACCCATGAAATGCCAAAACCCCTCTCCAGACATTGCCCCACATGAGGACCACTCATTGCTTCTAACTCTAATCTGACACGCTTCCATAGCAACACGTTGGGACCACTTGCCTCTAGCTCAGGATGACACTGTATCTAAAAGCCGTCTTTGACTTATTATTATTATCATTATATTATTATTAATATTGGGTTATTCCAGGATATGCTACCCCACCACTTGAAGTTATGAGCAGTAGGATTGACCCTCCATAAGCCAATGCATCTGAATATACGCCCAACTCACAGAGGTCAAAAGCCAAGTGCACGACCCTGAGTCTCATGTTTCCTGGGTTGACTTGCTTGGAAACAGGGCCAGTGGCCATAAAACCCTGCCTGGCCATCAGTTAGATGTGTATTCTCCAAAAGTGATGTAAACTCTCTGAGGTTTAGTGTTATCTCTAAAATCCATCACATAGGATCTGGGGAGAATTAGACAGGATGTTAAATATTCAGTTCCTACCCACCCATGAGGCCCCTGCTGGGTTTGCCCATCTGAATTGTTTTGACCCTATCCTTTAGACAGGCACAGGTTTTTATCTGGAATAAAACCAGGGAGCACCAAGCGACGAATTCCACTAAGCAGGCGTGATATGAATAGGCTGCATTTCCTTCCAAGCGTGGCATGTGAACCTGCCATAATCCAACCCCTTTGTGAATTTCCAGGTAACCTCCCCGTGACCGTGTACACAGACCGGTGGGATCAAGGCTGTTGTTTGATTGCTCGCGGTGGGGGCAGGTGGGGGCCTTCTGCAGGTGTCTGTCCCTGATAAGCTTGTCAGCAGGAGCTGTTTTCAAAGCCCAGCTCCTCTGTCAGGTGTACAGGTGTGCTTGGGCTCAGCTTACACCCCTGGAGTCAAGGTCAAGGTTGCTGGGGTAGAAGAGCCTCCTCCCCCACCCTCTAGGAATGGATGCTTTTATCAACACACACAATAGCCCCGCTACACCCTGGAGCCTGCAGAGGGCAGTTGAATAGGTTTCTCAGCCCACTTGCAAGCAGCCACGAACTGGAGCTCCTGTGCAAAGGATCCTAGTGCTCATTTCTCAAGGGGAATCAGGCTGGGAAGAATCTTGATGAAGGTTTAGGTCACCAGGCAGAGAGAAGCAGAGAGATAGATACTGCCACCCTGTGAGGCTTCATGCCCTTAGAGAGCGAAAACTAAACAATCAATAACTACGCCATTTGGGGCTGGAAATCTTGTCTGGGATTGCCTCTGTTCTTCACTTCTCTTCCAAACGTGCATCTTATCGACTCTCTTCTGGAGTGGGGGATGGGCAGAATGGAAAGTGAAGGGGACTTTTTAAATCTGAAGACCTCACTAAGGGCTGCAATTGGAAGAAACAGCTTTTGGGCAATTGGAGTCTGAGGGTAATTCAGACTTCATGCATTCACATCCCCCATTCTCCCTTTGAGCCATCTAGATCCTAGAATAATAACTACCAAAAATTCAGTATGCAGCAGGTTACGGTGGGAGAGTTATCAGAGGGAACACAGAGCGCCTGAGGAGTCGTGCTGCTCTCTGACGTCACTGGACTAAGCCATTTGAGCTCTCCAATAGAAGAGCCTCAGTCACCAGCCTGCTGAGACCAAACTGAGCTGGAGCAAAGAGGACTATGGGACAAAGTTTGTGGAAACTGGATGAGTTGGGCACAAATTCAACTGGGTAAGGAGGGCAGGAATTAACACAACCCTGTGACAACATCCCTCTTCTACTGCAGACTACCACCTCAGTGGGGATGGGAGATGGTAAAATCTATGAAAATTTAAAATTTGAATATAAAAATGTGTGTGGTGTGTGTGTGTGTGTGTTTCTCAAGAAAATGATGGAACCACCAGAGACGTGATGGAATGTCACCTAATAGTTAAGACTGCACACCCTATAGCCAGGTCAGGCTTCAAATCCTAGCTCATTTATTGGTGAAGGGACAACATTGGTTTTGTGCCTCAGTTTCTACACTCATACAATAAGGAACATAAGGGTACCTCTGATAGTTCCTCATCATGATAAGTTAGCACAAACTATGTGGCTTAAACGGCAGGCATGTTCTTTCCTAGTACTAGAAGGCAGAGTTTTGAAATCAAGAGGTCAGGAAGGGGCGGCTCTCTTTCTCCCTTGAGCTGACCTCTTATGTCTTCCAGAATCGAGGAGTAGCTAAGGATCCTGGGTTCCTCTGGCTTTCAGATACCGTATCTCCAGTCCCAGGGCCTCTCTTATGAGGACACTAGTATGTTGGATTTAGGGTCCATAGTAATCCATAGGATTGCATCTTAATTTAACTAACTCTATCTGCTAAGACACAATCTCTGAATACCACCACCCAAAAGTAGAATTTCAATATATTTTTTGGGAGGGGGTTACATTTCTAAACTTTGTAACAATGTTAATGGAGTAGACACATACCACTGTATTCCTTTGACAGCAGGGAACCTAGGCTACAGGCTATGGTAAATGGACCAAGGCCACCAAACTAGACAGTGGGAAGGTGGGATCTAGGCAGGGTCCCTTCAGTTCCAGAGTCTGTGTACTTCCTCCTTAGCCCATTACTTCACACATCCGAGGGCTACAAGGTTTCTGTCTTCATCTAGTTCCTTTGTAGAGTCCGTATAACCCTTGGGTTCTTCTACATGACACCCCACCACACACAAATTACTCAAATTCTAGTTCACTACTTTTGAACCCCAAATTCAAATACTTTTGACTACCATGGTATCGATGCCTAACATTTAATACATGTCTTAAATCCTTACTGCATCAAAGACCTCACAAGACTCAATCAGAAGACCAAAACAGACCATGGACTTCTCTTCTTTCAAGAGTCTGCAGAGACCAAAGTGTCTATAAATCCCAGTGTCTGGAAAACTGGTCAGCAACTCAAGGCCAGTCTGGGCTACCTAGCAAAACTGTGCTTTAAAAAAAAGAATTAAAATGAAAGGATTTTAGATAGATATATCCAGAAATTAGAATGTGCCTGCTACACATGTAATCTCCGTAACAATTTTATGAAGAACAGATCAGTGTATTATCATGTTACAGGTTAGAGAACAGAGGCACAGAAAGTGTAGCTCACATAGCTGAAAGGTCTCACAGTGTTCCAGAGCAAGGGCGAGACCTACGTCGTCCGCCTTCAGAGACTGTGGGTTCTTGTCTGCTGTTGTTCCCTGTGCACTTTGATGTTACAGCGATGCTTAATAGCTAACCATTAGGGGTGCTTCCGTAAGCTTCCTTTAGCTAAGTGTGCACCTCCTGCATGAGAGTTCTTCTGGTAGAATGTGTGTTAGCGTGCTTGTGTTATTAAGGCTTTGGGTACATCGTGTCAAATTGCAGGGATGAGGGAAGGAGTTTCTCAGGAAATGGAAATGTGATCATCCGAAGCACAAGATGATGGAAAGGAAATGGATGCTGGAAAATAGCAAACACTCCAGATGAATGGAACACTCAGTGCTTGAGGGCAAGGGCCTGAAGAGCTAGCTCTCAAGTGGCCAGCCCCAAGAGTAGGAACGATCAGAATGCCAGACTAGGGATCGCAGACTTTGTCAAGTGACACTCAAATCCTTGCACATGCTTTTGAACGTGGGAGGGAGGTGACCAAATTCTGTCTAAAATAATTTCCTCACGAGAAACTCCGTTTCTCATGATTCTCCATTGTACCCACTTCAGCACCAATCAACCTGGGAGGGGAAGGGCTTCCTACCTGGTTTGGTTTTTACATGATGCATCATATATATATTCCTATAATATATAGGAAATGATATGAAGAATAATGTACTTAATATGTCCATGTTCTAGAGATATATTATAAACAATACAATTATATTTATAACATACTATCTAATAATGCAATGAAGACTATAAAAGGATCCAATCTTGTCTGGAGTCCACCCATCTCCTGTGTTTTTTCATATTTCTACTGATTTTTTTTAATTCAGCAGAACAATAAACAATAGTGTGTTAGCAGTGTTAAAATTTCATAGAAATAGAATTGTAACATGTGCACTTCACTGCAAATTGGTTCTTATTTCACTACATATAGATATAATTATATATATCAAAAATATATAATTGATATTATTTTTGGTGCATGCAGTATCTATCTCTTCACTGCTATTCCATATTCCAATCTTTGCATTCCCCCATCTGTTTTTTCTTTTACTTAGTTTGCTTTTAAAATGTTGCCGCTGTAAACAATACCATGGGGCTATTCTAAATTTTGCTCTTCGTGTCTTCTTGTGTTCGGGCCATGAGCAGGGCCCTTCTTAACTTCTTAACAGAGTGCCTTCTCTGAAGACAGATAACTGAGTAATTGGATTTAAAAGATGCTGAAATGAGAGCCTTATCTGCTTCCTGTGATGACTGCCTTAGGAGAGAGTGCTGAACCCCTTACCAAAAACAAACAAACATAAAACATAAAGACTTTGTGATCCCTCTTAGAGGTGGCAGGTAGGATGGCTGTGCACAGTAGCTCTTTTACCTGGAGGTACCAAAAAGCTGTAAATGTAGACTCAGTGTGGACTCCATGTTACAGAGACCAGAGCTCCATACAACTGTGAGACAACAGGGTGGGGCAGAAAGGAGGCAGGCCACTCAGACTAGGGAACTGCTTGTTGCTCAGAAGTAGTACCACAGCTTCTAGGCTGTTGAACTAGAATGTTGCTTTCCTGTAGTGCCTAGCACGGAATTCTTTGTTTTATATTTTTATAGATGACAATATTTGGGTTTCTCTGCCTGGATTTCCTGTCTAATCCCTACTCCGGCCAACATACCTCTATTTGATTATTTGTCTGTCTAGTGTCGGGTGGTAGACACTCTTTATGCCTTGTTGACTTTCTTTTCCTGAGAATTGTATTGAGAGGCCTGTTCACCCGAGAGAGAAAGAGCAACAAGAGACCAAAGAGATGATTCCATCTGAGTCTACTGGGCTAACTTCCGAGAGTAGTGTGAAGAGTGACTTACTGGGCTAAGAATGACTCAGGCAGCTGCATCACAAAAAACCTCCCCACACCAGCTCATGCAATCTGCATCAGAGCTTCCTGTGCAACATGCAGACAGCTACATCACTCAAGGGTCTCCTCTCACCCAGCAGTTGTGGATCCTGGTGAGTCTTACTGGCTTCCTAATTTCTGGGTCTTCCCTGTGAGGTTCCCCGAGCTATGGGACTCTGCCCTCTTCCACAAAGCAATGTTTCAGCCCCTAAGAAGCAGCTACTTAGCACACACTCTGATGTTGATCTGAATGGCTAATGAATAAAATAAGAGCCTGCAAAATGGCTCAGTGTGTGTGTGTGTTGGGGGAGGGGAGCTTGTCCACAAGTCTGGCCACCTGAGCTCCATCCCTGGAACTGGCAGAAGGAGAGAAACAAGTTCCAAAAGATGTCCTCTGACCTGCACACAGATACTGTGGCACACACGCGCTGTCCCTCCCTGACAGTGAAATAAACGAATAATAAATGTGATTTAAAAATCTTTTTAGATAATTAATGTATTTGAGAAACCCTTTACTATGAATTTTAAGATGTGCTGAGTCCTATGTAAGAAGTGGGGGAGGGAAGGGGAGGGGAGGGGAGGGGAGGGGAGGGGAGGGGAGGGGAAGGATGAGAAGGAGACAGATTTTTGTAAGGGGCAGTTACGTTGGTTGCACTGCATCCCATTCACTGGATAGGTACTGAGCGTCTCCTGTGAATTAGACAGTGGGAGAAGGCAGGCAACTGGAGAGGTAACAGTGGGCTGTATGCCTTTAAGGGAGCTGCTACTTCTAGAAGAAAGGAGACAGCCATTTACTTTCAGTTGCAGCCTTCTAAGTGCCACTGTAACTAGCCACTCGTTTAGCCACAGCGACTTCACCACTTCAGGATGCCAAGAAGCTTCTGTGACCTCTCCTGGAACAGGGGGGACAGGGGGATGGTGAAGAGGGCTGCTGACCTAAGCCTTGGTCCCCATCCAAGGTCTGTCTCAGTCAGGGGTTCTATTCCTGCACAGACATCAGGACCAAGAAGCAAGTTGGGGACGATAGGGTTTATTCAGCTTTCACTTCCACATTGCTGTTCATCACCAAAGGAAGTCAGGACTGGAACTCAAGCAGGGCAGGAAGCAGGAGCTGATGCAGAGGCCATGGAGGGATGTTCATTACTGGCTTGCTTCCCTTGGCTTGCTCAGCTTGTTCTCTTATAGAACCCAAAAGTACCAGCCCAGGGATGGCACCACCCACAATGGGCCTTTCCCCCTTGATCACTAATTGAGAAAATGCCTTACAGCTGGATCTCGTGGAGGCAC